>NC_139664.1:12137738-12737738 GCF_951799395.1 Argentina silus
GATGAGGCAGATTTAATTCTCTTAAGCTAACCTCCTGATTCTAATCTACGACTGTATCATTAGCTGTAGGTAGGAGCACATATACGTTCTGACATCCCTGCAAGTTATCAATAAGCATCTGTTCAAGCCTTTAGGCGGTGAGCGCATCGGTTCTGTGATGGCTGGAGTGCTGTGTGATTGCCATAAAATGTTCAAACACCCGATTTAGTGATTCAATTGGGTCAGATAAACAGACCTTTCCTTACCCATAAGCTCACGAATCAATCAAAACTGTGATCACATTTCAATGATCCCATTACCGAAGTACACACACACACACACACACACACACACACACACACACACACACACACACACACACACACACAGTACAGAGGGGTCACCTGTGAGGTGAGTAGGTGGAGCACCACCGTCATCATGGGCAGACTCTGCTTCAGCTGCCTGGCCTGCACTGTGGAGGGATGCTTCCGGCCTACTACACTCCCCAACACAGCCAGGATGTCATCTGCACAGACAGAGGAGAGAAAAGTTACCCTGAGCCACACATCACCCCCCCCCCTCCCCCCACACCCCCGCCCCCAGCCACTCACACCTGTCCCCAGCAATGATCACATATCAAAGGAAGGCAAAGCCTTCCTGGGCTCCTGGGAGCAGCACCGCTGGCATATGGCCCACAGGTGAGCCAGACAGGTGCATCCCTCAAGGACACAGACACAGAGTTTCCCCCCCTTCCCCCCGTCAAGGAGGAGACCAGTTGGAACCTGTTCGGTCTCGCCCCGATGGGAGACGTGCCATGTTTACAATTTACAAATGAAACGGCAGGAAAGGTCAATACCTAGCTGCCTGCTTTAAAAGTCAATCAGAAAGGTAATTAAAGAGAGGCGAATCAAATTGGCTGCTTCAGTCATTGATGCTGGATTTCACCCCTACCGTTGGCTCCCTCTCCTCGCCATGTTTTTTGTGCATTGTGATTGATTTACCCAGAATGGCTGGCAGCTCCTGCACAACGTAACGGATGAGCAGATCCAGGCATTTTGACAGGTATTCATTGCTGCTTTGTTGCTCCTTCCCTGGCGTGGCCTTTCTGAAGTCTCTTTCAATGTACATCACCAGTCTGCAAAACGAGCCAAGAAAACATTATTATTCACCTAAGCCTCCAATCTAGCAGGGCCTGGATCGAGTGGGGATCAATATAGCCATTGAAAACAGAATTAGTAAGACGTATTATAGCAAATAAATCACATTCATTAAAACAATCAGGGTTTGAAAAGAAAGGGTAATAGATTCAGCAATCAATGCAGACGTTCAAAGGAGCCCTCAAGCATACACAAGTAGGAAGAGGTCTAGGTCTAGACCTCAAAGAAAGGGAAATAATTGAGCAAAGATTCAGAAAATACATAAAATATGTCAGACATAACCATTTAATTGTCAATAAACAATTTGACATCGAATAAAAAAGAGAGATGTGATGACTCCTCCTCATCAGTGATTACAACCTATATTTTCAGTATATATATTTTCAGTCTGACAGTTAGTACTTACAATCTGAGAAAAACAAACCACAGCCTCCAGGCTCTTGCTTAATAGAAGGCTTGTTACAGTACATTGTTACAGTAATTAGCTTGTGTGTAACCAACAGAGCACACTTCTCCTCGACACATTCAATGCCTGGACGTTCACCCACCAGCCATCTCCTCCCCTCCCTAAAAAACCTACCTCTCCCAAATTAGACACAGAAGACACCACACAGGAAAAAAAAACAGTGAGATAATGGTTGTATAACACCTGAGTGAGGAAAGAGGCTCCACTTTCAAATAACAAAGATAATGTGTACCACCGCCAGTCAGCTAACTCGTGCTGACATGATTCGGTTGATTAGGGCCTAGACGTTTTTGGAACAGAAGGGAACATGGTCATCAAACTTCAAAAGACCAGAGCCATTTGTTCTAATCATGGAGGGATGAAATATGGTCTTAAGGAGAGGAGAAAGCCACAGAGCATAATCACAGACCTGCATGAGTTACGGTGCTGATTTATATTCACCATCAAAAGCCACTGCAGTTCAGTCCAGACAGAGATGGACTGTCGCTATGGCCACAATGACAGGAGAGACCACTGAAATTCGAGTGGTAGATGTACAAGTTTCTCTACCGTAAATAAATTAATAATAATAAAAACAGGTAATTGGTAAGTAATTATTCCTTCTTCTAGCATATGACTGTCAATAGCCCCTGGTCCTAGCATAGATTACTTTCTCTTATGATGACAGATGGATAGATGATTCACTTACTTAAACAAATATATTTGTTGTAAGTCGCTTTGGATAAAGGCGTCTGCTAAATGCCATAAATGTAAATGTAATGTAAATGTAAGTAGGATCCATGTTGTTATGAAAATATATTCAAAAATATGTTGAAGCTGAGTCACTGAGGTTATATTCGAGAAAGTGGATTAACATAATTTTTTTTTTTTTAAAAACCAACAACCTGTAACTTGAGTAGGCCTATACCATTACTAGCCTATACAGATAACTTTTTGCAATATTAAGCAAGGCCAAGAGTAGTAAGGCCCCCCCCTTGGTTTTTCAAACATTAATTCCAACCATCTCGGTCATAGTCAATTTAACTTAAAATTAAACTTTTGCTCCTACCAACCATTGACGCTTATGAGAAGGCAGAATGCCATGCCTGCCTGTCCACATTCCACATTAATTATTAAATGATATGCCATATTCTAGTATGGCAAGGCACCTAGGGGCAGCATTTACGTCCCTCTGTGGCTGTGCTACATTCCCGGTGCTGGAAAAAAGGAAACAACATCACAGAGTGTGACGGCTTGACAACTGCGGTACTTCCACATGCATTTCTGACATAAAGACCTTCCACAAACACATTCGACTTGCTCCAATAAATTTGCCTCTTTCTACAAAGTGATCATTTCTCTGCGGGGACACGGAGGCCCTGTCTGACAGGCTGGCAGCAGCAGTCAATTCTGCAGCAGGTGAAGGCAGGAGAGGAAAATTAAAAAATCCAGGGCCATTCAGATGATTTAAAAAAAAAAACATTTATTACAGCATGTCGGGATCAAGCAGCCCTTTATTAGTCGTACATCGCTCTCCGGTCGTTACATTACCTGAGGAAGAATAGAAATGAGGAGAGGGAACTGTGACTTTCACTATAAATTACATTTACTCCTGGGTGGGACGTGAGGGAGCCGACAGCCTACATGCATCGCTCTATAATTGGAATCCTAGAGGAACCGGGCCACTGTCAGAGTGACAGGGATTGATAGGCGTGGCAGCCTGACATTTCAGCTTCCTAGTTCCCACTCCTGCCACTGTCTAGGCGCTGGGGGTGGAGGGATGGGGGGGAGAAGCAATATCATTTCACCAGTGTTCTGCTGATTAGAGAATATGCCCACTCAGCTCCACACAATCAACCTCACTGTTCATTTAACTGCAAATCAAATGGCTGGGCTCTCTGCAAGCCACGGCCGGATTAACTGAGAGTCAGGAATTAAACAGCCTTTTCCCCTCAGCCCCTTTCAAAGTTCAAGATGCTTTTTGAATCAGGGTTCCTTTCACATGATTCCATTAACTCAATCAGCCCATATCATATGCCATTTCCTGCAGTAACATAGTAATAAGGCAGCAATCAGGGCCAAAGCAAAAACCGGATTTATCTACAGCACAAAGGCACTTCTCGTCCCACCTTCGCCAAACCATATCATCCAAAAACTTAAGAGACAAATAATATTTTGATACTTGGTGGTTGGATACATTGAGTGACCAAATAAAGGCCTCAATTTTACAGACAAAAACCATAAAGCTACACTTCCACGCACGTTGTAAATGTGTTCAGACAGGCTATAAAAAGACATATAGTAGACAACTTTTCTTCAGTTCATTTCACTGTGTGAAGCTGTCACTGAGCAACGCTCGGCTGGGCTACAAGTGTCTTTTCGTGTCTTCTCCGACCATTGAAACACTTCACACAAAGCAACCGACTTGACATTTCCACAACGGGGACGTAAAATATTTTATCAGAAGGCATGACGAGCTTGCGTGCCACAGCGGAGCTAATTAGAGAAGTGTTTGGGTGAGCGCTGCAGACTGTTCACACTTTGGGAGATAGAGTGGGGGGTCAGTGCTGACAGGGTGCATCTTGGGAGCACTTGTACGAGTCTGAGAGCAAATAGAAGCCAACATCACATGGCCGGGGGAGGAGGAGACGTGGAGTCCAAGAGCATGGCTAGCGAGCGTCTGGCCTGTTTAAACAGCTGGAGGATTACAGCAACTAGGCCAATTCATTTACATTTCCACATGCAGTATGTGATGAAGGGTTTGCACATAAGCCCTGGCGTTCGTACATATAATAAATATGCATAAATATGTATTTCACTTCTTTGCAGAAGTAAGCATGGAATATGCATTTTGTTATGAAACTTTGAATGGAAGTTTTATAATGAATATTCTCACTGTGAGTTTTGGGATATTGCGAGTGAGGAGCATAACACATGTTTAAAATTAAGGATTATGTTCTGCAGTATAAGTATAACTTGTCAGTTACAGTATGAGATAAATTGAATAGGTGTTGCGATCAAGAAAGAAAGAGTGGTCAACTACAACAACATAGTACATAGTCAAGTAACCATCTCGCCCCTTATGAGTTTGATTGAGGATTCTTCACTCCAATCTTAGGTTGAAAAAATTATTATCTCAACATAAAATTGGTTTCGATTCATTTTTTGCTTGAGCAATTTGTAGACTTTATTACGGAAAGCCATTTCTCCGGTTACTATGTTATTTGACAGAACTAATTTCACTCATTTTTACAGAACATTGCGCTTTGATATTGGTTCTAGGCTCATGACTTTAAAGACATTTTTTCCATTCCACTCTTCCTTTACAAAACTAAAATACCCTTGTGTGCTGCTGGACAAGGTGAATTATTCTCCAAGTACAAGCCTGCCTCTTCAAAGAGCTGCATCATAGACAATGGTGAACCACTGCTCAGTAACATCAATACAAACCTGTGGACACATGGATCCATATCATATACCAGCATTCATCATTATTAATATGGATCATAATAGAGGTGATGCATTGGGCTGTGCTGGTGGCCTGATCAGGAGCATGACTTCTAATCAGAGGAGTAGGCCTACACTAAACACGCAGGCCTATGCCTGTGCAGGTCGTGGAGGCTGCTCCAGGTAGAAATCGGAGGACGTGCTCATTGTAATGCACGGAATGGAATGAGAACATTACGATGAGCCCGTCCTCAGATGTCTACCGGCCTCCCCTGGTGCAGGTGCAGTACGATACAATGTGAATGAATGGGCCTGTACCTGGAGTTGCAGCAGAGGAGCAGCATCTCCCTGTTGTTCATGAGGACCTGGAGAAGCACCAGGAAGGCCTTGCCCCTGATGACTGAGGACGGACTCTCCAGGGAGCGGATTATCTTCACCACAAAGTTCTGCAACGGCACAGGCACACTTGTTGGAGACGTGTACCACTATAATGGAGTCAGACAGGGAGCTTAGGTGAACTGTGGAGCCAGTGTGTTGACAGTGAGCTGGAGGGCTCCCTCTGGGCTGGGGCTCTGCTGCATGACAGTCCTGAACCAGGTGTTATCACTTCCAGTGGAAGGTGCTGGGGAGAAATGACAGCCTCTCCAAATGCACTTATCATAAAAAAAGGGAGGTTAATAGACTAATTGGCTCAACGGTATTTACTGGGCAGAAAATTAGGCAGAATTGATTAACTTTCACTATCAGTAAAATGGAAAAGGGTGGCAAAAGAAGACCGATCCTAAACACTGTGATTAAATACGGCTGTTGTGCTCGAGTTAATTAATTTCAAAAGCATCTACTCTGCTGCATAAATTGTAATTACATCAACAGTATTCCAAGCTGCACTCCAAGATTGTTGCAGCTCCTTACCCAATTAGTGGAGTTGCTCAGAGATTCATTGAAATTAAAATTCTATGCAAGACAATGCATGAATAAACACTAGGCTTCTGGACTTCTATTTGTCAGGGAAATTAAGGAGAAAAATGTATAGCATTTTATAATTGGTGCAGAGGTGAGGCAGTAAGTTTTATGCAATTAAAGACTTTTTTAAGGGAGGGTTCATATTAAATCAATTACCAATTGATTACCACTTCAGATAATGTGAGATGTGCTGCATTATTAAAGTGTTCTTTGTACAGTCACTTCACAGGGATGGTATTATTATTAAAAAAAAATGACCTCTTAGTGGCAAATATTGAAAGCTATATGAATATCTAAAGATAATCATCAGTAAGAGAGGCAATTACATTTAAATACTGTCGTGAGAAGAGTCAATTAAGTCAACCTAGGTAAAGAGAACAGTGCCAAAATTAAAAACTATTCTCCTCCACCTCAGTCGGGGAGGCTGAGAGAGACAGGTGGACATGGTATGAGTCTCTCTCTCCTGTATCATCCTGGCCTTATCTGCATCTTATCTGGCTCTGGCTGTGGCTCGGCTCCATAGGGAGAGGATTTATATTCCATTATTTGTCCACACTTAAACCGGACCGCGCGAGAAGAGGAGAGGAGAGGAGAGGAGAGGAGAGGAGAGGAGAGGAGAGGAGAGGAGAGGAGAGGAGAGGAAAAGAGAGGAGAGGAAAGGAGCGGATAGCATTCATCTCCCGGGCTACAGGAACCTCAGCACCAGCGCTAATGGCCAATTAGCTGTCAGAGGAGGTTAGGGAGAGGGCGGCCGGGCTGGGATTGATGGGAGTTTAGTGCTAAAGATGGCACGGGTAAAAAAGGCATACTCCAGCGAGATGATGTGAAATCCAGGCTGCTACGGCACGCTGCTGACAATGACAGTTCAATCAAGGAAGTAGTCATTGAGTTGTTATTCCACGCATACCAGGGGAGGCTGGTAGAGGTAGAAATCTGAGACACCATCCCTCATTCCATTCCATGTATTCTACCAGCCTCCCTTGCTGTGTAGACAGGGCACAGTAGTGTACATACCCTCTCTTGGACCAGCCTGTGGAGGTGGACCCCTGACGCCAGCATGGCAGCGAACATGGTGAGCATATGCTGCTGGACACGGCTGATCCCCGACACCAGGCTGTCCAAGATGGCCGGCAGCCCCACCTTGTCAATCACACTGTGGAAGACACTGGCGGAGTGGCGGGTGATTCTGCACAGGGCCTGAGCACAGTGAGAGAGAGGGGGGGGGGGGTCAGTCAAGGACCTGTGTCTCAAGACATTAGTCCCAGTGCACAATATTTGAGTGAGTTGAGTAAGCTTCCTTGGTTGATCTGCTGGTACGGTGTTGACACTCACTGAGATGGCGCAGATCCGGAGAGAGTCCACAGTGGAATGGGTGAAGAGGTACCAGAGCATGGGTCCGATCTCCACTGTGATAAACCCCTGGGCGTAGTGGGACACCGTGGTACACACATTCTCTACTATCTTCGCTGCCATGTGGTTCACTACCAGTTCCTCCTGGAGGACACACACACACACACACACACACACACACAAATACTGTACAATAGACAATTCAAATAGAAAAAAAAAATGTTTTGTGTATTGCTGTGTATTGTTAAGATGCAAGGCTTTGTTAAAACTCTGAGTTTATAAGTCAGGCTGAATAAAAGATGCTCAAGGTCGTATCCGAAAGAAAAGCAAACAATAACTTAGTAAAAATTTGATTTGCAGAAATCATTACAATAGATGTGTAAAGTGGTTCATTGTCCACGTTGGCTATGAATGAGGAGTTGTTTGCTCTGAGAAACCCTACTTGAGTGAAATGAGACACAATAATGAAAATATTCAAAACATTCTAATCGTTTTTCAATGCATCCATTGTGAACGGGTAAAAACAGGGGGGGGGGGTGTTGTCACCTTGTTATCCTTGTTTCATTGAGTTACATCATCAACCTATTATTCACTGACTAGCCTTCACATGAGCTCTAGAATTTAAGGGGTGGTAAAATTGGCTTTTTGTAAAAACAGCCTTTGCTAAGACAAAGAAACTTGAAAATGTGGGTCACTAACACAATCTAATGAACCAAACTCTCTCCCTCGTTAAAACTGTTGACCACACATGTACTTGTACTAGTAGTGGGCCTAGTTCTAAATTCTACTACACTCACACACAGCACACGATCCATGTGAGGTGGTCTATCTTGCGGCTGTTCTCATTACCAACAGTAGACAGTATAATATAAGTGTCAATGAACTGCACATCTCTCACAACACATGCACTTAAATATGTACAGTATGGCCAACAACCTGCAGCTCAATTCTTCCCTGCTACCTTCGAGGCCCAGCTTTTTGACTAGTACCTCTGAGAGGGCTCTGGATGGTGATCTAGTTCAGGAGCTGAGTAGGAGGACACAACAGTGATTGACAAGCCGCTGGAGGGCGAGTGAGGAACAGTGAACATTTTAGTGAAGGAAAATTCCAGTCAGAAAGCCCTTACCAGTAAAAAAATAAATAACAAGTCAAACTAAAGTCAAACTCCACACAGCAGCCTCAAGCTTTCTCCACACCAACAATCCAAAAAATCACAGCAAAGAAAAGACGAGGCATTTTAAACATGCCTGTACAACGATCTCTTACAATGTACTATACTGTGCACAAACTCCCTTTTCTCAGAGGTCTGCCTCGCTGGAGGCAACTGTGTATAAGGTGTGTGCTCTAACTCTGAGCACATTTTAACCAAAAGCAACTAAACAACAACAGCCATAACAAAACACACACAAAAAACCTTGGAGTCAAACAATGCATCGGTACAAATCCCAATCTGTGAAAAAAAAAAAAAAAAAAAAAAAAAAGTCTGAAGACAAGTTCATATAGCCTGAAGGATGAAGGGGTATCAGGAATAACACACTTATTGGAAGGGGTCATGATAGATTTAGCAAACACCCTGAAAACAGCAGAATGAGTCACTCCAACACCACACAACACCATTCAACAGGACATTAGGGACACCTGTCTAATTAACACACGGGGGAGCGCAATCATCATTCCATTGGAAATACATATTAATAATAACATCCACACAGGGAAACATTTGCATATAGTAGGATGAAAAATAACTAACCTCATCCAAGAACATTCAGTGCTTGGGTGTTCAGTCATTCAGTGCTTGGGTGTACTACAGTATAAACGTAGTCTCACAAAGTCAGACTCGCCATGAGATTCTGGGTTCTGAGATTACTATAAGAGCTACTCTTCTTATCTACATTTCCATGCTTTTTTTTTTTCACATGACATTCTTCTTTTACAATTCAATACATTTCATCTGCAGACATAGATTCCCCTGGATTAACTTGAAAATAAGTTCAAACTGGAATGGACTTTAGCACTAATTCAACATGAAAAGAAGTGAATGCCTATTCAAAATCGGGACTGCACACGCAGTAATGCTATTATACACATACATGAGGGTCGGAAAAAATACAGCACACAGTGCTGTATGAGGAGAAAGCTACATCAGAGTGGCATAAGTCTTTACTAAGATTAGTGCGTTGACTAGTTTCAACGTGTGTTCTCCCAGAGTGTTAGCACTGGAGACTGTGAGGAGCCCTGCAGTCTCTCTTGTGGTTTCACAGCCAGCAACAAGTGCCTGACTGTAATTATTTCCTTTTGAAGGAACTCAGCACCTGGACCAGAAGAAAGCCCTATGTAAATCATGACTGCAAGCCAATCCTTTCATTACCCTGCTGGTTTTCATCTCTCATTTTAGAACACAATCATCTCAATTTAAAATGGCATATTTAATGAATAAGAAGAGTGATATCAAAACAAAACAAGAACAAACTAAACAGGCTTTAACTCTGTGTAATGCCTGTATTTAGAAGATCACACACCAGTGTCAAAGATGGCTCGTGTAGCATTAATCAATCCATTCATCTGAACTGCAACACTAGATAGCATGTAGCCTACAATGCTCTTTAGTCTTACAGCAAAACCCAAACCCCCCATCACTGTGTAGACATGAGACATGATCTACTTAAGTGCAGACGGACAGAAAACAGCATTACAATTGAGTGCTACTGTCCCATACTTATTAGATATTGTAAGATATTGCATAAATCCTGTGCTATGTCCAATAGATCCACTAGTTATGTAGCTAGAATGTACTGTAAACACAGTCAGGTAATTTTCACTGGAACACCTTTCCATTTCAGGTGGCCAACAATGTCTGCTGAAATGGCTCCAGCAGCAGCAGCTCACACAAAAGAGTATTGATCTTTGCAGTATGGACCAGGTCCCTAACCCTGGAGAATGGTGCTTCTAGACGAGAAAAAAAAGAAAAAAAAGAAAAGAAAAACACACACGCACGCGCGCGCACACACACACACACACACACACACACACACACACACACACACACACACACACACACACACACACACACACACACACACACACACACACACACACAACTTTGTAGCAGGAGAATATTTCCATTCACAGTGTCAGGTATAGGCTCGGTCTATCGTGGTTATTACATTGCATGTCAAAAGTGCATACAGTATAGTATGTAAGAAGCCTGCAGTAGCTGTGTACAGTGCAGCATGCAGTGGAATACAGTACAATAGCTGGTTATTAATATGAGTGTTCCAGAGGTCACCGCTCTACAGAGGGGGATTAGACTGAGACTGATTGGGAGGAGCGTTCCTGTGTGCTGACTGATAAATGTTTAATGGGAGTGGAGCACTGTGCCCAGGAGTAGGAGGTGCAGGAGGGCTGAGCCCCTTGGCTCCTCTTCCTCGTAGAGATACACGCCACCGTCTCTGTTCCCAAACAGACCTTTCATCATTGGCACCAGGAACATCTTCTTCACGCTCATAAATATTTCCTGCAGCTCAAGTCTGGCCTGGAAACCTCTCTTTCGCTCTCTGCCTCTGCCTCCGCCTCATCCTCCACCCCCCTCTATTTCCCTCTCCCCTCTCTCTCTCTCTCTCTCTCTCTCTGTCTCTATCTACAGTGTTCTCTCTCACAGACCTTCCCTCTCCCTCTCCCTCTCCCTCTCCCTCTCCCTCTCGGAACATTTGCTGATGTTGCTCAACAGCAGTATTAACAGTGTGTGGATTGCCCTCAACAAGAAAACATGCAAGGCTCTGACATCTTATTCAAAGTTTGGGCTCCTCAGGATCAGCTGCTGTCATGAAAGTGCAACGATCTAAATAAAAATGTCCTTGGTTGTCATACTGTGTGTGAAACGTTACCATTTTTCCATCCAATCTAATTTGAAGTGTTAAACCAAGCAGTGAGATAATTAGTGCAATGCTGCAAATGAAGTGTGGGAATCAAGTTCCATCCATTAAATATAGCATAAACAAACATATAGGCAATGCTATCTATTATAATTGCCATATGTCGTTGTTTACAGGCAGCTGAATCATGCAGCTTGCCACAGGATCCAATCAAAACTTGTAGGATTCCATCCTATTGAAAAAGTTCTACTTCAATCTTTGTTTTGCTGGGGGGGGTTTCTCCCTGGAGGAGAGGCAAGTGTCAGTCACTGCACTCATCACTCAATAAAAATAAATAAGAAAAGCAGCCAGCGCCACCTTAATGACAGTAGGAGTCAGTCCCTTCCCCTGATTACTGGCCTTATTAGAGCTGGGAGCTGCCACTGTTTATGTGCTCTGTACCATACTGTACGTGTCCCAGAATAGACACTTCCCAGCCAGCACTCCCAGAGCTCAGGAACTTATTAGTTAGTCAAGGTGGCGAAGACATGCACTGTGACTGCACTCCTAATGTCACTTTACTTCTCCGCTAGTACGTTCTCATTATAACACAGTTGAGTCTGTAAGGAACAAATAATTTCATTAACTAACAGGGCTCCCCTGTGCCATGGTCGATATGGCAGACTCATACAGAACACTTTAATACAATGGCAGTCAACATTGTTGGCGCCTGGAAATAAACAGCCTCTGATATGGTGAGGTTCAGGTGTGAAACTCCTCAAAACTTGCAGCCACCGCCCCGAGACTATTTTTTATTATTTTTTTGGCTTACTCTTTAAATGCATTAGATACCTGGGGTAAATTAAACTATGACCAAAAACTGTATTTCAAGTACAGCATAAGTTGTAAGACTACATTTGCCCCCTACCAATTTCTATAATCAAGTAACTCCACATGTGCGCCACGTCTAAAAGCGTCACTAATGTACTCATAATGAAGAAGTAATCACCCTCCTCTTTTGAAACAAACTCAGATTTGTAATTAAGCAGAATAAAAAAGACAAGTAGCACTAGTTGAGGAACACCTCAACTCTGTCCAACTGGGCAGGCTGACTGTCTGTGTGACTGCTAAAGCACGCCTGCCTGTGTGTGTGTCTCTACCGGCCCTTAATTGCTGCCGAGGTCACGACAAGGACCCATCCGGCTTTTTTGATGCAGGTGCATGACAGGGGTTGACGGCTGAGTCTGCTGCATGCCCTTGACTTGCAGTTGGCAAACAATGCCTGTAGGGCCTGCAGAAGGATCATTACTGCACGGATCCCCCCCCTGCTGAGGCAGCCGCAGCAGTCTTACCCCTTCCCGAAGGCACCTCATTAACACCGTGTAGGCGGCAGCAGGAACGACCCACAATTCTCCTGGGTGCTCTTTCTTCTCCTCCTGCGGGGAGAGGGAAGAGAGAGGCGAAAGGGAAGGGCTGTGAGTGGAGAGGACCTCTGTTGTGGCTCATTGGGGGAACAATTAGGGCAAAACAAAGCAGTAGCGATCATAATTAGGCTAAATAAATAAGCCAACGTTCACAAATGCACTCCCAAAGTTGAAACTTGCAATTCCTTTGGCACTGGTGCGGGAAAAATGGATGAATGTGGTTGTAAACTGGGGATACGCGAATTAGTGGTGAAAAAAGACCATTGGCTTTCAAAACATATTTACACTGCAAATGGAGTGTGTTGGGTTGGTGATGCTTTTGAGAACTATGCAGTACAGTGAATAACCATGGACGTTCTCATTAAGAACAATGCATGCTCTTTGCCTCCTCTATTTATTTATTTAGCTTTGGCTTTCTTTTTTCTCTGTGCTGCAGTGCCCAAACCAATCCTCATACTTCGCAATACATATATTTATTTTTACATTGTCTATCATTCCGTAATCATCAGAAAGGGCCTTGAAAGAATCTCAAATTACTGTGTATAATATATATATATATATGTGTGTATGGGTTGATCGATTCTACAAGTAAACTTAAGAAGCATATAAAAAAGAAGTATGGATCCATGATTTGCCACTGCTGTTTACTTGTACTTTCTATTTGACTACGTGCTGTCAAGGATACACTTATGCCTGAGATACTGTAGCCCTATTCTTCACCTCCCACAGGCCTGATACATTTTAGACCTCTTCTATCCCTCAGAACAAGGCCAACCATAAAGTATAAACTCTTCCCTCACTAAATATTCTGGAACTACTTGAATTTAGACTGCACTATCAATAATCACTGGCCATTGAGAGTAGGCTTCTAATGCCAACTACATCACAACAAATTGTGAGTGTAACAGTCAATTCAGCGAGGGAGCGAGTTAAAATTAATCTAAAACAGTCAAATGCATTAGTGAAAAAAATAAAACAATGATGAATAAAGGGCACTTTGTTATCCCCTCCCTCTTGGCTATTGAGCCAACAAAGCCAAGGCACACTGTGTGTGTGGCACACTGGATGACCCTGACAAACTGAGGAGCTGAGAGGGATGAAAATTGTCCTGACACAAAAGATCCTATCACAGACCTCACAGAGAGCACTTTCAAGGAAGGAGTCATAGAACATATTTCTATCAAAACAGAAAGGTAAGGCCTTTCTTTTCTTCAGGAAATTACTCATTACATTGAAGAGCTATGAAAACACTCAACCTGTACTGTTTAAACCTGTATGTCCTTCAATATTCAAGATTGGGTATTTTACATGAAATAAACACTGGCACATGCTGTAAAGAGTGTTCAAAAATGTAATGTGTATGAAAAACAAAGACAAATCCTAAAATATTATCACCTGAATATCAACTGCTTGCATTTCAACACACAAGTGAGTAGTCCAATTCATAGAACAATTAATAGCAACTATAATTATTTCATTAACAGTAGTTTACAGTTGAAAAGGTACTGTTTTTGAGCATGTCAACAACCATGTTTCTCACCTGACTGGAGATAAGGTAAAGCAGCTCCCCCAGTGGTGGCAGCAGGCATTGTTTCAGTTTGCTGTTCCTGAAGTTATCCCTTATGAGCTCTGTGAACATGGCAACCGCCTGAAGAAAAGCCAAATAATCAAACTCTCAGTTGAAACAGCCAGTACCCCATCATGAAGCTTTATGTTGATAAAGCTAAAGTGTACTATAAATAATGGTCCGATGGGAAAAGGTTTATTTCTGACTATTCATCGGAAATTATTACTGTAAACACTATGTTGTGTTAGCTGAGGCATAGCAGCTGTATCAAATAGAAGCATAGATGATACTGGAGCTGTCACACCTTCTCAGTGGCAAAGACATCTCGCTCTAGTGTGCAAGTGGAATGTCATCACCCATGCTGAGGGACACGCATATGCTTGGGCTCTCCTGTAGGAATGAGGGGTTACCATCAGTGGGTGATAATGAAGACAGGCTTGTAGACCTGACTGACTGACATTCATCATCACTGCACCCCATGCAGCCAACAAGCAATATGAGGGGTGTGGAGCTAGCATGGATTCCATTGGGGACTGGGGTGGGAGGGGAGGGGAGGGGAGGGGAGGGGAGGGGAGGGCTCACAAGACTCCATACACAACTTGTCATTATGGCTCTTGAAGGGTTCACATAATAACCTCCTCCCTGAAACACACACATACATACACACACATTTACTTATATGAATACAAGCACACCCTAACTGCCTCATTCCTGGAATTAGCATTTTCCTTGTCTCCTCCTCCTCAGATGTCGGGAGGATGTGACGGCCTTACTGCGGCAGCTCTCCCAGCAGGGTGCTATGCAAATAGGCAGTGCTCACTGCGAGGCTGGCTTTGCCCGGTAAATAACATAAATGATGACTTTGCAGGGAACAGATGTTTGCGGCTGCGTTTGATGCAAGACGTGCTTTGGCAGGAGACATTCTGCACTGAGTGACGATTCGCTGTTCAAGAAAACAAACACGCTAAGTTGGAGCCTCACCACACGGCTATTTCCCCCCCCCCAAAAAAAAACATCATTATCGTATTCCTGCACCATCCCCAATGCCACCCCCCTTCCAACCCCCCCAAAAGGCAGAGCTTTAAAGTACAGAGGCTGAGGGGCTGTTGAAGGCCACGCAAAATTAAGCAGCCGCACAAGGCTTGGAGAGTGAGCAAGACCAGTTGTTCAAGGCAGCATGAAGTCACTTTAGTACACACCCAGGGTTTGTTACCCATCTCACCTCAGCTGAGGATGAACTCATACTGGTGGCGCCAGACAGTGAGATACAAGGCCTGCTCAGCAGTCAAACACACCAACAATCAACCAAAGACTGTGGGAGAAAGACTGCTGCAATATTACTGTCAAAATGATTTCACACAATGTTAAGGTCTTGAGCCTCATATCTGAGGAATCCATGTTGTCTTAAAATATAGGCCTATGCGTAACTGGTCAATGACAACCGCTCGACACTGCATAGAAAGATCACAGTGACATTATATTTATTTCATAACCTTTTTTTTTTTCTTTTTCTTACATTTGACTATCATGCACATCATATTTTTAATGTCTGATAATATAGGTGTGTTGTTGTTGTGTTCTGTCCTGTGTAAACTTTGTCGTGTGTGTGTTGTTTCTGCGTGCCTGCACTCCTACCTACATAATTGCCCCTTGTGGAATAAATAAAGTATTTGGAATGAAATTGAATTGAATTGAATTGAATTGAATTGACAAACCACAAGGCTACTGCTTTATTAGTATAGTACATACAATCAAGCCTGTTTGAATTCCATTTATGGACAACTGGCCAGTGAACTCATGGATGATATGTGATATGTAGTGATTTCAGTGTGATGGTCCATCCAGGGCGAGCAGATGTCTTATTGATGGAGGGAGCTACAAACAGACATTGACAGGAGGTGACCTGGTATGCTGAAGTGTGGTGGATCAATACCTTGCTGCTGTCCAGAAGAGGACAAGCGTCTGATGTAGGGCTGAGGAGGGCTATGACACACCTGACCCCAGCCCTTCATGACTTATCAGCCTATGCTCAGTCCCATAGATTATCTATGGTTATCACAGGGACATGATTGTGACTGATTGCTTTGGTAAGAAATGATAAGACATAAACTCTCATTATAACGGTGTTGTTAGTGAATCAGATATATAGACTATATATTTCGAGCAAAACTATATTGGAAATATTTTGGAGATACATTAAGGATCGACAAGCTACATTTAAGAACCATGGAACCTAAAAACCTAAAAAACACAATTACTGTATGCCTAAAGAGGGAAAAACAACGGAAATTGAATAGAATCAACAGCAGTGCTCAAAGGACACAGCACTCCCTGTTCCCTTTCCAGCGCCGAAGACTAGCCTCCAAGCTCCTTCGGAAGTGGAACAGCTAATTCCACTGCTATGATTAAACACAATAAGAGAAAGCAGTCTGCGGACCCAGCACAGTACTGTAGGCCAGTTTCTGGGGGACACTGGGTGAAAATAGCAGAGCCAGTATGCAGTATTGACATGCTGCCATGAGACAAAATGTCTGGATTTGGGTTGGAGGCATAGGGAAGTACTGCCTTTGCCAGGAAAGATGGAACTTAATTAGAAAGATGTCGTAGAGAGCATAGACAGGAAAACACAGATTCCACTCTTCCTGCCTTAAGCCTTTATGTGGAAAATAGCACCTGTATTCATAATCAGCTTTGTGTGTTATGGGCTGTCAGAAATGTGAGGTTATAATGATGATATTGTCAGGGGGAAATTGATATACGGTTCGCAGAACCGTATATCAATATCAAGTATAGCTCGCAGAAGGATCCGATTCGACGCTGACAACAAACGTTGTATCATTATAACTTATCACTGTGAGAACGCCACTCAAGCGACAAACAACAAAAGCCCGGACCAAGAGAGAGAGAGACCCTCTCACAGTGGAACTTCAACTCTGGCATGGCCGACCACTGAGATCCAGTGTGGCAGGCAGATGGAGGTGGCGCACTTCTCACTGTGTGAACAAAGCCCAACCCTGACACAGAAATCGCCATGACTGCGGCTGACCGTCAAACATAGAACCCCTGTGGAGAGCACAAAAAAAGTCTCTGGGATCTGTCACACTATGAATATGAGCTAGCTGTGTCCAAAGGGACGGGGGGGGGGGGCAGGGTGAAAAATCCTCCGCCATTTGTCTAAAAGAAGACCGTGAAAAAAGCCGCTGCGCCATACACACTCTCTGGTATGCCATCGTCGGCCATTTTGTATCGTTCATGGCTCTCTCCCCTCTGCGAGGTTTTTAGGGGGTTTTTTGCAGAAAGAAAACCGCACAGGAAATCACAACAAGCCCATGTATGCCATGGATCAAGGGTGGGGGGCGCCAGATTTCACATCAAATAGAATCCTGTTTTTGAAATGATTAACCGCAATGCCTTTGTGCGTCTCTTTGATGGTTTGTTATCACCTCCATAAGCATGTTGGGGCAGGTTGGTGTAACTGATGAGAACACTACTGCTGGGTTACACTGGCATCTGGTGGTACTTCATTACACTGTTTTTCTCTCATTTGCTGGTAATAATGGCGCATTTCCTACAGACGTATACGCCTCTGCTGCAATTGGTAAGAGATTTAGGCGATTTACATTTTGGAGATTTTGTTTACTGCTGTTGTGGGGGAGGGGGGGGGGTCTGTGTTAAGAATAAAGAAACTAATAACCATGTTTTACAGCCAGTAGCAGTCTGTTATCTAACTGTTGTGTTTTCTCACATGAAGGTTTGTAATAACCTTGTATCTTATGATCTACCTAAACTGATGCTTCTCGCAGAAACACAATCATATTACAGATGTTTGCTCCACAACTGACGAGCTTCGACAGGAGCTTCGGCAGGAGTGTGAGGCAGAACGCTGCAGGATTCTGTCTGTCCCAGTTCCACTAACCTCAGTAATAGGGGTCTCGTCTGTAAGCTCAGTGCAGTGGGTAGCTAGGAGCCCCAGCACCCTCATCACCTTAGCCTTCCTAAAATAGACACACAGGACAGAGTTCTCCAATACATGCACATCCACAGATGCAATACTGATGTTTCAGATATTTGGGGCAAGTATAAAGCATGCAGGGGAATTTCAATGCCTTACATCAAAACATGTAGTTAAACAATCGAACCTTAAATCTTTTTCAATCATAAACACTGTATCATAATGGCTGCCAGATTGAAAGCATTTCCTCATGGACAGTCATCACAATTGAGATCAGGCAAAGGCAGACACCAAATCACTGTAGAGGCTAGTGCTGTACAGTTACATGCTAAACATTCCATCCATGCATTGGCAGAATGCTGAGAGGATGGGGTTGGACAAATGGAACCTGCTGGAACTCACACATCCCAATTAGGTGCCAGGCGCAGCTGCTGGGTCAACACTGGGAACTGTCACAAAGGGAGAGAACATAAGGTCATTGGTAAACACTTAGCTACCAAAGTACTGTATACTGTACGTAGTAGCAAAGGTATGCCAGTCCAGTTGTCCTTCAGTAGTTCATCAATATCGGCCCACATTAGTCATGGCAAAACATTATTGTGATGAGCTAGCCAATGTCCCAGTTTTTTTTTTTTTTTTAAATGATACATTGATCTAAAAAAAAAAAAAAAGTACTCAAGAGGCCATAGGGTGTAATGATTATGGTGATGTAATTGTCGGTTTAATAATCTGTAACGTGATGCAGCTGGAATGCCATCTAGTGGTTGAATACACAAATTCTCTGCCAGACTGATTTTTATCATTGGTTGGTTAAATTTGATCAGATGGATATCCCACATGTTCCAAAATATACCTCATCATTATGAGGAGGAATTGATTGTGCTGTATGATATGGACTTTGTGTTCACATAACTAGGGTCATTGCATAGTGTTACAGCGGACCTCTGGGAGTAGTTCCTGATAAAATGCAGGAAAAAGGAAGTTCCTTTTTAAAATTATGGAAATATGGCTGCAACTTCCTGAACCCACCTAGCTGACTACTATTCAGCTGCCCACAGATCAACAATCCCTTGTCACGAAGTAAGCTGAGCTTGGCCCACGTGACAAATATAGTAACCCTTTGAAGGTCCGTAGTGCATTACCAACAAGTGAGAACATTTTCCTCAGCAAGATTGAGAGTTTGTTACTGACTCTAACAATTTTCCTCTGAGAGCAGAAGTGCTGGACACTCAAATTAGCCGGGAGGCCCCAACTGGGGTAAAACACAGGCCACCAGCAACCCTAGGGAATGGCAGGCATGCCGGGCATGTGGTCAGACACTGACTCTTACCAGCTGGGAGTTGATGAACCTGTTGGCAGTGTCCTTGTGGGCAGCAATGGTACACAGATAGCACAGGAGGTTGAGTTTGGAGCGAGGCGCTGCCGTGGGCTTATCAGCCTGGGCCTCCAGAGAGGAGCACAGCTGCTGCAGAAAGCCCCTCCAGTCCTCAGTGTTCAGAGAGGCCAGCTTCTCCACTATAGTGGGGATCAGAAGAGCTCAACAGACACACACTCTCAGCTAGCTGTCTGTCTGTGTGTGTGTGTGTGTGTGTGTGTGTGTGTGTGTGTGTGTGTGTGTGTGTGGTTTTAACACCTGCTTACACACCTGTCCCTTTAAAACTGGTACAAATGAAAGAGCACATGAGGAAAGGCAGTATTTCATTAAGTTTTTTCAGTCAGAAGCTTTTTATATTATTTGGGTCTGCTTAATTACCTGAGTATGCTGGGACACACAGAGTCTTTGAGTCACATCGTACTGGAGCACTCTTCAGAATCTGAAAGTGAGGTACTTTGGGCTTCAAAGTATGGTATTGCAAGGCTAAGACGCCTTTCATTTCTTTTACTAAGCTTTATAAATGTGATGAAAGTCACAATAATAAAATAATAATACATTTCTGAGTTGTAGTAATGGTAAAAACATGTAAAAATCTTACCTTTGGGTTGTCCATAATGGAAGTCACTGCCAGATCAGATTCAGTGTATACCAGGTCCTTTATACAACAACTGATATCATTCATCACATTGACAACCAGACTCTTCTGGTAGGTATGGATAAGACAACAGGTCAAGAGGTCAAGATTAAATCTAGTGCAATATTAACATTGACATTATTCACACACAGGATTTGCAAACATCTTATACTAGCTAAATCAAAATCTTGTATCATCCATTAGAATGTTCAATGACCTTAAGCAAAAAGTAAAACAAAAAGTACCATAAAGTTCAATAGCAATTAAAACGTGGCAATTCATAATCAAACCTGTAGAGGGGGCCAACAACCAACAAGACAACAGTGACTGGGGATAACCTTTTGGAAGAAATGAAATACACTGTTCTGGGCCCTCCCCTTATTGACTTAGTATATACAGTACCAGTCAAAAGTTTGGACACACCTTGCCAAGAGTGTGCAAAGCTGTCATCAAAGCAAAAGGTGGCTACTTTGAAGAATCTAAAATATAAAACATATTCTGGTTTGTTTAACACTTTTTTGTTTACTACATAATTCCTATGAATGTGTTCCTTCATAGTTTTGATGTCTTCAATATTAATCTACAATGCAGAAAATAATAAAAAATAAAGAAAAACCATTGAATGAGAAGGAGTGTCCAAACTTTTGACTGGTACTGTATGTTTGATGAATTCACAGTCAGTAGTCTCACTATGTCAGACTCCTTTGAGAGATGAGATTCTGGGTTCCGAGATTACATAGTAAGTGAACATTTGAAAGGGAGTCACAGTGATAAGGGAGTCCTCAACTTTGATGCTTTGGCCACTCACTTGAGGTAATGGTGTCTTGCTAGGAGTATCTCTTGCAGTGCAACTCATTCTTGGAGTTGGACAAGAACTGATTGATCAAAAAGATAATAAAAAATATGCTTGAACTTCGAATTTGCCATTCCAGAAAACATTTTTTGAAATCTCTCTCTCTCTCTTTCTCAGTAACTGAACAGAGAACCTACCTCAAAAGAAAAATCGATTCCCTTGCATCTTTGTCCAGCACATTCTTTGGTCTGAGCTCCGTGTCTGGGAGAAGTAAGACAAAACTACGTTACCACTCAGGAACTACGCTGGTGCACACCATCACTCACTGGGACTTGACATGCATTCATACTGTATCACACATTTTTGTCATAAAACAATTGTATGTTATATTTGAATATGGTCCATAGTATATAAAAGAAAACTGTGTCAATGTTATTCAATTCAATTAAAGTTCAAATTCAGCAACCTGGCATTAAATGATCAAATTGTTCTGCACAAACATTTAGCATTATAGCATACTGTAGCTAACTTGTTATGATACAAAATATAAAGTAATATGTATGTTATTACTGGAAAAAAACCATACTGCAGAGTAATATAATGCAACTGTACATTTCAAGAACCTTTCACAGTACCCCACATGAACAGTGCACAGACACACAGACACACACAGACACACACACACACACACAGCACGGAGGTACCACATTACGTGCCAGAACACATGTCTGCTTCTGTGCTCCTAGATAGCATTACCTAATCTGAATGACTTGTTGGGGTGCATGCAGACAGGCTCCCCGACCCCAGCTGCCCCTGCCCCTCCCTGTGCCCCTCTATATGCCCCAGCTGATCCCTCTGAGGTCACTGAGACGGGTCTTACTGCTGTTGACTGGCTGGCGGAGCAGACGCCAAACTTCTCCACGCTGCCAAAAGACAGTCACATATCAGTTACAACACTATCAATTACAGAAAAAAAAATATTGACCTAATTCATCTCAAATATACGATTATACATTTGAAGCAAACACTTATGCTTCAAATGCATAATCATAATCATATTTTGCTGATATTTCAATTGGTGAAAGCCTTTGCCTCCTCCTGCTTAAAGCTCACACAAGAACACTGATCTGATTGTGCTACGCAGGGCAGGGCCCAGGCTCCATTCTGTTCACACACCACTGTGATTTATTAAACATCAAAGCAGTGTGCCTTCTTCAGCACTTATGTCAAGATGAGGCAGGTGGAAGAACGGATGCAATTCCACAATGTTTGGCTGTCAAAGAGGTGGGCTAGGTCTTCTCAAACAGTTCCTAAGCTAACATGGACAGACAAAGAACTGTTGTAAAACAAGCCGCGCAAGCATACTGTACCAAGGAAAGTACTTTTGTCCACTGCCAACAATGACTGAATAAAGGTAGAGTGTCTAGAGAGGAGTTTGCAAGGCAGATACATGACACTTAAAAATGCTTGAATTCTGTCCTGCTGTATTAACATGCCATACTGAAATAGTATCTGTTCCAGCTCACCCATATACAGATATTAAAGACCCCAACAGCATGCTTTGCGTTCACAATAGCTGGAAATGGTGCACAACCCTGTAGGGAGTTAAACCAAGCAAGGAAGCCATACTGAGACCTGATGGCTATCTAAAACACAAACATCACCTAGAACTGGATGAAACCTCCTCTTCCTCCTCCTCGCTGTTGTGTTCCACACAGAAAGCTCCTTCCCAGAACGGATGTGCCAGTAACTGGGTCCAATTTATCCTATGTAACACAGAAAACAAATCAAGAACCATACACACCGATCTGACAAAACATATTATTGGCTAAGCTGTTTTTGGTGGGGAGGGCTTACCTCTTCTCAGGATCTTTCTGAAGCAGACCCTTAAGCAGACTTTGAAACTCTTGAGTGGGCTTGCACAAGGAAGCCCCTGTAAAACAAAGAGCATTTATAACATTAAGATTTATAACATAATATAATTAACACAAATAGTCTCCATTCAATGATAATTCAGTTAAGGTAACAGGAATTATTGTCCTACCCCTATGCCTTGGAGATGGAGGATCCTCATGTAAAATCAGCTCTATCAACTCTGAGAAGGTCTCTGAAAAAAATGGTGGCTTTCCTGAGAAATGAACACAAAAATACATAAAACATATTAGATATGTCATTAGATACTGAAGTTGTCATTAAATGTGAATTAATCAAGAGATTTGATTCATTCATACAGTACCTGAAAACATCTCATAGAATATACAGCCCAACGCCCAGAGGTCACTGCTGGCACTTGAGTCTCCTCCCTTCACCACCTCTGGTGCACAGTATATTGGAGACCCTGAGAAAAACCACACACATTTGCCAATATAGTGCTTGGATAACATTCCTGTAAACACCTCATAAAAGGATGTACAGTTAGAGTCACCTTGAATTCTGTTCTTTATATTTCTCCTATATGTGTTTTCTTTGCCATCCCCTCCGCCTGCCTCCTCTGAAGTGACTAAAGCAAAGAACTCTGCCAGATTCTCCCCTTCAGCTTTAGAGAGGCAGAAACTAGAATACTTCAAGATGCCAGGGCCATCCAACAAGATCTTTGGGGAAAACACAAAGTCAAAGACCAAATGCATTGATTGTATATTAAGATACTTATGACACATTCAATATAACCATTTTAGGCAAAAATACAAATGTGAAAATACACATTTTGTTTCTCTTAAAGGAGTCATTAGGAGGTCTGAATTGAAATATGAACACAGACAACTAATTCAACAACACGAGTGTGAACTCATAACACTCAACTGTGACACTGAATGAATGTAGACCACAAGTCATCAGAATTCCTCCATTGACACATGAGCTTATTACTGTATGTGATTACAGTTTTTATTGTTTGACCGATAGATAATTGATGCTAGTTCAGTCGAGTTTGACCTGACGTCAGATCATCTATACTGCACCTTGGATGGTGTGAGGTCTGAAAACACAATGCCAGAATCATGGATGTATCTCAGGCCTTTGACCAAATCAATTGCAAAGGCTCTCACAACATCTTCTGACAAACACTCATCCTGGGTGATGACTGTCTCCAGTGAACCCCCTAAAACAGGGAGAAATTACCAACACAAACCATTATAATTATTATCATATTCACAGTTTTCTTAGAGAAAACAGTGTTTGGTATAAGGCTTCCTGAAACAAGAAAAAGTGGCATTTACAGTATTGTGCACAGTACCAAGAACGATCACTCTTCTGATCTCACCTGTGCACAGCTCCACCACCAGCCAAAGATGGTTGCTGGTTTCATACCACTCATGGAAGGTGACCACGTTATCGTGTTTAATGTCATGGGTTAGCCGTACCTATCAATAAACCATTCAGTTCAGTGTGTTGGTGAAATAGAGTGGCTATGGAATGTAAACAGTCTGAATAATTAGAAATAATATGTGTTCGGGTTAATATGTGTTAGGGCAACATCACTCACGTGATTTGTAATTTCGGCCCTTTTTGACTTGTCACTGCAGATAATGGCAACAAAGTTGATGGTTCCTTTCCTCCGACCCTTGTAAACCACAGACTTGCTTCCTGTTCCAATCTCTTCATACAAAATGAAATTCTCCATCTGCGAGTGGGGGTACGTACACAGGGCGTATCATTTGTTGGTCATTCACGAGTTCAAACAATCTCATGGATTCACAAGTCATTCTCACATGAAAAAACACTTGATTTCTGCCATATTTGTAGTGCTCAAGGGCTGACATTCCATGTAGGCATTAGAGCAGCATTACTTTCAAAACATGTTTGGAGGGTTGTGAATTGTGATGAATATTACTTTTTGCATAATTCTATCACAATGAATCATTCTAATTAACTTAAGATAGCTAGTTTATGGTCAATGAAACATGAAACCTGAGATATAAAATGATTGTTGTATACTGAATGCCAGTAATATTGGCATTATCGAATATGTTTCATACAACAAGGTTAGTAAATCCATGAAAACAAGCAAGCAACAGAATGAATGAAAGTCCATTCAAAACAGCTGACAGCAAATATGCAAGAGTGCATGTATTAATCATATCATATGACTTAACAAACTATCAACGTATTATAGTAAGTCTTGGAATAAGCAAAGTATTGTTAGTTACAGCAACTGTTACCTTCAAATTCCTCTCGAACTTTTCAGCAATGCGCGCAGTCTGTTACCGGAAGTTACTTTGGATTATTTCATCCTACTGTAGGGGGGAAAATTATAAGGGTTTTTAGATCATGAAGCTAATCGTCTTTGAATTCTAATATTAAGTTTGATGGATGAATATAGTAACTTAATCTATTGTTTTCGGGCTTTAGGTACCTATATAAATCATGTGAACATATAGTGTCGTTTTTGATGATTTTGCCTCAACACCTCAGATTGGGTTATTCCTTGGTTACTAGGATACAACGGAGGACGCGGCAGAGAGCAAACAAAGACGAGCACCAGAATGCTCCCTGAAGTGGCAGCTCTGTACAGTAGCCTAATGTTCAATCCATAAAGTCACATTGTTTAAACAATTAAAACGAAATTAAATAAATGATTACAATCAGTTGATCATTTCAAATGACTGAATATGGGATAGATTCATTATGGGAGAGATATAATTGGTGAGTAGGCGGCCTATTTAAAAACAAACAAAAAACTGCCCTTATATCTGTGTAGTAACTTTGGATTTACATTAAGAGTCAACATTGCATTCTATGCAGTGACACAGTATATTCAGTGTGCCAGTAATTGCTTTATAAATGACCTGGGGTTCAGTTATTACAGTACCAAATTACTTTGTGTGTGTGTGTGTGTGTGTGTGTGTGTGTGTGTGTGTGTGTGTGTGTGTGTGTGTGTGTGTGTGTCTCTCTCTCTCTCTCTCTCTCTCTCTCAAACTGGGAAGATAAGGAAATGTTTGCTGCAGGCAGATAGAGGGCAGATGTTCTTTTGAGTGGTCAAATGGTCTTTTCTTCTCGGTTTTCATTGACAATACACACATACACACACACACACACACACACACACACACACACACACACACACACACACACGCACACACAGGGTTGCCTGATTATGAAGATGATATGTTGGCAATGCAATCGAATGAAATAAAAAGAAGTTGCTTATGGGGTATCATCAATGCAAACAAAGGCAGTCTCGGCAGGTTTGTTTGACTGGCTCTGACTACATGCAAACACAAAAAACTATAAAATCATGTTATTGGCGATGGGCAATATTGCATAGGTTACTGAACACACAGTAGCTTTAATGAAAAGTGGACTGAAATTGACAGACGGATTCTGTCTGCCTAACTTCACTTATAGCACCCTCCAGCTGTGGAGTGATGTCATGGTGGTTGCAGTCAGTGAGTGTGTGGTGACACTGAAGAAGCGTGGATTCGGATACACACCCGGCTTTTTCAGTAGGTCTACACTCACTCACCAAGACAACATTTACTCTGAAGAGAATTCGAATGCTTTCACTGGTTTCACATGTTTGAGCAATATAAAACCGCTCGGAGAAAGACTGACCAACTGTACGCGGATGCTGAACAAGAAGAGAGGAAACATTAGCGAAAGCTTCTGAGTGCGGTAGTTTCCCCCCAAATCATCTCATGCATTTGCTTGTGCTTCTGAAGTTTTTTTTCTCCACCAAATGTGATGTAAGCGAGGTCCCGAGAGCCACAGCTGTATGTTTGTTTGGTTGTGTATTTATTGTTTTGCTATTTGGTATTTTTCCACAAAAGAGAGACTGTGTTCCATGCATGCCAACCTGCCTGAAAAGCGATTTGGCTCCACGATAGAGACTGAATAGGGTACGACGAAAAGCAAATAACTGTTGAATTGACCTTAATTTCTCTGCCAAATTGACACCTTCTCGAATGAATTAGGGCCAGGATACCTTTTGCCGTTCACACACGCATGGTAAGTATAACGCACCTTCCACTCTCTGACTATTTACAATTGAACAAGTGGAAACGTTGTATTCATGTATGAGATGTTATTCTGTTGCACTGTGCGCCCCTCACGCCTTTGACAGGTTGCTAGAATGGAATGACACCATATCTTCTTAATAAGTGCAATATGATCATGTTACATTCTGTATCCATATAGGCCTGTATTATATTTATGTCATATGAGTCAAATTTAAACGTATGTAATCCAAATGCTGAGGCAATTCCCTGGATCTAGTGGCAGTGTTTAATAAGCTATTTTACCAAGCAGATTAATGAGATCCGATTATACTCAAGCTTCCTCCCATTATTAACGTTTTGCTGAGCCAAACTCTTATTAGTAACAGCCTGCTGTATAGAGATGAATTTCGGTTGCTAATAGGTTGGCAGTAGCATGGTGGCAGGCGACACTGAGGAAAGCGTCCTCTTGTGGGTCATGACAAGTCATGGACTAAGTTAGGTAATTGAGAAGGCACATGATCACAGCCTGTAAAAATATCACACATTCCCTATTAGCCAATGCAATGTAAACTGATCTGCAAAATGATTTAGGCCTATCATGATGGCACAATCCCATTATATTCCCATAGGAGTATGGACAATTAGGCAACGGCGCTTAACTTGCAGCACTTTAGTGTAAGACAACTTACACTTTTTCTTTCCATGTCTTAGGGCTGGCAAGCAAACCACATTTCTGTGTTTGGCAAGAAGCATGCCCTCCCAGAATTTCATAGCAGTGATATTAATCTTGCCCTTGGCTGCCCTCAAACAAACATGGTCAGTGTTCAAAGCATGAAGAATATATTCCTATAAATCATTCTTAATGATAAAGCACAGTAAAAGGTCTGCAACTTTTATCGCTGATTTTATAAATACCATAGAATGTTGTTTTTGCCAGGTTTGGTTTGGGCACCATGGTGATTACATGGAATTATATATATATATACTATATATATAAGAGACATGACAGGAAAGCTTGAGTCTGTGGAGGTACTTTTATCTGAACCTTTAGGACCACACTAAATGTAGTTCAGACAAAGGTTAATCATCTGATGATGCCCTTTGTGTTGAGTAATAGCTTGTCCATGTGAATCACGTGTGATATGGTAGGTGCCCTTAATAAAGCCTCGTGTGTGAAAATGAAAGCAGCTGTAACAGTGAGCAGGATGAGCCGGGGCCATGCATTCATGTGTGATGTATAATCCATGTGTTTTCACAGATTGCATCCGACCTCGCTAATTTTACCATCCCAATGGAGATATATGGTTATGGTTGGTGTAATGTCATCATTAAGTTGGGCATTAGGCTGGAGGGTGACCTGTTGTCCTTAAGACATCTTCGTCATTCCACTGTGAATTAGTGTTTGATTTGAATAAATCCACTGGTAAGCCTTTCCAGAGACGCATGCTTGCAGCTTCTGTATTCTGTACTACATCCTCTGGAAAAGTGACAGTCCTCATTCCTCTGTCTCTCTCTTTCATTCCCTCATCCTCCTTATGTGTGTGTGATTCCCTCTGCTCTGCACGGGTGCCGTTGCCAGTCCTCTCTGACCACCTCCAGAGCTCAGCTTATCTCTCTCACTCCCTCTGAAACCTGTGCTGTCACCGTTTCTTATTCCCCCCTCTCATCCCTCTCATCCCTCCATCTGCTTTTATTCATGTCAGTCAGTATCAGTCATTATAATTAGGTGGTTTATGATGGTTTCTACATGTGCATTCCCAATTCTGCTAATGCAAATGTGGTACATTGGTTTGGTTTGTCCTGTTCTAACCGGAGGCTCAGACATGATTAATGGACTGATGTGAGTTGTAAGACTTTGTGATAGACTTCGTTAGGCCATGCAGGAATATTTTGTAGCATTTCTGATGAGGTAAACCTTGCCTAGGCTAAATAGTAAATGCAGGCCCTGGTCAAGTAAACATCAATATGCTGTTCCTCTTTTTGCACATTATTTTAAGCTTTGTTGTGCAACCTGCAGAAAGAAACAGTTTCATCATTTAACAAAAGTGATGCGAAGCATTTGTCAAGATTAAAACATTTGTGTAATATGTCACTCGTTGTTAGTGCAAATGTTATATGAGAAGGCAGAAGAGAGGAATTGTAGATCATAATGGCTAAGGCTGTGGTGTTTTGAATTGAATGAGGTTAAACCATAGGCCCAAACTGATAAGCCCTCATGTGTGAAAAATATGCATGCTTTTCTGGTGATGAAATTCTCATTGAGGAGCACAGTTATCGTGAGATCTTCTGTGTGGCTGGACTGTCAGACAGACGTGAGGACTCCTCCTTTCAGCAGCTCCAGATTAACTGCCGACTTACAATGGTGTGAGTCTCTGGGGGGGTGAGGGGCTCTGAGCGGGTGAGGGGCTCTGAGCGCCATTCTTTGGCCTTTCCTTTGTAAAGGAAGCTTTTGTTTGTCGGACATCCCACTTTCCGCCTTTCTACCCAATCGCCACGACAGACCCCGGGCTCCAATATTACCCAACAACCATTACAGACTGACTAGTTGTGTAGGACAAACCTGAAGCTCCCGTTTCCCCTAGCAGTTGGGAAATATAGGGCTAGTGTCACAGTCAGATGTTGGCAGTGTAAGCCAGTCCAATTAGAATTAGCTGAAGTAATTGCTGGTTGACATCTCCCCCACTTGGAGAGGACAGACTAAATGCAACATTCATTCCCTGCCAGGCAAGGTAGGAGGGACAAATAAGGGACACAAAGCGATTATTGAACATGCGGTATGCCGTTTACTGTGAGACTCCAGAGCTGCAGATAAAGATGCACCCCATCCCAACAGCATTCTTCAGAAAGTGTTTCTTTGTGCATGACTGTATCGTAAGGAACAGAGCAAGGCAGGTTCGGGGGTAGGCAGGGTTCTGAGTTGATCCCAGAAGGGCTCCAGCAGCTTACTTTCTTTCGTTAGTTTAGGGGGAGTTGAAGAGCTGGATTTGGAAACGTGCCCTGAAAGATAATGGGAGTTCAGACAGAGTTCCTGTGGGAAGTGAGGAACCCTTAAAAAGACCTGTGAAAAATGTTGCCAACTACATGTGGCCATGTGGAATTCAGTTATTATTAATAGTTGGGCTAATGGTGTATCTGAGTGCATCGTTTGTCTTCTAATAAAAAGAAGAGGCCATTTGGTCAGGCAATTCTTCCCATTGATCTCTTTTTGTGCTAGTCAAACAGGTTATTGATCATTTGAGTGTCTTTGTTAGGATGGGCAGATGTGTGTTTTCCTATGAGGTTCAGTGAGACAGGTTAGTGGACTTGTTTAAAGAACAAGTGAATGGATTCTGCTGACCTGGCAGTGAATCAATAGGAAGTTCATTTAGCTTGGGTAATTTAGAAGGTTTTGGGGTTAGTTTACTGTACCTTAGTTGTGTTTAGATTCAGAAGCCTCTGATGCAATACAACAGAGGTAATGTACTGGTGATTTTAAGTCAAATTATTTCAGTCTATCGACATTAAGGCAGTACATCATTTTACAAACAAATAGTTTTTTATCCTCCTTGTTGGTGTCTGCCTCATTGAAATAAGCACATGTTATTCTGTTGGGGACTGGATGTAATACCAGATATCCACAGAGGCTGGTAAAGCTGCCACAATGTGTATTCTCTAAACCTGACCCTTGTTTAGATAAAAACACAATGCCATTTTGATGTCTGGGAAGGCTTCCCAAAACAAGGGGCACAGTGACCTCTGTGCTGTGTGGGCTGTTAAGTGCAAAGCCCAAATTCAGTTTCCTATGCTAAAGGCTCTATCCCGAAGCTATCAATTGATACAATCAGAATTTCAATCACTAGGAAGATTTCCAGAATGGTTCAGACCAGCAGTGACTTTATTCACTGTTTGACTTGTGATCTCATTACACGTGTCCTGAGGAGAGGAGTGTCTATGCCCTTATATGGATGAGTTGGTGTAACCACAGTCTCTTTCTCAGCACCAGATGGGAGGTGGTGGTGGCTGGTTATCATATGACCCCCTGAGGTCACAACACACACACACACCCAATGGAATTAAAGCCGTTGAGTCTTTCATTGCTACTTTAGAATGATCTCAGTGATATTCATTGAGTGCATTGCCCAGCTGTAAAGGATTTGATCAACCTCATTGTTTGGGCTGTATGGTCGCAATACATGAACATGTTTTACTATGTCATAGTAAGGATTCTGTCATGGCCTGAAGAACCTTATCAGTAGGTATATCTAAGCCTTACATTGCACTGCTCTAGTTGAATCACTTTCATTTTGACCATTGAGTTTCACCCTGACATTGAACGTGTGATGGTGTCTAAAGGTCACTCGCCTAAGAACAAGGCTAATGGGGATTACAATGGACCAGGAGGGATAATTCTACATGGTTTTCTCTGTAATAAAAGGTATGAGACCTTTTAGTTTTCAGTGTTATACACACTGGACCCTGAGTGTTTACCTCAGGTAACTTGTCATCCTGTCAATGGACTTTATTCATCCATATAAAAAGTGCCAGTATGTGTCCTTTGTGAAGGAACTGGTAGTTAGTAGCAGAGAGGAAAAAGGTCCATTATGGTGCTAATGCCCCTGCAACGTGTATAACTAAATGCCTATGCAGAATAACAATTACCTGTAGATGACATTTAGTCCTTTCTATTTTTATTGGCCCATTTACTGTATAAAGAATCTGACATGAGTCACTTTCCAGTCAGGGTTGTTTTCATACAGTAGATCAGAGTCAACATTGTGGAGTATGAGATGAAAATCACTTCTTCAAACTAGTTTTACCGTCTCTTGTTCCCCAAACAACGCAGATGGTATGCCAGTGCTTTGTCAGAAAAACAAATCTAAAAGTAAATTCTGCCTCCATATACGTGCTATTCTGTGCCACTCTGCCTCCACTTGGCTAGGTGTCTTGGGAAATAATATTCCTGGCAGCACGTATAGCCTAGCCAGTGATGCTGTCCTGGATTAGATCATGAGTCTCATAGCTGGGCTCCTGACTAAAGGACCGGTCTCCTCTAGGGTTTCAGTCCTGCTCTGTCAAATGCCTCACATCACCAGTTCAACGATGGTTAGCACAGGTTACTGACACAGTTTAGTCAAGAGTAAGTCGTCACGATTATCAGAAGGGGTTACACTGTACAGTGCTCTTAATGCATATGACCTGAGGTTATGGTCAATAAAGTACAGCCTCGCAACTCCATTGGGCTTTTATGGCTAAGTGGTGTTGAGCTGGCCAATGGAACTTTTAAAGCTGGTAATGTAGAGCACTTTGTTTCCAAACCAAAGTCTGTGCAATTCATGGCCCGTTGTGATCTGTGAGTTCTGTTGGTGAGTTATTGGGTGTGTGCTGATGGGCCAGGATCATCAGACTGGAAAAATCCACTCACCTGACATCCTCCCACTCTAAAGAACAATCCTGAAAAACCCCCACTGATCTCACACTGCACACACTGATGATAACACAAGACCGTCCTTGGTAGCATACTGTACAGGTGAGTCACTGCTCTCAGTCTCAGTTAGTGAGTAATTAACAACCCTCACAGTGGTACCTGGCTTGGCCATCCATGACTTTTCCCTTGACTTATATTTGAGTCTATGAACCCCTCCTCCCTGCTTTGATACAACAAACACAGCCTAATGGACCACTGTCCTAAAAGCTAATCAGCCATGACAGTGTGACAATGTGGTTAGGGGAGGACTGGGTAGGGGGCATTGTATATTGCCTAACCCTATACAAGCTGATCTTTTCTCCTGAGTGCCAGTGTGCGTGTTTTGTTGACGCCTCAGCTAAAGAGCAGCAAGGCTGTTTTGCTGTGCATTGCAACTGGCAGTGACCATGTCGAAAGGCGCATGCGTGCGTGCGTGTGTCTCTGTGTGTGTCTCTGTGTGTCTGTGTGTGTACTGTAGCAGCAATGCATGCATTCATGGCACAGCACCGGCACTCTGAGCCTGCAGGCTGATGATGCAATCATGATGTGATAAGTGTGCGCTTGGCTTCCCCCACGTGGAAGCTCTCTTCGTACCGTGTGGCTGATGACGAGGGTCCACCCCAAGGAGGGGGCAGGGGGCTGGCCACATCGTATAAGAACAGGCAGGAAAGGCATAGGTTGGCTGTACAATCACTAATGCCTTGGAAGCTACAGTATTATGAAGAAGGAACAAGACTTAAACAGGAACAAGATGGAACAACGTTTTTTTTAAAACAGAAACTGTATAAAAGTGGATGTGAAAAAGAATGTTGTCCATGTACATTTTCTTTTTTCCATAAATGATGCTGTTTTTGTTCTCTCAACCTGACAGAGGAATCATTCTGTGTAGTTCAATCAGTCATATACAGATAATAAACACACAGTAGCATTATAAAGTGCATTGGGCACTAATCACCCCTCCAACTGTCATGTTCCTGAGCATATGATATGTTATGTAAGGTTTTTTGATTCTGCTGTGCATTTCCAAAGCTCTGACTCAAACAACCCTTCTAACCCTAACCAATGTGAGGGGAGGGTTCTGGGAATGTAACATTCAATGAAATTGTGAGCACATTCTCCCATCGCTCCGTCCAGTTCAATCCAAGCCAGATTGGCTGAACTAAAATTCTCCAGACCTACAAAAGACGCCTGAGAACAACACGAGTTGGAGTTCTGGCTATGCGAGACTAGGCAATGAACAGCATGGCAAATTGAATGGAAATTTGAGTGTAGTTTGATTGGGCAGGAGTAAGAGCCTATTAAGTAAAAGCCTACTGTTTTTATTGGTTGAGGTTTGACTCAACCTATCCAAAAAACAAGCAATGCACTTAGTAGAATCTTCATAACAGTGCAAGTGAATGGAAACTTTGTCTTACCAAGAAGGTTAGGGACCTCTCAACTCTTCCCCAGTTGGGGAATGGAGGAAGGAAAAAGTGGGACTTAAAAGCAGTGGATCTAGCTGTATATTAATGCAAAGTGCTTTACTATTTATAGCATCCTTTCCATGTCCTTTCTTTTCAGTTCAGTAAGAGTGTACTGTAATGTGCCAGTAGCTTCTTATGCAGCCCCCTGTCATTGGTGCATGCGCACCTTTGATACTTGAGACTACTGATTTAAAGAAACACAGGGACAGGGGCCTATCGTAAATCACAGGCTCATTTAAGACGGCTTGGCGCAATGCCCTAAGAGTTCACTGAACTGGTGTTGGGCTGCTTTGGGACGATTTCAAAGAATTTAATGCTACTGTTCAGGTGATGCATTATTTTACTGAGAAGCATGTTATTCATTGTTTTCTTTTTTCTTTTTTTATTGTCATTCCACTTCCTCTGTACTAGGGAAACTGGGACGACAAAGTAACATCTCAAATTCTTCTCTGCATCGTTGCATTCTGTGATGAGATGCTATATTTAAGTGTCACGGTTCATCTTATCATTTTCACAACTGTCAGAGTCTTTGTAACTGCACTTGTACGCTCTATGAAAAGGACATCAACACTTTCTCTGTTGTTGCCGTGTCTCGCTGGTCTGCTAGTGCTTCTGCTGGCCTGATGAGGCTATAAATACTTTAACAGATCTTTGCCAATGAGAGGAAAAGTTGAGGCCTACCCAACATTGTTCTGAGTGTCAGTTTGTTTTTAATGCTCCTCCACCCTTTCCGTACTGTATAACATCCTGCTGCTGCCATCCCTCCTACAGCAACAACACAGTCTGACACCAGTCTGGAGATGCAGTGGTCTGGTGTGACCTGCTGTCATATTGATCATCTCACCGTCTGTCCTGGGTTTGGATCTGGCAGGCTTATATTCCTCGTGTGGCAGAGCTGAGGGTGAGGGTTAGAATACATTGCCCCCCACAGCAATCATAAATAAAAAGAAGAGAAACCTGAAAAAGAATTGATAAGAAGAACTGGTTACCAGATAGGCATTGAATTCAGAGGGGTTCTCTGTCTCTCCCTTGGTGCTCAACGGTTGGGCAACAATACTTGGTAGGGAAATATGCTGTTTTGAATAGGTTTAATCTGCACATACTGTACTCATAAAATCCTTCCCATCACTGCTGTGCCAGCAATCTGATGCCCTGAATTCATATCTAAGAGGACTATTAATGAGCGCTGTGTTTCAAACACTTTAGACATAAAGCCAATTTCTTATCGTTCTTGTCAATTCTGTCATAAAACTGACTGCGTTTGTTCAATCAAAGCAAATCAGTAGGTCCACTGTCAACAAGCTGAGTGCTGCACCTACTTCTTTCAGTAATGTGAGAACCTCATAGCTATAGAAAAGCAATGTGTTATTATCATCCTTCTCAAGTACCCCAGCTGGAAAGGACACGGCCTGGTAACCTCATGAATGTCTCCCCTCTCTCCTCTCCCAGGTAGCCTCCTCAGGACGTGCTGTGGTGTGTGGTTGGTCTAGGGTCTGCGGGCTACCTCTCTCCCTTCCTGAGCCTGTTGCCCCCTCGGCCCACGCAGGCCCTGCCCCATGGCACGTGGTGCTCTCCTGTGAAAATTAGCCAAGCTGGACACCGCAGCTTCGCACCACAGCACCTCGGCTGCCACTTTTACTTCCACCCCACCTGCCAGGGAACCCTCCAGTCCACCGCCAGAGTCCCCCAGTACCCCCGGCCCCCACGAGGAGCAGTATGTGAGTGAGGCCGCGCCCCCGGACATCAGCGTCTACAGAGATGCCGGGACCATCACTGGTACGTGACAATGCAGACAGCACTGACAGCAGAGTGGAACAGGAGATACAGTTCTTTCATTCAACCTCCTCCATGTCAGCTGCTGCACCCACACTTCTGTTGGTTTACAGATCCGTGCTCCTCCTACACACGAAAACTAAATACCTTCTCTGTGACTCCATCTGGAATGTAACATAACGCTGTAGTGAAGTGTCATTCCAAAACATATTTTTTTGCCCTCGGGGTTTTGCTGGTTCAGTACTTGAAAGTTTGATTGAACAACAACAGTAGTTTGTTAATTTGTGTGGGCGCATTATGGCATGTAGTATGTAGAGGAGCACCTGCCAAATGTTCTCATTCATATTCATCATGAGTATTGTGATCCACAGAGTGGGGGTAAATATTGACTCAGCGATCTCCTTCTCTGATTCTCTGTGGCCATCTCTCTCTCTCTCTCTCTCTCTCTCTCTCTCTCTCTCTCTCTCTCTCTCTCTCTCTCTCTCTCTCTCTCTCTCTCTCTCTCTCTCTCTCTCTCTCCACTTCTCTCCTGAGTGCAGGCTGATAGACAGTGTTCAGTACTCAGGTACAGCGCAGTAGAACTAGGTCACTTCAATCCGTAGTGCTGCTCTACTCTGCTCTGCAGTGCATCAATCAAATCATTAGTGAAACACCTAGGATGGGGCTGTCTGGACGGGGAAGGCGACAGGGGAGAGCATCAGCATCCTTTTACTGATGTGTGATATAGGTAGTTAATGCAGCTGCAGAGCAAATAAAATGTCCGCTGTCACTGTCTTGACTGTGATGGAGTTACTGTTATTGTTAAAAGATATTTCTGCAGTTATTGAATGGAGGTTTTTACAGTACCAGAACGTTTTGAGTAAATATTACTATGTTCCCATGCTGTATCCTGGCTTGGAAATGGCTGTCTTGATGGAGTTCTTTGGCTGAAGCTAGAAGCAGAAGCTAGAAACAGAGGCTAGTTATTAAATGTAAAAGCAGCAGCCTCTAAAGCTGTAAGAATTAAGTTGTATGTCAGTGTTGTTTCAGCCCCCGTGGCCTGGCAGGGAAAGTGCACAGCACAGCCCTGCAGAGCGCTTCACTGGGCACTGCAATCCAGCAGTCCCTTTGTTTAGGTATCAGGGGAACAAGGACAGGTCTACACATCTGTCTGAGTCTATTTAGGGCTTGCCTGCCTGGGCAACACTACTACTGCACCGTATTTGCCTGTACCCGTCTTACTGGGGAAAAGTGTAAATGAGTCTGGGAATTTCATCAGCGTTTCATTTTCTGGTCCGTTCGAAAAGTGGAGCATATTGGCAACCAGTGCAAACGTGCAGTAATAGCTTGTGTTTGTTATTGTAAATGAATACTGCCATTCACTGTGATGAATTGTGATTACATTTCATGTAAAGGCTGCATTGGGGCTGCTAAGCACCTTCAAATTACATGTTTATTGATTGGCACTCACACTGGCAGTAGGGTACACATCTTGGGAGGGAGTCGGAGTGTAAATAGCCATCCAGGAACAGTGTGCTGGGGGGCTCAGCTGGCTGCAGGGGAGACGGAGTGAGAAACTGTACTCTTGGTGACCTGACGCTGTCACATCCTGTCATGAGGCCTGTTAGGGGACCGTGCTGGTGGCCAAATATGCACACATTCAACCCCCAGGGGGCAGCGGGAGTGCTTTTCTCATCTACAACTCAAACTCAAACAGCCAAACTAATGATCTTGGGAGCAGCTCGAGCATTTCTGCTGATGTTTTTAACTGAAATGATTGTTGTCCTATTACACTATGCTGGTTTATTATTCATTTTTAATTTCTTATTATATTTCTTTACCCTTGATAATAGTACAGGAAGCAGCTCAAGGGCATTAAAAGACTGAGCAGAGCTGTTGTGGGTCAGTGCTGCCCCCTGCTGGATGAGAGCCCAGGCACTAACCCATCAGAGAGTCATGACCAGATGATTGTCCCTCTCTGGAGGAGATTAAACACTTTTTTCATGTTTGTTTGCTTTTCTGAGTTTTATAATAGGCCTATGCTCTCTATTCCATTGTTGGGGAAGCTGCCATATTTGTTTCATTTTAGCCATTGCAGCCTATGCTAATCTGATTAAAATCAGACCCACGTCCCTCAGATTTTATGTTCTTGATACAGAGCTGAGCTGCCCTGCCTTCAAATCACAGGTTGAAGGGCCACAATAGCCATAGCCTTCTTTGTACATTCCCACCTCTCTCAGTTGATTTTTAAGCCTGCTTCCTCTTCCCTATTGTGTGACTCGTGGATGGTGTCATTCTGTAGGGTGTGCCCTTGGTCTGTGCCGTTGCCGGTCTTGGTGATTGGCTGCACTCAATGAAAGAATGAACACAAAGACCTCAATGGGGCTGTGCACTCCCCATGTGAAACGGTTGCCATGAGAAACGTTGATCTGCCATGGTTTTCAGTGGTGATGTAAAGTATTAAGTAACATTGACAGAGTTTTGTAACCACGCCGATGGGATTAATTTACATTTGAAAGGTTGTGTGTGATATAGCCCTACTTTGAGGCTGTAGGTACCCTGGCTGAGTAGGTTTAATGAATGTTGAGATAGAACTCCATCTGGTGGATTTTATGTGAAAATGAAAATCTTTCTGAAAGAAGTTGCTGAAGTGTGCATCAAGGGTAATCAAACAAATTAAAGATGAAATAGGTTAGGTGAATACTTTCTTTGAGTGTATATATATTTTATTATATATATTATTATTTACTTAGTCTTGACATTTATCCAATGATGCACTATTCAGTCAAAAGGTTTGAAAAAGAAGATGATTAAAGGGTACATCACATGATACACAGCTATTGACTCACAATGGGTGCATCCTAAAGAAAGATATAACAGTATTATCACCTATGGTATCTAATCAAGCGGTCTGAGAGGACATGAAGAATAGCATACAAATGTTATAATATAACAAGAAAGAGATAGCAGCTCTCGAACTAGATTCCCTGGTTTCACTGAGAAAATATGGGTGAATATAGATCTAATCTATTATTTCTTTGTAATTTGATTCTTTCTAGTAGTAGTATTGGGATATGTTTCATTCACATAATGAAATTACACACTGAGGTATAGTAGATATCACATACAGTATTACTGCTCACAAGATGTTCTGTAGATAGTAGTCATTAAGTCATTAACACATATACTTGTATTACTGTGGGGTAACTTGGCGTGTTCAGTTATGGATTTTAAATATTAACCTTCTGTGTGTGAGATGAATCCAAAGTTCATGCGAGGGGTTGTGTTGATCACTCAGACAGTGGACTTTGTTTGTTTGTTGTAACGTGTGGTCGAGCTTTCAGTGGCTCTGGTAGATGTACTGTTTGTGCTCCCTCTGTCTCTCTGCAACTCTCTGGTTAGATTTTACCTGACTTAGTAATACACATCTCTGTTGAATGTGTGTTGGTTTACCTCGTGTTACATTTGATGGGATATTGTAAACATCTCTCAGCATTTTCAAATCTGGCTAGGAATTGTTCTTATTCTAAATGTACATGATCCTACTAGACCGCCAAGCCTATTTTACTCCTCCTGTACTAAATAGTCTTTATACAGTACTAACCTGAACCCTTACCATAGTTATTTAAGAGAGCAATTGTCTATGTATATCCTATTATTTCCACATTTACTGTGGAGTCCAGGCTTTGCTGTAGTGAAATGTCAATATAGTTTTTAACAGAGGGACAGATGCAGGCTACCCTTGTAGCTTGAGCCAGCCTGCTAAGTTATCTGTCAAATCTGGTTCCTTAGAACAAGCCCACAACACGAATAAGTAGGATGCAGAGATTTAGATTTGTGTTTGTATGAGAGACAGTTTATCAACTTAACCACAAGTCTGTTTTCTGTCTTCCTAGTGGCAACATTTAGCACACATACCTCAAAGCTATTGTCGATCAGTGTTTTTTTTCGGCCAACATTGATTGGACATTCTTTTCCTTCTAAAGAGTTTATCTGTGAGGCAGTTTTCTGTCAGAAAGTTTTCTCATGACAGCCTTCACCCCCTCTCTGGGATGCAGTTCAAGACTCACACCACAGAGACGCACACAGCTGGAGGTTTCCATGGGAACGGGTTTGTCTGTGCAAAACACAGTTTGAATCAGCCAGAGCTGGTCTTGCATTAATCCAATGAGCGTGCCTGAAAACACTGACTCATAGCCTTCACTATTCACAAGGTTCTGCGTGTCCTGGGCCAGACTAAGACAGAGCAGTGTCTTTGGCCCCCGTTGCCATGGTGTTGGGGCTGTTGAGCAGTCTGCCAGCTGACATCTCTGCTGGATCGCTGCCAGATCCAGCCTCTTGGCAAGAGCATATGAATTACAACTAGGGTAATGTAGAGGGGGGTTATAAAACAGGCAGTCCAGTGGGCAGACCATATCTGAAGGACCTTTGAAAACTGATTTCAAGCCTCCCACTGTTGTACTGTTTATGTTATATACTGTACAGATACTCTATGCCATAACTCTTCCACATGGGTGGCGAAAGAGGCCTGGTTGTCCTGCTGATGCAAGAGGGGAGACAATCAGACAGCATCACATTTCATTTCAACAGCTGTCTTTATCTCCAGTCATCTGATTCTCTGCCGACCTGAAATGCACAGTGAATCAGATTACAGCCTGCCTCTGCCTGTTGACTCGTGTGGAACACCATGTTTATGTCTGAGATGGCCCGTGTCCGACATACCGTTTTAGGCACTTTATATTTGAATTTATTTAGGTTTCTCTCAGGTCTCTAGTGTTAAAGGTCTTAAAGGTTGTCCCTCTGTGTTTTGATAGTAGGACCTGTTTGTCAAGGCAGTGCACACTCAGTACAGTAGCCTTCCCCTTTAATGGCCATGGAGAAAGTGTGAGGCTACCTCAGCTGTTGTCACTGCTGCAGTGGAGCCAGACAGTTTCATTCCTCTGAACTCTTATTTCAAGTGAAGCTGCTGAATGTGACATTTACCCACCTTGACATTATCAGTCCATCGGCTGCTTCAAACCCCAGCTTTCCCAAGTTGAACAGGAATAAACTTGCCCAACTAATGGCTTTGGTTGAGGTTTTGGAGGGTATTTGTTTAACCACATGCACGTGAGGGCTGCGACACAAACTTCACCAGTGATTTGACCACGTTTAGGTGCACTTTTTCTTCAAAAAGTTTGGCTAGGAATCCATGGTTGAGAAAATGATGACATCTCTCCACGGATTTGTGCTGAGTATCATTCCCCAGAGACACTATTCTCTGTGTTGCAGCTGCAGTACTTCCTGTCTCAGTGCTGTTTGCAGGACAATGAGTGGGCCCGTCCACTGGGCTCAGTGGGCCAGCAGTAATCCAGTCTATGTTTAGACAGTATGGGGCCTGTGGCTGCGCTACTGACTACAGTATGGGGGCTGGTAGGGTGTGGGGGCTGGGAGGGTGTGGGGGCTGGGAGGGTGTGGGGATTGTGGGGGCTCTGGACCCCATGTGACCACCGTCACTGGCATGCCAGGCATGGCTGTGCAGTGTGGCCAGGGTAGCTTTCGTACGAGTGCCTCTCTCTTTCTCCCCTCCCTCCCTCCTCCCTCCTCCCTCCACTCTCTCCCACTCACTCCTCTTCGCCCTGCCCTTTCCTGAAGCAACGGAAAATGTAACTCGGGGTGAGTGGAGACAGAGCGAGGGGCGGAGGCACCATGAGTAAGTACTGGAGACCGTGACTTTGTGCTGGACATTGGGTCGTTTGGCCTTTTTGTTTGACGTTAACCGTGCTGTATTTCTTTACTTCGGTGGAGTCATTTGTTCAACATGCTGTTTTGGGCAGAAAAGTCGTTTTTTATGATTTAATTTCTGACTTAAAGTTCATGAAATGTAGACCCAAAATGAATGTCACGTATGTGAATGATTGAAGGTGGTTAACCTTGGTGTTACAAAGAGGATGTTGGTGTAGCCTGGTGTGTAATGACGAAAACAAAAACAACAGAAGGTTGTAGGTCACCAACGGATTTACATGTGCTGAGTATGTATTATGCAAATAGCTTGTATTGCTTATTCATTTACAACTCATCTGTTAGTTTAGCCTAACATGCATGTCTGAGTTGGATATGAAGACCAGAGAGGGAAGCAAAACTAACTTTGTGTCTAAACTCTAGCCGGGTCTCTCTGTACTGTACAGTAGGCTTGTCACTATGGGGTGTAGGTTGAGCTCTGTAGTTTGGCCCTGAGCTCCAATAGGTTGAGCCTGTATTGGTCAGAGATACAGTAGGGGGGATATTATGAAATGTGAATGCTAGAGAGGTAGAGGGGAAAGCAAGGACAGTGGGCCACAGCAAGTGGCAGCTCTTACAGATCCACCTATAAATACACTCCAGGAATAATCAACCGGCTGCAGCAATCAACACTCAACCTTTATTTACTGACAGACGTCGCTTGGGGACAAAGATGATATGACATACTGTAGATGCTAACTTGGGATACAATTGACATGTTGTTGTGATTGATACCCTGGAATATTTAATGACAGTGACACTGTTGCTGTATGTCTGCCTTTATCTACAGTCCTCTTTCTTCTAAAATTCTCCACTGTATTTTATTTCAGCAAAGGTGAGATTTAAGTCAAGGGTCTTGTTAAAGCCACAATTATCAGTTTATTACACTTGCAAGCGGAGAGACACTCCAAGTAGAAGTTCAGTGAAATCTCTGAAGCAGCACAGCAACTTTCCCTCCTTATAGCGAGGGTTGGAGCACAGGGATGTTGAGGGTTAGAACACATCGTGTCAATAACAAGTGACACAAGTACTGTTTTCCACAGTCTACTTACAACCTTCAAACCCTGTTTTGCCCAGCAACATTACTCAGTAATTTTCCACAACCTGCCTTACCATAAGGGCAAGGCCTCAAAACAGCAGTATTCTGTCTAAAACATTTCTATCAATAATATTTCTATCACACCTCTTTCACAGTTAGTTTTCACATTGTTGCTATTTTTGTTTTCTGTGATATTGTTCTGTGTCTATTCTATTGAATATGGTAAAGAAGGTGATTTTATGGCAATGTAAGCTGTATTTGATAGCAATTTAACTAACATACAGCCACTCCTTTCTCAACACGTGCTTTGCTGTGGTGTTTGGTTGCTGTGTTGGACCCATGCTCGTAGTGTTTGCTGACAGTTTGCAGGCTGTGTCGGTTTCCCCTGTCTCAGCAGCAGCCCATTCTGTCTGGATTAAAGCCTATCTGGGACAGCATTGTTTGTGCAAGCGTCACTGCCCCCTCAGATATGCAGGCAGCATGCAACGTTGTCATTGGTCTTTTTATTTAAGAGGTTAAAGCCCCACTGTTAAACAACGGGAAACAACACTCACTCACATCAGTTGAGATTTTCCATTCCATTTTTTGCAGCTCTCCATTTACGGTCTCTAGGGGAACATTATTGTGACTGTTGGGGATTCATGAGTTTTACAGCTACCAGACCCCTGATGGGAATACAACACACAGACGCTTGGGGATATATTTGCCATTACATTCTGGATGATATATTCAAAGAATGAGTGTATTCCATGGCAGAAAGCATTGGTAAGATACTTGCCCTGCTGTATATATTAATGTAGCATAGTTTACATAGATAACATAGATTACATACGAGAATAACTTTAGCATGAATCAGTGGTAGTGAATCACAATATAAATGTTGTAGACCAGTGTATTTCTCAACTTGTGAATTATAACATATCATTTATATCTTCTCCCCACAACATATCCTGCTATTTTTTAAATATCAATTTCTTTAACCTCAGGACCTCAGAAAATGTTAAAACAGAAATTTGTAGTTCGGTAGTTTACTGAAGGTGACAATAAAATACCAGCAGAACTGCAGTTCCGTTGTGTGCCACAAGAGGTCCTCCTACCCTTCTTTCTGTACCCTCTTGCTGCTTCCCCCACATCACCCATATGTAAACAGAATTAGCTGCCTTTGAGATCCTGACATGTAGAACACATGACTCACTTATGACCAAACATCAGAGAGAGGTTCTATTTGATTATGGATTTAGAGATGAGGACGTCTTTTTCAGCTGGAGCTAAGGACATTGAAGTAAAGTTGTTATTTTAGGATTGCTTGAAAGCTGCTCCGAGAGGCGTGTGTGTGTGATCTTCCTGGGTGAATAAGACTGATGTGTCACTGATGTGTCACTGATGATGACGGTTAAACATCAGTTGCTAGAGTTTCTGTTTTGTTTCATTCAAGCACCTGTTCCAAAACCCTCTGGTCCTTTATGGTGTGGACACTAACCTCTCTTCCATCCCTCTCCTCCACTCTTCCTCTTGCTTCCAGATGTGTGTAACAGTACTGATCTTCCAGAGGTCGAAATCATCAGTCTCCTGGAAGAGCAGCTGCCCCACTACAAGCTGAGAGCAGACACCATCTTCGGCTATGAACACGACGACTGGCTCCACACCCCTCTCCTCTCCCCGGATGCCAACGTCGACCTCACTGTCGAGCAGATCGAGGAGACTCTGAAGTATTTCCGTAAGTGTAGCTCTTTATCTCGCCTCCTACAAGAATGCAGGGATGATGGATCTGTTGTATTGATTGCCCTGCTTCCTTTTTGGTCTACAATAATTTACAGTGACAGTTCACCCACTCGACCCTAAATGAAGGATGTTTGTATTGCGCTTACTGTATATTTTGGAAACTGAGGCATTCCCAAAGCCGACCACAGCTGGGGCGGATGCTGTAGAAATGACGGTGACAGCCGAGATTTGGTGCAGTGAGGTTCTGGGCAGTGTTTTTGAATATCAAAGCTGCTCTTGAGTCCCTTGTGTGAGGGAGAAAGAAGGTAGAGCAGTTCACTGTAAAGGGTATTATGACCACATCTGCCTCCTCATTGTTATGTCAAGGCTTTGAATGAATATGTCTGTGACCCTGCCATAGTACCTTAATACAGTAGAGATGTCTTCCAGAAAGCCACAAAGACCTTTACAAATTGACCTCTCTAATAGGAGAGAGACAGAGACACAGATAGAGAGAGACACACAGAGAGAGAAAGAAAGAAAGAAAGAAAGAAAGAGACACAGATAGAGAGAGACACACAAGACAGTGAGATATAGAGACAGGCCTCTTTTTAAGATGGCCCTGTGCCCGTATGGGGCCTGAGACAGCTGGGTTCCGTTGCCACAGCAAACACATCCATTGAGCTCCAGTGCCAGGCGACAGACTCTGTCCTGTGCCAGTCTGCTGGTTGGTTGGTTGCTGGTGGAGACGGCTGTCTTCTTGACGTCTGTCTAACACAGCGGAGGTCAGACTGGACGCGAGGCTGAGTGGGTCCTGCCGTGTTGAGCCAGGGATCACCGTACAGCCTTGTCTAATGACACACTAAGCTGTCCTTTCGGTTGACCTTCATGTCAACACTGAGTTGCACACTACAGGCCTGTTCTACGGACAGCCCCCATGTCTTGTGTAGGTAAAATATATCATGTTTGAATGAATGCTGGTATAATATTATAGTGTAGTGTCTGTGTGACAGTACTTTGGGATGCTGTAATAACAACAGATACAGTGGTGTTTTGATGATCTAGTAATGCTTTCTCAGATGTGGACGACAATGACACCTTGCTGCCTGTTTGGTTATAAATAGATAGTGGTACTGACTCAAAAGGGGAAGTGATGATCTGTCTCCACTCACGACTCAGCCAGAGATATTCTCCCTCTGTTTGTATTTATTCTTCCTGTAAAGCACATTTTATTGCATCTGTGCAAATGAAATGTGCTTTACAAATAAAGTTCGATATGATGTTGTTCCGACGTCTGTACAGCACACCACACACAACCATGTACCTAATGTGGACGGTACATTTAATTCAATTGAAAGGTTTTATACTGGAGTTATTGTATTCTTTTTGGTCATTCTGATAGCCGCACTGTGCTTGATTTGTCCTTACGGGACCTGAGGGTCTTCTCACTTTCCGAAGGATTGCATCTGTGGATGTGATGTCATCAGAACAGACAGTGGTCACCTGTCTAGTCAGCTGGTCTGTGTCATCTGCTGTGCCACTCCCTCTCTGATGCAACTCTATACAGAAGAGTTTATATGATGCAATACTTATGGTATTGTGTAGTATTGTTTCAGCATTGGGGGGTTACTATTATGGGGGGTTACTATTTTATTATGGCTGGAATAATGCTCTTTGGCTGATTTTTATTGGTAGCCTTAAGAAGCATCTCAGTTATTATCTGGTAGTAAATCAGAGCTGGGAGATCTCCCCCTATGGACTGTGTAGTGTATTTTCTATATTTTCATTCATCAAGGTGAACTCCCTGCCCTATAGCCACAGAGTAACCCACTGAGCTCAACTTAAACACACCAGCAGCAGTACCAGCGGTAGCCTGCTTTCAGATGCTACTCAGCGCTGGAGTCGGAGCCAGTCTCCATGGCAACGGCGCAGAAGGACGTATTGTGGAGGGAAAGGGGTGGGGGTGGGGGGGGGGGGAGAGAGAGAGAGGTGGGCGGGACGCACTGACAAAAGCTCCCGTGGTGGAGCACGCCTCTGACAAAGCCTCTCCTCATTGGCTGTGTGTCCTCGGTCCCCTCCTCCTCTGTGATACAACCTTGACTCACCACCAGCACATCCCCTACTGCATAACTGTGTATCAGGCTGCGTTTTATTTGGGTCTCTCCTCCCCTCCTCTCCTTTCTCCCTCCCATCCTTCCGCTCGGGGTACCAGAGATAAGATGAGCAGTTACATGTCGGCTCCTGGTCGACTCCTCGCCAACTCTGAGTGTGTTGTGAAAAGATGGCCAGCCGTTCCCATGACCTCGGCAGGACGGGAGAAGCACCTCTCTGCTGAAGGAGACTGAGTATGCAGAAATTTGTGGAGGCGGATTACTATGAGCTTGACTGGTATTATGAGGAATGCACAGATGGTAAGACTGGATAGAGGGTTCTGGGCAGTTGGTGGTACAGTTTTGGGCTTTTTGTTTGCCATTTGTTTTGTTTGGCTATGTGTGAGCAAGAGACAGAGAGGGGGGCTAGAGAGGGGGGCTAGAGGTGCTGCTTTTTTCATTATGTGGGAATGACTATAGATTTGCCTCCTAGCTACAGTTTGTATTGCGCCAGTCACATGATTGTGGAGCTAGGGACGGCTGTCTTGCTGTCATAACATGTGTTACCATGTCACCAAAGAGGCCCTGACTGTAGACAGGTAGTCTATGATGTCATGTAAGCGCATCATGATGTTTAACAAGACATCAGACATGGTTAATTATGCTTGTTGTTACTGTATCTATGCCTGTATCTATCTGCTCCTGTAGTGTTGATTGTAACCAGGGTGAATTTGGAACAACAGAGGCAACAACGGCACTGAATTACCATGCAAATGTAGCCGACACAGGGAATGACGGGGTGATTTTTTTTTTCTTTTTTTAAAAGAGTGACTACGTCTGAAGCTTCAATAGACATGTCATTGTACGAGAGGCTAAATGCTGTGGATGCTGTGTTATGGTTCCACTGATCCCAACACGGTTCAGGTGATGTCAGACAGCGACACACGGGAACTTGATGAACATGTGATCTGTCATGTGATCTTTTTTGCATAGCAGGTTATATCACAGGCAGTTTAATGTAATGGGTCAAAGCTCCATCGATCAACCTATATACAGCACAGTATATCCCCTGTCGATTCTATAGAGCAGTTAAAGACTATCAGTGGCTGTACGCCTGGCTGAAGATCATATGATATATTTAGACTGGTGTCTATGAAACGAGGCCTGGTCTCTAGGAAGTGATCTACTGTATTTGGTAATGCTGGCGTTGCCATTATGTAAATGTTGTGGATGGTTTTCACTGACTTAATTTCTCTCTTCATAGAACAAGAGTCAAGTCAGACCTACATTTAGAAAATTGATTTACATGCTGCAGTGGAGTTCGGTCGATACAGTATTTGTCTTCCAACTATTCAAGCATAGCCAAACTTCTCATGGTTGGAAAGGCAGCCAATGATGGAGACACATGGGGATACAGGCCGTGGAAGTAGCCTAGTAGGGGAGGGTGTGGAGGAGGCTGAGGGCTCAGGGGACTGCCCAGCCCCCGAGACCACACACATGCACACCCCCAGGGAGATCAGAGCTCAGTTAGGGGTTAAGTGCCTTGGTCAAAAGCACAATGTCAGTGGAGTGGTAGGCACCTTAGATATGATGCCAGCAACACTCCAGTCACCAGCTCAAATCCGGCTCCCTCCTCGGGTGGGGATCAAACCAGTGACCTACCAATTGCTGGCCGGCCTCTCTTACCTCTAGGCTACCTGCCGCCCCTTCACCCAGAGCAGAGAGAGACAGCCCAGCCTCGGAGCATCCCTCCTGGGTCCACCCTCCCCAGTCACATGTCTGGCTGGGACACACTCCTCCACAGAACTGGATGATGCTCTGAATATTGATCCCCTCGGCAGTGAGCAGAGCATTCATCTCCACAGCAGAGCTTGGTTGTTGGCAGCTTTCCCTCTTTTCCTAGAATATCCTCCTCTCCCTTTCTCCTCCTCTTCTCCCTCCTCTCTCCCTCCACCTCTCCACCCCTCACACAAAGCCTGGGGCTCCCAGTTCTATTGGCCAGGGAGGAAGTGGAGGGGGATGATGGAGAGCTCCTCCAGCCTTCCCATGCTGGGAACTTTACAAGTCCACACAAAAGGCCTCTGAGGAGGAGAGGGTGTGAGATGTGGGGGTTGTTTTTGAAATTTGAAGCTATTGTGCTGAGTTTTGGTTGCTGTATTGTTTCCGTTAGGAATGTGGATTCATTCAGCATGCCCATACAAGCATACAGTATTGCCTGGGATCATCACAGTATCACAATTAGTGCAATTAGAACAATTTAAGTGATTGAACATGGGATAATTAGATGGAACATGTTTAACAGAGGAGCTAACCGTGTTTGTTCGATAGTTTGTGTACCCGTTTACATTTGCATTGCTCTTCATTTCTGGAATTTGTTTGGTGCATACAGGCATGATGATAATAATAATAATTGTATAACTGTGATATTGCTCTGACCGTAAAGAGTGTGACAAAGCTAACATATGGCAGTTGACTAGAATCATGAGTTGTTTATTGCAAAGTCTCATTTTCTAAAAAGCAGTTTTGACACGCTCTGAATTGATCACATTATGGTTATTCATATTTCACCGTATATAGTGTATAATGTAGTGTTAATTTATCACAATTTATAAATTATGAAAAAATCTATGCAGGAATAATCTATGTCGGTTCATAAACTAGATTGCTATTCTATTTTTAGAGTTCCTCTGTAGCTTCTGTGCTTACTTTAATGTTCCCCTTGCAAGTGGGACATGCTCTGTATTTCCTGTTTGACTTGCTGTTGTTTCGCTCTGTCTATAGCTTTGTATAAGAGTGCATGTGCAAATTGAGTCACCTGTACTTCACTGTGGTGAGGCTCCACCCTTAAAACAGGTGTATGTGTATTGTGGTGTGCTCCGCCTTACAAGGTTTCCATGGAGTCTCTGGTGGAAGAAACCATTTTGATCTCAAATGAGGGGGAAAGCAAATGGACACATTTTGATGCAAATTTCTATATTAAGATGATGAAACCTCATTATATTTTGTGATTCAATGAGTGTTCACATATCTATCATTTTAATTTGTCTACCTGCCCTCAGACATTGGAGCCTGCTCTCGAGCTGAGAGACACTCCCCTGCTCCTGTGATAGAGTAGGTTGTGCTCTAACGGTGGACCGTAGGGATCAGGAGAAGGGAGTGTCTGGGTGAGCTGCTGTGTGTGACTGTGTGACAGGAGAAGACAGACATGTCTCGCACACTAACACACTCACACACACACACTCCACACACACAGTCTGACATGGCTTTGGACTTAAGAGAGCTGGGCTCAGTTGGGCTTCACTAGCCCAGCGCTAGCATGGCACTGCCCTCTTGCACCACCTCAGAGGAGAGCTTGGAGTATGTCAGTTCACCAGAGAACTGCCACGGTGAGGAAGAGGAGGAGGAGGAGGACGAAGAACAGGTTGTGCTGCGAGAAGGTATGCTCTGTTCATGGGAGCTTTGCTGGTCTCTTAATTAACGTTGTGGTTTTAACCACATTTTCTGACCACAGCCTCTGTCTTGCCTGGTTCTTACAGTACAGTACACTTCATACATTGGACTGGTGTAACATCACATTTTATGAAGGCTTTGGCCTGTTAATGGACTTAGTAATCTTAATGCTGTGTTTTTGAAATAACGTTTGAAAATGTCACAATATCCATAGCTTCTTTAGCAATCACTACTTTAACCAGTGTGATGGGTGTTTTCTGTCTTGTTTGCTGTAGTAAGAGGCTCAGTATATCCCTGTCTACTTGGTAAGGGCTTAGAGTGTTTGTATTCAGAGTAAACATGGAATGCAAGGAGGCAGAACTCACATGTGATACCATCAACAGAGGCAGGCAGGTCAGATCAGGCTTCTGCTGTTTGGACTGCACTGAAGACATTTAGTTCACCTGATAGTTCTTAAACATTCAAAGTTGACATTGCACCTTGACAAATACCATATTTTACCTTTTTATGGAGTATTAATATGACTATTAATCCTGTCATGTTTATGCCATGTGTATTTATTTGGCTGTGCAGATCACAGGAGAAAAACCGGATTTGTCAGACAATGGATGATAATTCCCCCAAATCATAGCAAATAATATTTTAATATCTTTATCTTGTAACAAAGCAATCTGAACTCTAAAGCATGTAGATCAGTGTGTTATTGTGTGTATTCGAACTCTCTTGAGTTATTTGTAGGTAGACTTACAGTGTAGTTTAGTGCCTCTTTGTTCCTGTGTAACTTAAAACATAGTATTCGATGTACGGAATGAAAGAAGAATGTGTACTTCATGTGGAACAACAAGGCTATTAATTGGCCCCTTATTCAGTGTCAGATGTCCTGGTATTCCAGAAAGAATGATGGGAACTAGTGTTGTTTACAGCCCAATCTGTATTTTGATATGGATTATCCCTAGTGAATGTCAAGACTAATGCCCCATTGCTAGACAAGCTGGTTTTAAATGTCATCCTATTGAGTTTGATTAAAACAAATGAGTGTGTGTTCTCTAGACACTCTCTAGTCTCCCATCAATTACTGCTATTTGTCTTGACATGAGCAGTACTGTAGGCATCACCTTCTGAGCAGAGAGCAGCTGTCTACCCGGTAGTGACTCTGGGTTGTACTGTACCGTGTGTGTGTGTGTGTGTGTGTGTGTGTGTGTGTGTGTGTGTGTGTGTGTGTGTGTGTGTGTGTGTGTGTGTGTGTGTGTGTGTGTGTGTGTGTGTGTGTCTGCGTGTGTGTGTCTGCGTGTGTGTGTCTGCGTGTGTGTGTCTGCGTGTGTGTGTCTGCGTGTGTGTGTGTCTGCGTGTGTGTGTGTGTGTGTTGTTCAGGCCCCAGTTGGTTTCCTTGGTTGCAGATGCAAGTCCACCTCTTGGTATTTGGTATTGATACCACACCCTAGAGATTAGACATTAGAAAAGGCTATTGTATCCAAATGACCAAAACAGTTCTCAACTGTTTTGTTTTGGTCATTTGGATACAATTGCCTTTTGTAATGGACAATGTGGAATTTCTTTACTTCCATATCCAATTGCTGTATATCAATGTTTTATGGAAGAAGCATACTCAATTAGGTCAGAGGTTACATAGCTTCCTTATGTTTAAATAGAGATGTTCAAATATAAAATGATATGTGCACATTCAAGTGAAAAGATTGAGAAGGTTTTTATGGAGTATGTGTATTTATTAGGCTGTGTAGATCATTGGAGAAAAATCCTGATTTGTCAGACAATGCGTTGATGATAATTCCAGTAAATTACCTGACTGTTTCCAGGAAAGTTTTTAAATTGACCAGGAACATTTCTGTCCTTTGCAATCCTAATCTGGTGTAACTGTCTCTGTGTTTGCCTTTCAATGGACCTGTAAAGTCAGAACTGGGTATGGCATGTAACAGCCAATTGGAATCTCTCGTCTTGGGTCACCATGCACTTTCACGCATGTCCAGTATGATGCACATGTAAATATGTACTTTGCATCCTAAAACCTCATTTACATTGTTTCCATCATGGGTGTTGCAGGAGCAGCTCTGTCTGAGATGTAAAGAACTCTCAACACACAGGTGTTGTCAGCAGAAATTATCGACCCCTTGGTCAACATTGGCATGGTTAGGACTGACCCTTTCTACAGATCGAAGTTGGGGTGGACTCAGTGTTGGGGTGGACTCAGTGTTGGGGTGGACTCAGTGTTGGGGTGGACTCAGTGTTGGGGTGGACTCTGGTTGCTTAGTGTTTTTCCTGTTGGAATCATTTGTGTATGTGGACTTCTAGGGAACCTGATATGACTCAGTCAATAGTAGATAAGAAACACTGAATGGAGAAAGATTGAGATAAAGGGCTGGAGAGAGTGAGCTCACTGTTTTTTATAGGGTGTAGGACAATGACACCTGCAGTGCAACAGTAAAGCAAGTTCTCCAAGTCCACCCAACCCATTGTTCACTCACTGTGGTAGTTAGTAGTGGTGGTGTTAAAAGTGAAGACATGCACAACTGTGTCTCAAAGACATTGTACAATCTCTCAGAATCATTTTACAAAGTCCCATTCCTTTCCAGCTGTTTATCGAAAGGATGGCAAATTCAGGATGGATATTACTTGAAGGGATTTGACAAGGCTGCTACAATTCATCCTCTTTATTTATGGCATGGAATATGCTGAAATATCATAAATGGGAGGGTGTGATCCTTGAGCAAAGTGTACATGATAAGGTATTATGGTTCTCAGAATCAGAAATGATATCTCTCGGAGGACCTGTCCTCTGCAGTGCACTGTCAGACTTTTTTTTTTTTCAAAGGAAGAGGATGAGTCTGACTCTCCGGCTATCCACTCCAACTGTTGTTGAAATTATAAAGCAAACCTCAGCTGGTGCTGAACCAGTCATTGTCTTTTTACCATTTATTGATCATCAGTTGCTGAGATAAGCATAGTGGTTAGAAAGGATAGAATGCGATATGTTTTGGGAAAAATGCATCAGATTTAAATAAAAAATAAAGCTACAGAGAAGCTCGGTTCAGCTTTTGTCTTTAACGATGGGATTGGGATTTGCAATTTGCACCTTATTGGAGGCCATCATTGCATTGTTAATTTGTAGTAGTCTATTACTCCCCCACTCATTATTTAAGCACTGCTTTGGGTTTCTTGTCTAGGAATGTTAGGCGAAAAAAAATATATTTCTACATTCAATTTATCAACTCATTTTTTAATCCATTGACAGCCCTAATAGATAGGTACGTTTCTACAAATACAACAAGACACTACAATTGGCTATGATTGGGTGTTGGTGTCAGAGAATGAAATTGCAGTCTAGCATTCCACCGTTATCAGGGGTGTGGCCTGTCTGTGTTGCTCAGGGAGCAGGACCCAGCAGTCTGTCTGATAATGTCACTAGGGCCTGCGGTGTGTACTGTAGGTGGCCCTCTGATAACACTGCTATTCCAGAGATCCAGTCAACATGGCTGACTCAAATTTAAACAGATAAAAAATTAGCCTTCTAGTTAAATCTGGCGCAATTACCAAAGTATTGATCAATGAGCACTGACTCTGTTAAGATAAATTGAGTGAAGTAAAGCAGTGCTGTTGTTAATGTGTTCCTCTGTGTTCTGTTCCTCTGCAGTTCTATGTGCTGAAAGAGTGGGCCAGATGACTAAGACGTACAATGACATAGATGCCGTGACACGTCTGCTTGAAGAGGTACGTAAGAGGTTCCTCCCCATCATCAAATGCATAAGGGCTGAAAGGGAGATGTGGTGGAGTTCCTGATAAGGTTCCTGATGTCTGTCTTGTTGTATGTTTGGCTTCACTGAAACAAGGTTCATCATTTTGAGTGCCGTCATTTACAAAGCTCCCTCTCTGTTTTGGTGGAGATATTCAAACCTCTTCCACAATTGTCTGATAACATTGACTCAGAACGTACTGTATCTCTGTGACATGCAAAGTTAAGGACTCCATTGAAAAGGACAAGGCACAAATTGTCAACAGTTTGTATATCCTTTCCCCTACCTGATTCCTAGATTATGAATTTGCATTGATTGTACCCAGACTGGTGAAGCTAGCTAACACTTTTGATGTGAGTGCACTGCTGTTTGTCTGAATTAATGTTCAGATATTTGACAAAGACATACATTATACATGCATTCAGCTGATGGAGATGATTAAACAAACAGTAATACTATTCCACACTAACGTTTCACTGAAGTAAACAGGCCATTGAACCTAAGGCCCACCTCTAGATGACCTTCACTGCTAGCTCCTACCAGATCTCTAGCAGGTCTTTAACTCCTTGCCTGCCTGTCTGACTCTCCTGCAGAAAGAACGCGATTTGGAGCTAGCCGCCCGCATCGGCCAGTCACTGCTGAAGAAAAACAAAACCCTCAGTGAGCGAAATGAATTCCTGGAGGAGCAAGTGGAGCACATTCGTGAGGAGGTGTGTGTGTGTGTGTGTGTGTGTGTGTGTGTGTGTGTGTGTGTGTGTGTGTGTGTGTGTAGCAGTCACAATGAAGACAGGAGGTGTAATGTTGTTACCTCCAGGAAAAGCTATTGTGTAAAGAGAGGTTTTTAGAAGTCTTTCTTTTGGAATGACATTATGGTCGTCGTCGTCGTCGTCGTCCCCCTCCATTTCTCTCTGCCTCCCCCTCTCTGCAGGTCTCCCAGCTGCGCCATGATCTGTCTATGAAAGATGAGCTGCTCCAGTTCTACACCAGCGCAGCAGAGGAGAGTGAAGGAGATTCAGCCACCTCTACCCCGTGAGTCCACTACTGTTTCATATCCTGGTCTACAGTACCGTACCCTCCACCTCTCCCTCCCTCCACCTCTCCCTCATCTGCTCTGATAATATGAACAGGTCCTGTTCCCCTCCTCCCAATTCATTATCTCAGTCTGCCAACATTCTCTCTTTAGGCCCAATGCCCCATTTTTTGTATTCCCTTATTGGCTGTCAATGTGCCTTAGGCTCAAACAGCAGACACAATGGGTGGGATGAGGTTAGCTTTAGCTACTGTAGAAGTGAGATCAGTCGGTACTGTAAACCTCTCTCCTCCCACCCCCTCCCTCCCCCCCCCAATTGTTCTCCCTCCTATTCAAATGATACTGTATAACATTTCAACTGAAGCTTTTTCTTACTTTCACTGTCACTATTCCCACCAGTCCACCCAAGTACTGTGTACTTGATATGTCCTGCATAAGGAGGCTCTTTTCTTCCAGATGAATTGAGGTCTTGTGTTCAGTCCTGTAAATCCCCTGTTTTATCAGGTAGAGGTATTCTAACCCTGAGTGACTGTTTTTGCTTGCTCATGGGTGAAGTGCAGTTGTAAAGGTCTGTAAAGAGACCTGCTGTACTGAACTGTACCTGCTCTTTTAATACAGCTCAGAGCAGTCAGGCAGTGAGTCTTATTTCAACTAGGGCCATAATGAAAGACTTGGGGGTCCTATTATAGGGGTGGTAAAACATTGATTGACTTTGACATCCATCCTTGTTGCATAAATAATGCATATGGTTCTCAGTCTAACCTGCGTATTGTGTTCAAACCTCTGTCTGTTCTGACTGTAAGATATTCCTCTTTGTGAATGTTGCGTCCTTACAAATGTATTCCGGTTGTCACCGACGGCCTTGTCTTGTTGACAGAATCCGCCACAATGACTCTACACTGTCGGTGCCAAGTTATTTTCCCCTGGACTCGCTGCAGAAGAAACTCAAAGACCTTGAGGAGGAGAACATTTCGCTTCGATCAGAGGTAAACTCACTTAGCTACCCACTCAGCTAATAGTTTATGAGGAAAAGGACAGAGTGTTTGACTTCAAATGTACAGTACAGTGTGTGGGATAAAGCCTGAAGACCTGAAGGGTATTTTTTCTTTCAGGAATTATACTGTGCATTAAAAATGTATTCAAGGTGCTATATGATATGGATCAGGACTGGGTTATTCCAGTACAGTCACTAGTCTACTGTAAAGGAAGTCTCATTGCATATTAATGCTGCTCCTTTGGGGATCTTTGGTTGCTTTGGACTCCTGGAGTGTAATTCCATGCTTAGATCACAGGGAGTCAGGGTGATAAGTTGCTGTTTCCCCATTTACAGTGTTGATTGAACCAGTCTACGTAAGAGACAGAGTGAGGGATGGAAGTGGTTGGATGTTGCCGTCCCGCTATGCCATGTTAATGATGTTGTTAATGCCTCTGGCTGCGTCCTGTGTGCCCCCCATAGGCCAGTCACCTGGAGACAGAGACCATCTCGTACGAGGAGAAGGAGCAGCAGCTGGTGAATGATGTTGTCAAAGAGCTGAGTGAGTACACAGTTAACACCATCTCTAATCCCCTGGCTCCTGGCTCCCTGAGTAGGGCCTGGCCACCAGGCCTGTCAGGGAGGCTCATTACCTTTTGTACACTATAGTAGAAAAGATACTTGTATCATGGTAAATATACATGCAGGATGCCTCTGTTATTTGCACTGGATTTGAAAATGGATTCCGTTTTGTTACCTGTTGAGCTTGTTCATCTTCTAACAGTGGAATTAGATTGGATTGCAGAGTGCATTTGTTCCCATACCGAGCATGCTAGCGTTGGTCATTTCTCCTCTTCTCCGTCTCGCGTGCCCAGGAGATGCCAACTTCCAGATCTCCTCAATTGCTGAGGAGCTGGGGAAAAAGACGGAGGACGCGTCTCGCCAGCAGGAGGAGATCACACACCTCCTGTCCCAGATCGTGGACCTGCAGAAGAAGTCCAAATCTGTGAGTGTCTAGTACTATCTACTCTGCAGCCGACAGGCCCCATACCAGTCTCATAAGCAGACAGTAGCTGAACTGCTCTTAGCTTCTCTATTATCATGTGTGTACTGTGTAAATTCCTATTCATTTTTTCCTGTCATTTTTTTGCAGTATGCAGTGGAAAATGAGGAGCTCACCCAGCATCTAGGGGCTGCCAAAGATGCCCAGCGCCAGCTGACTGCTGAGGTAAGGACTGTTCCATGAATTACCTAAAAGGACAAGGTTCACTGCTTAATGAAACCCATAAACAATTTATACAAGTAGGGAGTTTTCTATTACCACCATTACAGCTGTGGGTGGTTGGCTATATAATTCAATTCTATGCAAATGCTAACACCATTTCACTACAATACAACCTGATATGTAACCTTCTGCCTTACTGTACCTACCTATTCACGCCAACATAACCTATGACCTCCTCTATTCACAACAATCACCCTCAGTCTCCAATGACCGTGTTTGATGTTATAAATAGGATCTCTCCCTGTATCTCCCTCAACCCCCCCTCCCTCCCTCCCTCTCTCTCTCTCTCTAGCTGCGGGAGCTGGAAGATAAGTATGCTGAGTGTATGGAGATGCTCCACGAGGCTCAGGAGGAGCTAAAGAACCTCCGCAATAAAGGACTACCACTCAGCACGCCCCGACGCTTCCACCCCCTGGGCCTGTTCCCTTTGGTAAGACAGACAGACAGACAGACAGACAGACAGAGAGAGAGAGAGCGCGCTGCTGTTTTGGTCAAAGGGCCTGTTTCAGGTGTCTGTGATTTAACATTGGTGTTTATGCTGGCGAACGTAGGTCCATTGTACTCTTGAAAGTGTATGACCAGCAACAGTGAGAGAGCAGAGGTAACTCAAATCCCTTGGCCCCATGCAGCTCCGTCACAGCCCTCTGACATACCTGTAACATGAACACAGTGACACAGAAGGTGACACGGTATCTGTGTTAGCCTCCAGCTGTTTCCAGTAGCGATGGGGTGAGGGAGGATGGGGAGATTGCTCGTATTGACCCTGTGATATAAAGCACAAGCGTGGCTCCCATGGTAACCCGTTCTCCATGTGTAATGATTTGTGTGGTGTTTGTCAGGAATCGATGTGCTGTTAAGATGCCCTGAAGCTTGTGTAACAAATGAGCCTGAAGTGTGTTTTTAATTGATTCAATTTGTCCTCATAGCAGGCATAGAGATACTGTTACGCTAACCAACTCTGTATCCAGTTCAGTTGTACCTGGACAAAATTGCTCCTGTGTGAAATGAGTTATTATGATAATGAGAGATTTTAGAATATCTGTCTCTCTGCTCCCCCAGGACTCTTTAGCTGCTGAGATTGAGGGCACGATGAGGAAGGAGCTGCAGATGGACGACCCAGAAGTAGAAGAGCAGAAGTATGACCTACTGTATAAACATATCCTCCTGGATTTCAGTCTTTTAATTAAGAGTCATTTTTTAAGGTTGTATTAATTGTGCGTGCGTGTGTTTGTTTGTGTTTAGGTTGCACCCCAAGCGTGTGTTTGAGACGGTGAAAAACATCAACCAGATGACAACAAGGCGCTCTCCCTCTATGAACATCCCTGGCTCCAACCAGACGTCGTCCCTGAACTCCGGTCGCTCCAGCAGCGTGGGCACGCCACGCTCCAGCCTGTACGGAGGAGACTCACACATCCTCATAGACAACCGCACCAACAGCATCATACTGGAGTCCCCCGATAATGGGTGAGACCTTCAGTTCTACTGTGTCAGTCTCTTTCTCTTTCTCTCTCTCTCTCTCTCTCTCTCACTCTCCCTTTTTCCTTGTGATCTCTTTCTGACTCTCTTCAGTGAATCTCCACCTGCAACAACACTAGCTCAACCTTCACTTCCACCTCTCCTTCCTTGGCATGTTCCTGTAAGGTCATCTCTTTCACTTATCCAGTAAAGGCTATTAGTCCGAAAACAAATCCAGTAAAACAACGTTTCCCATGGTTCTCTTTGTGTTATTTGAATAGGGTTAGGGTTACTAAGTAGTAAGAACTGTGCAGACTATGCAATGAAAGTCCTATCAATGGCCGTAGCTTTACTAGGTAACCCAACACGTGGGAGAGGAGGAAGTTTGTGTTTACTACTGTAGTTCCCAATAGCAACCATAGCACACTGAAAGCCCAAAAAAACTTGACAGTTGAACTGATTATATTGTCTACTGTCAGTACAATATACTATGAAAGTGAATACGTCATGTGTTGACAACACCTGTTGTTGTCTTGTTACTATGTACTGTCTGTTGTTATGTGAATGACCATTCCCTTTCATAACCTAGAACAGGTCTGATCCGGTCCTACTGTTACTCCTGTCACTCATGTTGTCTTCTCCTCCTGTCTCTCTCTCTCTCTCTCTCTCTCTCTCTCTTTCTCTTTCTCTTTCTCTTTGTCTTTGTCTTTCTCCCTCTCCCTCTCCCTCTCCCTCTCTTTGATTCCAGCGCTGAGGACTCCAATAAGAAGCCGGGAACCCCTGGCACCCCAGGCTCTCAGGACCTGGAGGCAGCCCTGCGGCGTCTGTCCCTGCGCAGGGACAACTACATGAGCGAGCGGCGCTTCTTCGAAGAGGAGCGAGAGAGGAAGCTGCAGGAGCTGGCAGGGAAGGGCGAGTCGTACAGCGGCAGCATGACCCCCACGGAGAGCATCATGTCCCTGGGTGGCACACACACCTCTAGCATCTGGTCGGGATACTCCTTCAGCTCCCGCTCCTACCTGCCAGAGAAGCTGCAGATCGTCAAGCCGCTGGAAGGTGACCGCCCCAGGCCCCCGCGGCCTCTCGCCCTTCTGGTCTTTGACACTCTGTGGGACCTCATGCACCATGACGAGGGCAACCTCTCCACACAGTACTCCTTCTACTTCCGTAACGCACAGCCCCGCTGCTGGTTCGAGATTGAGCTACAGCCCACTAGAGTAGCATGCCTAACACACAGGTTAACACAGTTAACTGGTCCTCTTCACATGTCCCTCTCGTGAGCTGATGTAGTTTGGTGTCATTGACTACTGCTCCTATTTGACTAGGGGAGAGGAGAAGCGCATGGTACCATTTAAGATAGTGAGGTCCTGTGCTACTCATCCCATTCTATCAAGGAGTGATTACATTACACAGCTATGCAGGCTGCTACTCGAGTGCCCATGTCAAAACATAATAGGCATCTCAAAATAATTTAGAAAAGAGTCACCACATTTATACATTCTGAAAATAAAACCTGTTAAAAAATAAAAAAAATAAAAATGTTAGAAGTACAACTTATGTATCCTGTGTCAGTTTAAATGAGTACAGTATGAAGCACACATGTAACAAAATAAAAGACAATCATTTTTCTAACATATAATATTTATTTTCATATGCTAAAATATGTATTTTCATATCTTGTTATTAGAATATTGTGATTTCTATATTACCATAGAAACTGTAATCACTCCAAAGCTATTTTGTTGATTCATGGTCTTAGGAAACCTTTTTAGGTCTAGGAGAGCATCTTCTCTTGCTCTGTAATGCCACCTGGTGGCTGCTCTATTAGCTGCAGATATTAGCTGCAGATTCATACCAAAAATGTATGAATTTGAAAAAATAATAAAAATGAATTTCTCAAGATGTTATAACAATATAGTACTACTTGAGAATGACAGAAAGAGAAACGTTTTTTCCACAATTAGGTTTATTTCAAGTCTAATGGTTTGTGTGGGGCCTTTTCCTCTTCTCCTCCCTGTTTTATGTGGCATTTTAGGCTAATCAAGACGAAAGAATAATTTGCATGACATTGTCTGTCTTTCTGTAGTTCAGCTGTTAGGTACAGTGCGTCTTATTTCAACCCTTCTTCTTCGTTTCCATGTCTCTTAAGTTGGTGTCGTGTTTCTTTTCTTTTCTTTTCTTTTTCCATTTACCTTCTCTTTCTGTTTTATAGCTCTTCAATAAAGTCTACTAATTTTCTTACCTTCCTCTTCTCTCTTTATTTTCTTGTTTGCCTGTACCTAACCTAGCGTAAGACCTTCCCTAAACGCCTGGCATCTTTCCTCAATATCTGTTTAAATGGTGATGATGAGGATTAACCATACAATACAATACGTTTGACTTGAAATAAGCATTTCAGGGGTTACAAAAACAGTGTGTTAAGTGGAAATGTACAATAACTGAGAAAATAAGTGAGAAAATATAGCTATGGGTAACAAAGCAGCCACTCAACTAAGAATACATTTACATTTCTGAATTGTCCCTAGATAGACAGTGAGTGTTTATAGTGAAATTCCTTGCTACTCTTCATTTTAGACAGTCTGAGAAGCCCTACTCAAACATTTCCCTCACTCAGCCTCATGTGGAATGGCTGAATGGTGATGTCATATCACATGGTACAATTTTTCCAACATCCAGTGTCCAGTGCTATACAAAGACACCTCTGTCTAATCAAAAGTAGGACACACCCGTGTTGAACAATGTTGTTGGGCACGGATATCCCTGACCTTTAGAGAATATGGACATGTGTAAGTACAGTACAGAGCCATGTAAACAGCAGATATATTTAGATGCTATTATCTACTGTTCACATTATGTCTGTTTGGTGTATTCAGATGGTCAGGAGGCAACATAGATAGTCATTTAAGTTTCTGTAGTTATCTAATGCCACATTACCATAGGTTCCTCTATCTACCTACAACTACATACTCTAGTATTCTTAAAGTGTGTGTTGAAGTGATGCAGAGAGTTATCTAACGGTTGGTCTTTCCTCTCTCTCTGTCTCTCTCTCTCTCTCTCTCTCTCTCTCTCTCTCTCTCTCTCTCTCTCCGCGTGGCTTCTATTCAGGCTCGGCCACCCTGCACCAGTGGCAGCAGCTGGCCCAGCCCAACCTGGGGGGCATCCTGGACGCACGGCCAGGCGTGGTGACTAAGGGCTTCCGCACCCTGGAGCTGGACCTGGAGCAGGTCTACCAGTTCACAGACTTTGAGGAGGATGAGGAGTCAGGTGACCTTTCCCTCCAGAGCCTACCTACCTCAGGCAATGTTAGCCGGCAGGGCCACTGCAGACGCTCCTCCTCCTCCTCCTCCTCCTCCTGCAACGGCCCCATCAGCAACAACAACTACCCCCCTGAGGCAGTGGCAGGGGCCGAGGCCGGGCCAGGGGCTGAGGGAGACAGAGCAGGCCCAGACAGCACACCCCCACCCTTGCCCTCGCCCTCAGCCCTACAGCCTCCATGCAGCACCCAGGAGCCCCCGGTCCCGGAGCAGGCCACAGCTGACGGGGTGTCTGGTGAGGGAGCCTCGTAATCGTGTCACACAGGCGCGGGACATCCCTACCCTCAGGATGCTGGGGCATTCATTGGCCATCCCACCCCCACCAGCCCTCCCTCCACGCTCACGCTCACACACCCGCACACCCACTTCATCCAGACGTGTGCTGCCATGCCCGTTATGAGTATATTTACTTTTATTTATTTTAGTATCATCTCCAATCCATCTCTCTGTCACTGATTCATACTTTCGATACCTCCTATGTGCTGAGAAAATAGAAAAGTCTGAGAAATTATGATTCATGGCTGTTTCTTCACATGAGACACATGTTATCTCTATCTCTCTCAGTCTCTCTCAGGGAGTCTTTCAGCATTTCCAGCACATACAGTATATGTAAACGTCATATCCTTCCTTACAATCTCAGATTCATTTAAATCAATCAAAATCCTTTTTTACCATCCATTCCAGTGTCGATCACCTAGCATGGTGTAAAATCATATCCTAACTCTTGCATCCTGGGAAAGTCATGACAATATTCTTAATCTTAAAGGCATGAACTGAACAGAACAGAACTGAACCTCAGGCTAATAACAAAACATTGTAGTCTTTTTCACTATGTTCTATGGCAGTTTTAAGCCTAGACTGCCATTGTTTTTAGATATCACCTCTCATACTTACAAACATGCGCACTTAAGACAAAATGAGTCTGCGCAATCGATGGCCAGTGTCCAGTGTACAGGTCACTGAGGTTTTGGTGTCACCGTATCAAATGACAGTGTTCTATTAAAAACAGCATGGTCTCACACAGCTGCTCAACTCACATGACACCTCCATCTAAGATAGGTATAGTGAAGCTCAATGTCAAAGGCAGAAGGTGACATTCACACCACTTCACCGCCATAATGGTTCCCAGGAAAAGAGTCATGCACACTTTGTTACAGCTACAAACACTCACCTCTTTATCTGCTGTAGTAGAATACCGTGTATTGTATTCCCTCTCCTTCTATGCAGTGGAACACTCCAGTATTTCAAGATGAGTTCATGTCTGCGATTTTAAGAATCTTGTACAATCATTGTCCATAAACTAATCTCTCACTCCTCTTATCTGCCTATCTGTTTCCTCAGTTTAAAACTGCATCTTGAGGCACAAATACAGTTAATAGTTTTGATTCATTTGGCCTTATTGTATATTTTGAAAATATATAAATATTTAGTCACATGACTAAATGTATGTGCCACATATATCAACAGGCTTCTTCTGTTAGTTGGAAGTGAGATGGATGCAGCTTTAAACCACCCACTTGGTGTGCCTGGGTGTTGGGTTGTGTTTGGGGACCTCTGTGCTCAGTGCTAACCCTCTCTACCCCTCCATTTTCTCCCTCTCCTTCCTTCCCCGTCTGCAGTGCATTTCCCTGGTAAATGTATGTCCCACACCAGCTCTACCTACACCTTTACCACCTGCCGGATTATGCACCCCTCAGACGAACTGACCAGAGTCACTCCCAGGTGAGACCGTTATGCTCAAATTGTAATGCTCCTCTTTGTCCATTAGAAGGCAGCATAGGGCCACTGTTCCATTTCATTGCTGCCTTTCACCATTTGACTAAGAATTATCCTTGGGGGATTTATGTCTTCTCCAGAAAAGTGAAGTCAATATGTAAAAGGTGGAATATTTATGTAAATACTCCAAACACAAAATAAAAGTTATTTTTTTACAACCTGTTTCTTGAAGCTTGAGTTCACCTTTGAGCCCTGGGTGAATGACCAGCCAAACCACCACATACCCACTGTCTGTCTGACTGCCCCCCTCCCCAGGTCATGTGATGAGGAAGAGGAGGCAGCGCTGTATCATGTTGTTCTGAGGGCTGACTTAGAGCAGACCCATTGAGCCACGCCCGGGGGTGAGAGCATGTCAGATGGCTGTAGTGTGGCCTCCTTGTTAGGAGGGTCCTTAGTCACAGTGTGAGTGTTGAGGGGAATAACAGCCTGCCTCGTCTAACTGTGTGCTTCTTCAACCTATTGCCCTCTAACCGCCGTCAATCAAATATATCTTCAGAGCAGACCCATCCCGTTGATGGAGAAACTAACTCTTCGATGATGATCAAATCAAAAACAGTGGTGGCTTCCTGGCATTACGTACAGTACAATACGTGATTGTGATTTGATTGAAGCTAAGCATGTCTATATTCTTTTACATACATTTGATTTTACATAACTACTATTACGAGAGCCTATGATACTAATTGATGGGTTCATTCTCTTTAATTGTACTCCTTGGGGGGGAATTTGAATGAGTGACCTTGTTTCTACCTAATATTTGATATTCGTTGAGTACATTTAAGTACTTTAATAGGGTGTATATTAATCGATATGAACAGTGTTGCACCGAGGTATGCAGTGTTGTAGAACTATTAGTCTGCATGTGTACTAAAAAAAGAGAACATTTTGAGATCAACGACAGATCAAAAATGAATTGGCTTAATCTTAACTCCTGCAAACTATTGAAACCTGACCAACACTTATGGTTAACATAATTGTATGTCAGTGTGATGCCCCTACAAGCTTGACCCCTACATTAACCTGCCTGCCTGTCTCCTCCCAGCTGCAGCCTTATGTCAGGCCCTACTGCCTCCTGTGTCGTGACCAGCAGTCTCAAGTCCACTCCAGTCTCCACACCTTGCACCCCACGCCGCCTCAGCCTGGCTGAGTCCTCCACCAACCTGCGGGACTCCACCAAGACCATGAGCACCTCCCTGGGGCTAGTGCGCCTCCTACAGGAGCACGGCATCTCTGCAGCCGTCTACGACCCTCAGAGCTGGGACCGTGCCGAAAGTAGCGCTTCCACCCCCAACGCAGGGGCACCGTCGCCCCCTCCACCACCACCCCGTCCCCCTGACATCCTACCCTCCACACCGCCCAACTCCCCCACCCGCCAGCCCCGCTCCAAACGCATCAAACCCGTCACCCCCTTCGACTTCAGCCCCACCGGCCCCCAGTATGACAACTTCCTGGCCTCCAAGCCTGCCAGCTCCATCCTGAAGGAAGTGAGGGCGGAGGCCAGGAGCAGTGCAGACAGCGAGTGCCAGACTGACGTCAGCGTCCACAACCTCAAACTGGTGGACAAGCTCAAGCGCTTTCGAACGGTGTCCCCTGGGGCCACAGGGCCGATGCTGGGGCCTCTCGGAGGGCTCCACCGGCATGGGCCGCCCTTCGGACCCTCTGTGGTGACCAGTCCCATCGGAGGCATGCCCTCTCTGAATGCTGGCATGCGCCGGAACCGCAGCTACCCGGCCATGGTAGGGGCCAGCATGGCCATGAAGGGTCCGGGGCCCCAGAGCCCAGACATGCTCCTGGCCTCGGCCTCCAAACTCCCCAGACAGACTAGTCTCAATGATGAGTGAATGAATGTTGCCTTTCTCTGTCACCACCCGGTAGTTGTAATATATAGCTGTTCATATCCCAGTGACAAATCAACTCTGTGCCTGGAAGAGATGCCCCCTTTGTACAGTGTTTTTTTGTATCAGTGCTTATTCTTTGATCTCTCTCTTATTCTCTCTACCACTCCTCTCTCTCTCTCTCGCTCTCTCTATATGTCTCTTTCCTACAACTTGCAGTAAATAGTACCATGATGTATTAGTCCTTGTTTCTTTTTTTTTTTCTTTTTTTTTTTTCCGTTGCCCTGCAACATTTGGTAGGCTGAAGAACACGTAGCACATATCTGTAGAGGTAAACAGTGAGGTTCCAACGCCCATGTACACTAAATGCCTATTAAAAGCACTTTTATTCCCAGGTTGAAACTATGTGGAGATGAACACTGTCTATGACCTAGTGATCATGTAGCTCCTCAGCCCTCCTCTTCCTTCTAGACTGGCCCACAACACTGTGCTCTCTTCCCCACCGCCATCGAGTGACATGCAGTGAACATGAACGCACCTTAAGTGGTATTTATTAGTAGTAAGGGTTTGGAGTGGCATCCGTGCCAATATGCACATAAGTCCTTAATGAGGGGTAATAAACAAACATTGGAAGTATGCACAGTACACAACCTCTTCTCTGCAACATGTTACTCAACCCAAAGTCGAATCCAAATAAAGAGTGGGAGGAGCCACACTTGAGCTAGGAGGGATGCATGGATGTTTGCAGTGAACAAATATGGTTTGAACTTGGAAACAGAAGGATATCATTTTATTATAACAGACCAATATAGTTTATATACCTTTGTGTGCAGTGCGAGTATGTGAATTTGTGTATAAAGTTGTTGAAAGCATTAAGAATTTCATATGGATAGTACAACAAAGACTTGAATCATTGGTTAAGTTGATAATCAAAGATAGATAGGAAGTTTCAGAGCTAATTAACTGCTGTGTTTCCCATACAAATTCTGTGTATAAGAGTTCCCTGGGAGGTAATAGACGTATACTAACATAATACAAGTATGAATTTTGTTTCTCACTTTCATTTTGTGGGAAATTTGAAAGCTTTGGTGACTGAACTGTTAGCTTTAAAGCCACTGTACTGTAAATTAAGTCATAAAATGGCAAAGGGATGTCATAGTGCCTGATAATTTCCTTTGATTCATCGTTGTTTGACTGACTTATACTGTATGTCCTTGTGGTCTGCCTTCCTCAAAGACAATTGACCCTGGTCTCAGCAGTTTAACAAAAGTGTTTTGAGGATATCCTCATAGGGTTTTTAACTCGTTGTTCAAAATGCAGAGATTATGCTATATCAGATCTTGGATTTCTATTTTGAGAGAAGCACATAAAATGAGTAATAGTATGTGTTTGAATGAAGACAAGCCTATTTATCCTTTACTTTTAGTTCTGACAAAAGTAGAGATTCGTCCGCTGATATTGTGTGTGCACTTATTGTGTGTAACTTGAAACTCCTCTGAATGTATTGATTAACAGCAGATATATGTCCATACTGTATGTGTATATTGATTTAAATTATGGGTTTTACCACATTTCACCACAAAGGGAATTATGCTACTTGTACATTGTAAATGGTAAGTATGCAATCAGTTTAGTCATGTTAACTTTTTTTTAATAAACTAGAAAAAGGGCAACAATGTTCAGGCAATTAAGTTGTCAGAACACTGGGAAAAAATATGTTTTGTTGAATTTCAAGAGCTCCTCTTTGCAGAAAAGGCTATCAATAAAACTATTGGTATGACTTGTTTTCTTGAGTCTTATTTCCCATGTACTGTATTTGTTGTTGTTGTTTTAAGTATAAGTTCTCCAGAACATCATTTTGATATCTCTTAACAGTTTGATTGGCTGATTGATTGATTGGCCCTCATAAGGGGGCCACCTCATCACCGAATATAGTATCTTTGCAATTAATTTGCAGGGCCTGTACAGGCTCTCTCGCTCAAGAGCCTAAGCTAAGCTTTGTGTGGCACATTGATTAACAAATGTCATATTACTCTGAAGTGATATATCTATTCATATAGATTACTGTTGTTACACCACAGTGATGCCCACACTTATACTGATGTGAACCGTCAGCACATGTTCACATGTGAAAGACCCTGCCCTCAATGTCATCCAATTAGGTTCCTGTTTTGGCATTGTTCGAACAAATTGCATAGTGTTGAGGGCCTATCACGACAGATGAGCAGAAATAAACCCATTCATTCAGCTTGCAGTGTGCTCTTTTCATTGTCCTCTTCAGTACATTCAAGGAAGTCTTCTGTTTTGTGCAGAGTAAGTGGGCACTTATGGCAACAGACCACATGGGGAAAACAACCCACTTGATATGCAGAAACAGAGAGTATAGTATCTTGTGATGTTATTTATGTAAATTTACTTTTTGCTTTATTAGGTGTATCTCTAGTTTTTTCTGATTTCTACCATTTTACACTTATATTTTTGTCTATGAGTTATGAATTAACTGATGATGACATTAATGTAGACTTTCATATTACAATAACTTGTGGGTGGGTATTGATGCTTATACTAATATTCTATGGAAAAGCTATATTTTGCAGTTCTATAATACAGTAACTGTTTTTTGCAAACAATTTGATAATGATAATAAAGTCTATTTTATTGTCCACTTTGATCACGCTAAACATAATCCTATTCCCACCACAATCCTATTTCCGCTTTTGGAAAGCTGCTGCTAAATGACTCTTGCCATCTCTCTTATGGTCTGTAAAATGGCTCTCGATGGTGCTACACTCACCTTACCTTTCAGCATTGATGTAAGTGTGGACTTAGCAACGGTTCTAAATTGGCACAATACATGTAATTGCCCCAGGCCCCAGCAGCAGACGTTTCATGTTTTTCTGTATTTTATTGGCATGCTTTATTGTGCAACAGAGCCCTCAAATGCTCTCCCATCCAACCCTCACCCTCCACAACAAACACCTGTCACACAGCATTAAATCAGCTCATTGAGGAACACCTGTGTTAGCATTAGCCCAGCGCTAGCCTGCTTTATACTCCCCACTGTACAATTCAAGCCATGCCATTGTCCTCTCATACGCCCAAGTGCACTCCATCCAATATTTGTTAAGCTGTGTGGTTTAATGTAAAAACCCAGCTCCATTCTCTTCCTCTGTGCCCTTGTCGTCTGTTTAGTGACTGAGAGATGATATTGCCTCAGCGCTACAATCACTCCCCAAGGCCATGTCTGAAAAATTAGATTTTGAAGAAGCTTGTTACTCTCTTGCTTCTTAATGCCATCAGTTTGAGTGATGGGCAGCAATGGGTCAATAATGAGAATGTGCTCAGGGATAACCTTCAGCCTGAAATTCATGAAGTGCTAATATACAGTACAGTAGACACACACTGTCACTGTCTCTCTCTCACCCCCCCTCTCTATCTATCTATCTTCCTCTCCCTCTTCTCTCTCTGCTAATTCCCCTGTACTTTTAGCATTAGGAGGACCTTGCGGTGCAAGGTACAATCTCTGTGGCACTGTGATGACTAGTGCTGCACATAGTGTGTGGCAATTGTGGTCCACCATATTAAGAGAACAAATATGACTCACATGAGATTTTATGTAACCATATCATTTAAGCCAGCAATGAGCCTTCTAAATGCACTACTAGACCACATGGCACTTAGGACTGAATTCAAAGGCTAAGTGTTTGGAAACAGTATGGAGAAGGCTGTGTGTATGCAGGCTCGATTTATTCTAAAATACCTGACATCTCTGTGTTTAGAGGACAAGATTTCACCGTGTGTACATGTAAGAAAAGGAAACGGAAAGAAAACAACCCTTTTCTTTCTTTTTTCTTCAAAAATCTGTATACGTACATATATATTGCTTCATATCAGTTTTACAAACAAATTTACATCAAATACATAAGAAATATAGCTTTTGGGACAATGATTTTTGTTTCCATGACAATAATAAAATGAGTTTCTACGTATGGACAGTGTGCGTGGTGGCGGCTGTATTTTATGAGGAGTACTCATACTCCTCGGCACTGCGGCGGCCGAAGTCCATCCAGCCCAGGTAGTCTCTGTCCTTTATGCTGTGTCTGGGGCTGGGCCCACTGGCTCTGCTGCTCAGGGAAGAGGTCCTCTGGATCGCAACTGCTGGAACACAGGGAGAAGATCCGCCACAAGTTAACCCTTAACGCTCCACAAAATCAGGCATCCATGGTAGGTACAGTATATCCATGAAATAGCCTGTTGTATCTCTTTCCTTATATCTGTAAAAAAACACACTTACGAAATCATGGAACCTTTGAAATAATTCTTCTTTAATTAGGAAGTGAAGCTAGAGATTAATGTGTTCAATACATGTAGGTATTCTTTGTACTTCATTCATGCACTCCTCTCTGTTCTCTTCTAATTGGCCACAACAGCACTGTGTAGAATCATTATCAACACACAAGGGAGGGATGCTGCTCAAGCTTTTGGCATTTGCATGGTCCAAGAACTCGCTCTGTGTCTAAATGGTGCTGCACTCAGACAGGCTGGGTTAGAATAATGCATTATCTACAATACACTGCATAACATGACCCACTCTCTTTTGCTGCATTAACGCAACCATGTGTTAAGTATGTTCTATCTACACCAACAATCTGCAAAGAAGGCCATTTTTTACTAGTTCCCCATATCCATAATCATTCCATGAGAGAATGTGTTTGAAGGTGAAAGTTTAATGGTAGGATAATGTAGGGATTCATTGGATGTATGAGAATGCAATTCTAATGTTAGGTAAGGATCTTTTATCTGTCATGAACTTGTCTGCTCACCAAAATACAGTTGCAGAGCCGCCACCAGATCAGGAAGAGATACAGAGAGATGAATAATGACAGTGAAGGAAGCCCAGCGAGAGAAGGGAAGGATGGGGGGAAGGCTTTCTCTAAGATGTCAAGCCTCTTTATCTCCCTGTTATGTGATGAAACCACTGGAGGGCAAGGCTCTTTTCAGTCTGAATAATTTCCTCCATCAACAATCTCCTCCCTGTCACATACTTCTCTTCACTCTCAGAAGAGCAGCAGCTTTCAACAACAGAGATGAGATACCAGGGGAAAAGCCCAGTCACCATGTACATATTAATTTATCAGATACGCAGATAACTCAATACCTGATTAGAGTACATAGGAAATGATTTGGAGATACAGTACTGGGGTGGTAAAAAGAAAGTAAACAGTACTTGAGTGGTTTGGTTGCTCACCTTTTCTGGATATCAATCTGGCCAGCAGGTCGCTCAGACTGGTTCGGGGGTCCACCTCCTCCTCTGGTTTAGAGTATGGGCTGAGCTGACCACTGTGGGGTACTGAGCGGGTGTGGCGTGTCTGTCGGGACATAACGCTGTCCAGCTGGGGGGGCTCCGGCTTGTCTTTGCCCTGCGAGTAAGAGGGGCGCCCCAAACAGCTGCTAGAGAGCGCAGCAAGCAGTACACACACACAGATGCCCGCGTTCATTGCTGAGGGAGACAGAGATGGGCAGAACATCAGATATCATTAGCTTCATCATCAACACAATTCACCACAGAGAGATGGACATCCTGATGCTATTGCTTCATAGATCTCAAGCAATTTTCATTAAACAACAAATTAGTATTTTTACATTAATTAACCTGGGGAAGAAAGAGCATTTTAAATTGAAATTGGCCAACCATCTCAATTTTAAGGCACTGATGAATACGTCCTGTCTGTCATAATACAATCCCAGAGGAAATGGTCATGTAATTAAGCAAAGATCCATATTATTGGTTTCTCCAACTTCCAGTCAGGGGACCCTCACTTTTAAACCTTTATCGGAAGCGTCAGGGTAAAAAAAAAACACTCAACTCAGTTGAATAGCCATTCTTTAAACACAGGTGGAAGTACTCTCCAGGGAGAAGGAGACGTCTTTGTTTTTTACACCACCGTGCCGCTAAATAACTAGTGAATAATGAATATAGATTCAACAAACAATAACTGGGTTATTTATGAAATCAACACACATATACTGTAGAAAGACATGAATGAAATAAGTCTCATAATGCACAAGATTCACCATGAATTCTCATGCTGTTGCTACTCTAAAGTGAATGAAAACCAGGTCACTTTGGAAAGAACAAGCACAGATTTCACGTGAAAAACTCTTGCTAACATATTTTCTCACATATTTCACTTGAACCAAACTACTCATTCCTTCCTCAGTCAATTAATTATTTTTCAATCTGAAATATACTTCTGTGCTATAAATGTTCATTGAAATCTATTTCTTGATAACCACACCAACTTAACAGACAAATAAAGAAAATAAAAGCCAGACACCTTACCTTCTGTCCACAGTTTTGCTCAGCAATCAGAGAGGAGAGGAGGAGTTTAGTCTAGTGGTTGTGCATGCTGAAAGTGCAGGAGTGGCCCTTATATACCCAGAGTGGGAGGGCTGGCCCTCGGTCCCCGGAGCAGAGCTTGCGCATCCTGCCGTCTGTTTGCGCATCGCTGACGCAGTACAGGGATAGACGCACTGCCTCAGAGGGGCACCACCCAGAACCACGCACTCTTCAGAGCTGTTGTCACACCAGGGAACAGGAGGGGAACGGGGGCAAAGGTCATAGTGACCCCTCTAAAACACACATAAGCCCCCATCCTCAACCCCTAGAAACATCACATCAGTGGCCATTGAGACGTTAATCCCCCTCCTTCATAAGAGAGACTGGGTCCTGCTTAATATGAGAATGCATGCCTGGCGATGTGCCTGTGAATGAAATACCACGCACTATTTATAAAGGTCTTCAAAGCTGTCTTACTGAAGGACATGCTTTTTCGATAAATTATCTTGATTACATTCAGACACTGTATGGTTTGAGTTTTACTTTTGGTTTACCTTACTTAGCACCTGGCTGCACCTCAAATGGCTGAAATGTTGTCATTAGTTGATTGTAGTATACGATATATATAGAGCAGATTGATTTGGTATTTGGTCTCTGTTCAACCAAGTCCGGTTTTTACAATTAACCCTAAAAAAGTCAAAAAATTTATGTAGCAATCCCAGATTGCCCCTTTAATACCTGTTGTTATGCCATTGCATAGTGAATTGTTCTTGACCAATTAGTATGACAAACTGTTCAATGAACAGAAGCCAATTGATTAGACAGTTGACTTTCACAGCTGGCTGAATTAGAATACCCTATACACCAATTAGCTGTCAATTCTGGAAGAGGTAAAATGCACAGGGGAACCATGGTGTAGTTCTCCAAGGTGTATTTTTAGCATGGGTCTTCATGTAAATGAGCTAACACAGAATGTCATCGGCAGGTGGTTGTCCTTTGGAGTGATATTCTTGTCAAACTGGAACAGCTGCCACTCAGGTTAGCAGACTTGTTGTTATAGTAACAACAACATTACGGAGTCACCACCAGTGAGTATTGATTGACTATCTTACAGTAGGTGGATCTAGACAGAAGGTTTTCTAGACAGGAGGGCCAGTTATAAAGATAATATAATAATAATATATGCCATTTAGCTGACGCTTTTATGAGTGCATACATTTTTCAGTATATATGGTCCCAGCAGGAATCAAACCCACAACCTAAGCGTTGTTAGCACCATGCTCTACCAACTGAGCCACAGAGGACCATGAAGAACAGACCAACCATTGTCTACAGTCATATTGGCCAGCAGGAAGTCTGAATCGACAGCTCAGGGTTACAGAGCGGCAGAGTGGGAGAAAATAAGGAGAAAATGAGGGCAAAGATGATAAGATTCCCTCTCCAAGTAGCTTTTATTTTGGTTCTTCTCCTGAGCATATTGCATTATCTCTGCACCAACATACTAAGATAAAGAGGTCCATCTTTATCCGTGGCTCCAATCTATCCACACACACACACACACACACACCTGGATGGGTAAGGATGGGATGAATCTGAATCACCTTCTTCCACAGTGATGGAAAAAATGGAAACCTCAAGCTGATTGTCTTTACTTTTATACCCTCTGCTAACATCATATTCCCTTCATAATCACCCATATGCTAACTTTTCCCTTTGTCTTTATTTGTGAACAATTGATCTCATGGTTCACATCAACATTTTCTTCACCCATGTGGAGCCACAACAGTTTGTCAGAGACGGGTGTGTTGGGCTGATCACTGAGTTGCGTCACTGACTGGAGAGGGTGACTGACTCTGACTATCATCCTTGCTATGTCAGCTGCACTTTCTCCTACAGTGCCAGTCCATATTTGAGCATTTTCATTGGTACTTGCATTGGTGCATGGGACTCTTATAGACCACATGATACATTGATGTTCAATCTGTCAGTGGAGCTGCTCTCTATCACACAGTTGAAAAGGATGATAATGAAAGAGGGGCAACCCTGGCAAATGCTTATAAAAATGTTTATAAAACAAAAAATGAAAGTGAACATGACAAAGACTACAGTAAATGCTAACAATGCTCAATTGGTTGGTCACTATGAATTTAACAGATTAGTCTAATTGAAATAATCAGTGTTTTTTTTTTTCTATTCTTTCAAAACTCAAATGTCAAGAGATGGCAGCAGCTCTCATTCTAACAACAATTGAACCGCCCCCACACTACTGTTCAACAAAGCTCCATAGCACAGTATATGACACAACAGGCCAGCAACCCCTCTCAGTGAAACAACAATAACACTGTGTAGCGACAAGTCCTTAAAATACACCCCAATGGTCTCCATCAAGAAGACTCTACCCTGATTCATTAACACGCCAATGCTGGGGCACATCTTTTCAAGTAGGTTCAAACCGCTGGAACAGGAATGTTGCAATTACCTCAAGTGTCTGACTCAGTTGAATAATGGACTTATTTGGCTGACATCACAGATTCATTTAGGATTTTTTACAGATTTGAGAAGTACAACAGTAATTTGTTTGGCAGGGAAAAGGAAGAGCAATCAGACTCGAAGATTCTCAAGAGAGAGAAAGCAGAAAAGAGTAATCGGAAAAGGAGGAGAGGTGGAGATGGAAGAGAAGAGGAACTGGAGGATAGGACGTGGAGGAGAATGACAGTGCAGAGTTAAGCAAAATGGCAGTCAGCAGAGTGTCTGGCAGAAGTAGGGTGATTTCCCTAGCCCTCTCACCACTGACCACACTCACCATACTCACCAACACTGACAATCTTCTGTCTATTCTCGAATTGACTTTGAATTAAAATTAATTTTGAACTACAGTACTTCCCAGAAATGCTTTAAAGCTTCAGCAATGAGCTTCAGCAGTGATCCTCACTTGTCCACCATTAACACACATTCCAAAGCCAAATTCCCTTGGGATGTTAATTCACTTGAACCTACATGAAGCTTGATGCAAGATTGTGAATGGATTACATTATCCATATTGACTCTTGTAATGCATTTCAAAGCGAGGAAATATTAACTCTAATAACATCAGCCAATTATCTGGTGTGGCCTGGTAAAGCAAGGAAAACGACAGTGTCTTCTTCGTCACACTGCACTAAGGTTTGCCAAAGTACAGGCCAAACATGTGGGGTGTATTGAATCAATGATATGGGGTTGAAGGGAATGTTAGCTACATCAAACACCATTTTCTTGAAGATAGATTTCACCTTGTCTGTGATATTTTCTCTTTTGATTTTCACAGAGTGTGTTTATACTTCACCTCGCTGCAGGCTGCTTTGATGGAGTTAGATTATCTCGTTTACGGTCTGAATGAAAATGAAAAGACAACTTCTCGGGACACTTGTTTCTTAGGGGGCATAGGTTTTTTACAGAGCAGGTAGGCTATGTGAGTAAGGCTATGTGTGGTAAGTGTGTGCCATATCTTGAGGGGACCTAAGAAAGGTCTGGACAGAGAGGACATGTGAGGAACTGAATGCTGCTGCATGCTAGAAATGTTGACAGAAATTTGCCTGAAATGTTGTCATTCTATTTGACAAAAGTTTTCCATTGGTGGAATTTTAGAGAAGAAATTCGAGGGCATCTTGTACATTATGATGAAGACAAACAATCTAACTGGGTGTCTGTATTGAAATAATTACTCGGGATGATTTCCCTCTTGGTGAGAATATTGCCATCAGTCGTCAGTCATGGCACCACACTCCACATTATCCTCATAAACGACCCCTGAGCTATTCTCAGTTTCACTTATTAAAATTCACAGTAACGCCAAGACTTTCTTCAGGATGATCAAGCTCCTCCCCGTGTAGGAACTTTCTCATGTACCACTTATTTCCATAATCCCTCTAACTCAGAAGAGAAACTTTTAAATCACCTCTGTATTTTTGTTCTTCAAAGAAAAGGGAAGACAAAGCTTCACAAAAGAAAGATGGAGGAAGATGAGCCTTTTTAATAGGACCATGAGCTATTTGAAGCCAAATCATAATATCGCCTGAAATTATATAAATAGGATAGGCTGCTCCCTTTTCATGAGGGACATAGCAAGACCTGTCTCAATGTAGATGTGACATTTTAAAGTGATTCTGAGCGATTTAGAGATTTGAGGGTCTTTGTTCAGTAAGCCCTATTTCATTGAATGTTCTATTCAACAGCTTGAAGGCTTAGTTCAAAGTGATACTGTACAAGGCTAGCGATATGGCACTGTGAGACAACAAATCAATGTAATTTAACGTAAGATGATATTTCCATTTGAAAGTAAACATACAAAACATACAAAACCTAAAACTTAATCTATCAAATAATCACATCAGTTCATCTGTGAGAAACCCTGTGGTTTGGCAGAATGCTGGGCTCAAATTCACAACAATCTATTTTCTAATGGTAGCCAAGCACAGCTTGTAGAAAGCAATAAGACAATACCATCATCCTAGGGCCACAAGTGACACATATATTACTTGCCAAAAGGCTTTTTGTCACTTTCTTTAACAGGAAGGGAAGGCTTGCTGCTTGAGTGGAGTACATGCCTATTTAACCACCAAGATTAATTCTGCATGATGAGCATGAATATACAAAGCATGCACACAGCAGGCTCTTACATCTACAAAGCATATTCAATACTTTTAAATACATGTATTCCTAGTGATCCATCTTCCTTTATAGAAACTATTCCCTAGTGTCCTCTCTTCATTGTCTGTTTTCGTTCTCTTGTCTCTGTACATCTGTGTGATTGTGTCTTATCCCCGCCAGTTCTGCTCCAGGATGTGTCTCACACTTGTGGAGATTGATCAGAGAAATCATCCACCTTGCTGACTTGGGCTAGTGATTGGTGTTCTATGATTGACTGTCTCTAACAGTCTGACCATGCAACCTTGAGGTTGCAACTGGGCAGAGGACCAATGAGGGAACAGTAGTGCTGTACATGATTGCCCTTCATCGTTGGAGCCACAACAAAAAAACCTGTATTCATAAAGTATTGTGCATCCCGCCCAACTACAATACAGCTTTCAATGGTGAGGCCAAATGTATTGCATTGTTTAAACAATTATGTCATCAGCTTGGAGCTGCTAATTAGCACCTGTTGAATGATTGTGATTCATGCTCATGAATCATACCTATTGAGAGAGGTTCGAGGAACTGTACAATGCTGAATGTTATACAAAGGCCGGTCTAACCAATCAAATAATAACAAACCACAATGTAGAAAAAGTTTTTTATATCAAGCACCCTAATACATCATGTTTTTGATATATATTTTAGACTAACACTTAACACTTTAGAGTATTCACTTATAATGTGTTCATAATGTGTCATACAGTTTGTTATAAGCATGTAGGACTGTGTTATAACGTTCCATGTCACCTCATTATGATCCTGAGCTATTAGTCTGTCTTATAAGAAAGCCCCGGCCCTAGTAACAGAATGAGTTGAGACAACCCAGACATTTCTCATTGCTGCAGTATTGTAGAGATGAGCAGTAGCGAGTGATCCATCACAGATGTTGTAATCAGAGAGCAGTAAGAGCTGATCTAGCCCTCACAGCTGACCTATCACTCATCCTCTAGAACCACTCCCGGCAGCATGACACCAATAAAGAGTGAGGAGGAAAAGTCAATCACAGGTGTACATGCAACAAGAGGTGTTTCTGGATGGGTCTGACACCAGGGAGACAAGGCAGCACCGCCTCAGGGATTATAGCAATATATTGTAGCTATTGCCCCTTCACAGTATGTAATATTCTGTGTCTGATAGGCTTGGTGTGGACAGAGTAGACGTTTATTGAAAGCATGTTGGAGGGAGGCTGATGGAGGGGAAAATGGGAGGACGGGCTCATTGTTATGCATGAAATGGAATGAGGGATGGTATCAAACATACCATTCCTCATTCCATTCCATGCGTTACAGTGAGCCCGTCCTCCCATTTCTACCTCCACCAGCCTCCCCTGGTGTGGACGGTGTAGAGCTCTATTGAAAGGGAAATGTGGGGAGAGAGAGAGAGAGAGAGAGAGAGAGAGAGAGAGAGAGAGAGAGAGAGAGAGAGAGAGAGAGAGAGAGAGTGCAGACTGCAGACTGCAGCGGACCATTCGGTCAGCCGAGAAGGTCATCGGCTGCAACCTGCCGTCTCTCCTGGACCTGTTCGACTCCAGGACCAGTAAGAGAGCAGGAGAGATCATCGCTGATCCTTCCCATCCTGGTCACCACCTCTTCCAAAGACTTCCATCCGGCAGAAGGTTTGGTCTAAGACCAAAGCCTCATGCCACCTGAACAGTTTCTTCCCCATGGCAGTGGGGCTCACAAACAAGCTGACTTCCGCTCCCCACCCCCCACCCCCCCCACCCCACCCTGTCACACACACACACACACACACACACACACACACACACACACACACACACACACACACACACACTGCACACATTTTTTTAATTTATTTACATTTATTCTAATTTATAGTGTACATGTCCCATACCCATTTCACAGCCTCTAGCTTCATTGCCTCTTAGCCTCGCACAGCCTACATAATTTATTGTTCTATTTTGTAAACATTTTTTTGCTATTTTGTTTATATATTGTTGTTTTATGTCCTATGCACCAACCTCACCAAGTCAATATCCTGTATGTGCAAATATACTTGGCCAAATAAAATAATTCTGATTCTGATTCTGATTCTGATTCAGTACCAGGAGAACTACAGTTAAAGGAGGACTATAAAGTTTGAGGTAGTCAGAGTCCTCTGTTCTTGTCAGATGCCTTATAATGAGCCTCTTATTAAAAATATAAAATGAAAATATAGGTTACAAGTTATTGCATTTCCTTCAAATTAGAAATAGCTTATTTACTACTTATCCCCTTTAGAACCTTTATAGATTCCCTGAAGTGAATTGATCATTCTGCATTTCTGGAGTCTTGAGAGACTGACTAAGATGACAGCCAGGTTGACCAAATTGATTTTATTGATGAATTATATCTGTTAGTTAAGGTTTATGTCATATCCATTTCAGTCCCTGTATAGTCGATGCTGACAGAGGAGACTTTGGGGTGATGGATACCATTATTAGTGCCATCAATGTCCCTGAACAGCCATTAAGGCAATTTCCACATGACAAACAATAGGTCCTGTTTGCTTTGATTTAGTCGTCAATCATCGTAATGAGGCCAAACATCTGTGAATCACAAAACAAATACTGTAATGTTTGTAAAATAAGACAGGGCAGCTGGATTACAGTGGGTGAACCCTGTGGAAATTGCTACATCACATATAACTATTCTATTGAACGTACAGTTTCATTAGTGCTTTCTAAAACTTACCACAGTTTTATTTCCACTGAGGCCATGGTTTTATCATATTGATTACACAAATGATCAAAGTAATATTACAAAACTGCATGGCTTTTATCTCAATATGACGAAAAACGGTTTGACATGGGCATAGGCACATATACATATGACTGTAAATTGACCATTTGCCCAAGTCATTATGATTGTGTAGAATAGATTTTCATATTCTAGTCATGCTTTGGTTTTTCTGTTGTAATCCAGGGCATCAAAGAGAGAACAGATCCCCCGGCTGGTTTGAGAAAGAGCAGGACATTTTAATTGGTCACATCTATTGCTCTGCACTTGTCTTGTCCTTCGTTATCCTCAAGTTTGACTTTAATTACGGAGAGAGGCTTTACCAAAATCAAACAGCAAGATATGTGGAGACTGCTTTTTGATTTGAATACAAGCGGACAAACAGTAATCTTAGAGTTGACACATTTGATATTTGTCAAATATTTTGGCCACTGAATGGATTTGCGCTCATATTTACCAAAGTAGCTGTTTAAATACCGCAGGTTCTTGACCTTTTGTCTGATTGAAGGAGTCTTTGTAAAGTCACCACTTGGGACACAGAGGACAAGAATCTATTTACAAATGTGAGTGCCATCCCTAAATCCTCAAAAACCAATTAAACCACAAGATGTTGACAACAGCCTGACTGTTACACTGGGGTGGATTAGGGGGAATTTTTAAGTGATGTTTTGACACTGTGTGTAGTTAGTAAAAAAGGATTTTGCATGGTATTGCAGCCAGTAGCCAGTTGTTGGCCCTCACTGAAATCTAACAACACACAATGACCACACCTCAGAATCTAGCTGCAGTGCAGCTTTACACAGAGATGCAGGCTGAGTGAGGCTGGTTCTTCCTGAGTGTCTGACATGACTGATGGCATGACACACTGGCATGAATGCTCAATCTGTTCCAACTACTCTACTGCTGTAGGAATCAATCCTTCCCCCCTGGTCTCTCTGCTACCATTAAACAGTCATGTATACAAGGAGATCTTTCTCATTTAAACTTCAGTTCAGCTTGGTGTTTGACATCAGCTGCCTGATGTGCAGAAGATGGAGATGAAGACAAATAATACTAAAAGTAGCATGATACTTCTTACGTGAAGCAGTGTTTTCTCATTGTGCTATATCCTATGCTGTACATTCTGAGGATTCATAAAACGTGTAGAATGAAATCATTTTTCTCCCTCTATTGTCTATCCAAAAATATTTAATGACTTCCAGGATGATACCAATGGAGTATGACTGCCTCCTCCCAATGGTAGGAGTGTGATAGGTTAGAGGAACATGCAGAATATCAACTTGTGGTAAGTCAAGATTTATCTTAGAAGGCAGCTGCTCCTTCTTATCCATGGGCCAATTAAATTGAAAAAATGACTCACATACAATGTATACTATCTCTAGCCACAGTGATTGGTGTAGAGCTCGGGCCAATTCACTCCATCTCTACAAATCACTGCCTTGGTGAAGCACAGAAAGGCACTCAATGAAACCCCAGAGTGTAAATGCTGGTTGGCATGTGTGTTAATCACCTCTTAGATGGTTAGTTTGAACAGAGTAGACATTGTCTTGATTCCCTGGCTATAACTGGCAGAGACGGAGGATGTGGTGGGTTTAATAGTCCCAGCTATCAGTGACACAGATGCTGTATGGATGTAGATGGCCACTGTCAGCGCTGTGGACCAGATAAGCAGAGGCAGGGGATTATTAGCAGGGGACATGGTGCGACATTGTGCTGACATTGGCCACTGCTGTCCCTCCTGCTAAGTGTTTCTGTGGCGTGGAGAGTCGAGGTTGAGTGTGTCTGAGAGCCTGGCACAAAGGATAGCAGCTTGGCATGATTGGCAAAGTCAACATTTCAGCGCTTGCTTGATATTGAGATAGCCTACCACTCGATATGTCTTATAATATACTAATAAGGACATCTTCATGCTTTATTTGCCACTTATAAACTCTTTAAAAACTAAACTGAAACTTTCATCAAACCCATACCCTTACTGTATATGAGGAGATATGTCTGGATGTGACATGTTTGCTCGAAGATCTTCTTGCTTGCATGCACCCCCCCCCCCAACATCTTTTGACATAATGCTTTATGTCAAGGGGGTTGTATGACGCATAAACTGTCATTGCGTATGTAGCAGAGGTAAGAAAGGGCATTTTTTGTGAAGAGTGCAATGTTGATGTTTCGTAATACTGAAATAATAAATATTAGCATCACCCCGGACAGTCACAAATCATTGGATCTGATTAAGAAAGACCTATAGCTTGTCTTGAGATAGTCTCTAGTATGTTTTTGTCAAAAAAGAGCATGTAATGTCAAAGGAAACAAAGTGGAAAATGTGCATGGCTGGTAAGCTGGCATTTGAAAATAATCACAAATACAGACGACATGTAACCATTTTTATTTATTGCTTTGCCTGGTGGACATTCTTATCAATGGTGATAATAGTTCACAAATATTACCATCACACTGATTACTGAGTCATATTTTATATTGATTGAAGCATGAGGGTCTGGGAAAAGCTTCCATATTGTTATCATCCTAATTACTTCCTGTAACAATGCTTAGAGTCATTATCAGGAAGTAGTCTCAAGGGTAAACCTAATAAATCACATTTACACTGTCATTGAACATATTATTCAATGGTTAAAAAGACATGAGGCGCTCATATGTCAACACAATGTTGTCTGTATCTAAGCATAGAGAGATACTGTTGGATATGGATGTACACCGTGATGCCCTTGTATCTACGTTTTACATCGTAAGTCTTCTGGGCTTTCTGCATGTCTTAAATGTTCAGCAGAAATATAATTGTAGTTTTGTTTTTCAAATACATCACTATTTTTTCTCAACATGCATGTGTAAAAACATGTGTCAGCCTTGTGCAACTGAAAAACACACCCATGCGGCATTCTGGATTTTATTGTGGCTGACACCTTGACATTTGAATGCCACTGTAGAAAGAGTTTACATTTATTAAAAAACGTGGCAACAGGTTCTCCACATATACTGTAGGCTCAAAGGATCTGTTGCAGAATTTACACACTGTAAATGTCAATTTGTGCATTAATGCAAACATGTTTTACCACTTTATTGTTTAGAATCTCTCGTTAAAATAGAGTTAAGGTTGCCTCTCTGGATGTGTCAAGTGAATTCTCAGTAATGACAAAAGTATAAGTCTAAGTGGTCTAATTAGCATAGTATGTACACCTCTAGATGTTACCTAAGCTGTGAAAGTCTAAAGTGGCACTGTGAAGAGGAAAGAAGAGGCTGAAGCCTCAGGTTTGTTTTATCAGGAAAAGATTCTAGATTCTAGTTTGCTGATGTAATGCATCTCATTATGAAACCCTTGAACTCTAAGGATGCTCAGCTGCCAACCTGCACGTGTCCTATTTGGCATAATCTTTGTCACATAATTGTTCCACTTAGATTCTTTATGAGAGTGCCCTTTCAAATTACAGTTCTCCAGATTGTTATTGTTAATAATAATGTCAGAACTCATCACGCATCGCAACACTGGCTTAAGGACACAATTAAAAGGGCCCTGGATCAACACTGGCAGCTAATCTTTGTGAGAAGTCAATTAAATCAGAATTTCTACCTATTTCTATGTATTTCTATGGCAATAGCTGTCGTCATTAAAGTCTAGCGGCTGAACAAGCACACAATTCAAATGTCGCAATTTTGAGTGACTGTTTATGATTATGATTGTTGTTGTATGGTTGTAGATCCCAAGTCTCATCACATTTGGTTGTTTGTCATGAGGGAAAATTGAATCAGACATGTTATGGCCTGACAGTCTAGCATAGAAGACAAGGGCCCTGGAAAAAAGCAAAACCTGTCAGCTGGCACACTGGAGTAAACCACAGTTTAGACTTGGCCAGTTTGATTTACAAGAGGCTTCATTGGAAAATTGCTATCAAACAACATCAAGGAGAATGCTCAACTGACATTCTCCTTGATGATCAAATAGCAATAAAACCATTAGGAAAAGCTCAGTCATACACGTGAGTCATAAACTACCTTTCTCCATAGATGAATCATGTCAAAATAAGATGTAAAAATAGAACCATTTAAGATGCCTAGTCCCTTGTAAGGCGCATTGCATTCATCTATTAGGATTTGAAGTCTGTAAGTAAACATGCTCCTATTGAAAGCAATACAGAAGGTGCGCTCTTATGTCAGTATATGGATAATCAACAACATGAGTATGATTTTACCGATCACCTAACACTGAGAAAAGTTTTGTTGTGTTTCTTGCAAGGGAGACTGGTGTAGGTAGAAATCGGAGAACGGGCTGTTTGATACCATTCCTCACTCCATTTCATGCATTACTATGAACCCGCCTTGCGATTTCTACCTCCACCAGCCTCCCCTGGTTTCTGGGTATATCCTGTGTTCCCCTTGTGTATAGCAGTCCATGTCATTCCAGATGTCATACTGCCTGCTTACTACGACATTACTATGACATGATAATGACCTTGCTGTGATGCTGACACATTTGGAGGGAAATTCACAACTTACCCCATCTCCATGGCACGTCAGCCTGTTCCAGAACTCATTGAGATGTAAAATGAATACATCCAAATATAGCTGGATAGAGGCAGGAGAATTGGGGCTAAACCAATTCATATGAATTCTGAAATGCGTTACTCAACAACAACGTTGACCCATTTAATGTTAATTCTACATGATAATTCTTCCACTAGAACTGTAAAAAATGCAAATGCCTGAAGAAAAGGTAGTGAATAAGACTTGTGCTTGTTATTCCATCAAGTTAACTGGGGGTACCAAATATTCTAATATGTGACATTATTTTCAATATTAGAGTGACACACTCAAAACCTTTTTTGTCTGGTACTGGGAGCGAAAATAGTGTCTTGTTGATTTCTTTGTTCATATCATTTTTTGTGTTTTGTCTGTCTTGTGCATTTTTTCAACGAAGTGTTTCACACTTTCTTGTGTAATCCTCTGGGACATCTGCTCTGTGTGAATCTGTGTTTTCCAAAATAAAATGTATAAATCAATCAATATGCATTTATTAAATTTAGTGTTTTGCCTTGTGTGTATACACAGTAGATGTCAAATTTACACACAGAAATTAGCTGAGGGGCAAATCCAAAACACTGATGAAGCTGCACTGAGGATAGTCTTATTTTATCACATTACCACATTTGCTTGTGGAAATCAGCAACAACAAATCAGATGGAACAGGTCCTGAGTTGAAAATAATAACTCCCTAACTCTGGGCAAATGATAATGATAATTCACAAGTCTTAGCCATGTTTAATCTGCTTAACTCAGTTTTATCAATCAGTTTTATTTTGTACATCTTTTAATTACGGATATTGTAGACGCCATTCTTTGAAAATGTTAATCTGTTTTGGATTGGATTTTGTAGGCTACAGTATTGAGCAACATGCAAATCAAACACTGAATTATTCCCTGGTATTCCAGACAAGGCACACACCTACCTTAAAATAATTATCTTCCCTATGTAATTATAACTGCCTTGCATACCCACGCAAGTCAAATGGAATGATGGAATGGAATGTCAAACCCAGCTGGGAGGTAAGACAAGGATGTGGGCTTGGGTTAAATGACATAATGAGGACAGGTTATGCTCTGAAAAACACCATTTAAGAGAAAGGAGAGCAGCATGTCTCAGGTGGGAAGGATGAGTGGTGTATGACATATCCTCCCCCAGACAGTCACTGTTAAATCACGGTAGCCCTTTAAAGTGGGGAGGGCCTTGGCTAAGGGATGCCGCTGAAACAGTGACAAACAACAGGAAAGATGGAATCTCCTATAACCAATGGGGTTTCTCTACTGTTTAATTACATGCTTGGTACAACCTCTTAATAACCTTATCAAACGACAGTACATGTACTAGGAGCCAAGGCACAACTATGGGGTCCTTTGGGAGATTAATTGTTCCTTTGAGATGTTATTGAGAGGATGTCTACAAGAGACGTGATGTGTCGCTAACTTGCTCATAATTTGTGTGGTGTGAGGCATGTGACCACTGTCTCTGATGTGTAAAGGTCTTTAGTGAGAAATTCTATTTCATTTGAAATTGAAATTTGCATGATTTAAATTGCAATTGAATATATCATTATATCAAACATGTTACTTTAAGCAAACCTCATCACTGCAATTCTTCACTCACTTTACCTTTGTAGACTAATTACATTCACGTGCACGCATATCCATGGTGAGAATAATAGCAGCATTGTTAGGGCCCTGGTTGAAGGGCCCTGTTCATATATGGGGGATTAGTGGTGATTGTTGAAGCATTGCTCAGAGGGGGAGGTTCCTGTTGTGGAGAGGAGTAGGCGGTGGGTAACATGCCAGAGATTCGGCCTTGGCGCCATGGGGTGATTTAGAACAACGAAGTCCTGTGATCAAGCAAATAATAATAAAGTTTCCATTTGAGGCAGACCTATGAATCACATGAGAGAGTTTAGGTAGTAAAGCACAAAGACGGACTGTCCAGATGAAGAAGATAAACCCCACCTCCCATTTTCAACAATACTGTAGCTATCTCAAGTCACGTTACATACACACATTTTTTCTCTTTAATGCAGAACTATGTAAGTGGCATTCCAACATTTTATATTATTAAATGTAGTTTTACAGGGACTATGCACATAAATCATTTCTGTAAATGTGCCAGTTTTAGCCAGACGGCTAATTTACAGCTGTAGTCCCTGTAGTCTTGAGTATAGAAGGAGAATGGAAGAATCTGCCCTCTGATTCCCAAGGTGAATGAGGCTCATCTGGAGGAGGCATCTCCAGAGAGGATTGGAGAGCTTCATGAATGTGGATGAGCTGAGGTGCTGCTGGGACTGGTGCTGGAGTCTGTCTGTCAGCGCTACCACAGCCCTTCGCTGCAACAACCCCTTGATCAGGGCAAGCTTTACTATGGGATGTGTGAATGGGAAATGTCTTCACATTTCAACAACGATTCAGTTCTGCAGTTTTGCATTGGTATTGCCTTCTTTGAGTCTTTTTCTTTTCTTTTTTCTTTTTATTGCCTCATGGCACCAATTAAAATACCCGATTAGCAATATTGCTAATCACACTCAATAATACACAGTGTGTTATGAATGCTGTTCACAAATGTCACATAAGATATCAAATATGTAAAAACTATTATCTTTGCCACATGAGCCTCTTCATCCCTCATTGCTTATGCAACGTGATGAAGAGATTCAAGGAGGATGGACGCTCTTTAATCTGTTTAAACATCAGTTGCGTCTGAGACAATAAAACCTGTTGTCTTCATCAATGTTTCATGAATGAAGATACAGTATCTACATTCTACAGGCATAGTATATGAGATGATGGTGTCTGAAGTATGCAACATTCCCCCTGGGCACCTAGCCCATTGGCACCAGACTGCAATGCAAATGGGACTGGACTTCTCCATATCCGCCTGCTGTGCCAGCCTCCCCTCAGACACACTCAGTCAGTCAGGGCCATAGCATACCGAGAGAGGCGGGAATAATATCAAAGGAGCGAGAACATTTGAGGCTCCTCTTTGATGGTTTTTCCAAGCTTTTCCTTCAATACTCCAGAGGGCAGGCTGCATTGGCTTATTAGCTGCACTGTGCTCTGGAAGTTGAATAAAACATTGGCTGCTGGGGAGGCCCCCACAGATGGTCATTCCCACGGCAGTGCTCCCGGTCATAACACCCTCATCAAGTCATTTGCCTACCCCGAGGCTAAAGGAAGACGTCAATGAATTGGGGTGACGATAGAGTTCAAAAGCCATCCAATACCCACACCCCTTAGAACAGCTGAGCACCTTCAGTAACCTCACTGGCTTTGCTCCCCACAGAATGTTACCTTAAATAAAAAATGTCTCTCTCTCTTGAGTCTTTACTTGTACAGACAGTGGAGGAGAAGCTTGAAATCCACCTGGGCATCATGTCTGCTCTTTGTAATGATATATGACAGTCTTGTCTGACTGACTTTCTCCTTCCTATCTTTTACCTGTAACATTAAAGAGCAGGACGGTGTAATAGAGTGCAGCTTGTTAAAGATAGATAGCAACGTGGACACCATAATGACAATCAATGTCTAAGAAACACCTATATTTTGAACACAAGACATTTGCAGGAGCAATATGATTGGATCAAGCATTTTCTGTTGTGTATGGACTCTGAGTTATCTTGTTCATCTCTAAGCAGACATGTGTTTAATGGAACACTTTATCCTAATTGCCGGAGCACAGATTCTCTCTGGTGTGTGTGTGTCTGTTCAGTCCAAAGCCCCTCTGGGCCCAATAAAAGCTTCACCTCTATAATGACTTCCTTGCCTATTGCAAATGACAATCATTCCGTGTAATTGCCTTGATTATACAATTACGAGTGTTTGCTGCAAGGTAGCCAGAATAGCTTTATCATAATGTGTCAATGTCTTATTTGTTTTCATTTATGTAATATCTTAATAACCACAAATTGTCCAAGGTGTGGGTTATGAGATGACCAGGTCAAAAATGTACAAACCTGACACTGGTTTGTACATTTTAAAGCCATTGAACTCTCTAAGCAGAGGAGTCTTCATGTGTACTCTGTAAAGCCAACCTGATTGTTTGATTGTAAACTAACAAACACAAATGCAAATGTATATTTGGGGACTACTTCCACAGACTACTTCCACAACTGTCTTCCCTGACTTCCATCTCTGCCATTTGGGGAGGATGTTCTCTCAACATCTCAATGATGCCATGCATCCTCTTTGCCTCGTCCCACAGTTGTGATACTCCCTATGGAGCTGTCATTCAAGCCTCATGAGACTCATACACTGTGCCTGTGTTTTGCACTCCAAGCAGTTACCTGACAGAGACAAATGGGATACACTGCACTTAATCACAGAGGAATTGATTCAATGACCAACATAGCTGCTCAAGAAGTGAGGTAACTGTATCAAAGAATAATTCTTAGTTTTGAACTCCTCAATGTCCTCTTTTTCCTGTTAAAAATAGTATTGGTGTAATGATGACTCACTTAGCCAGAATGTCTCAATTTCCCCTGTGCCCAAATACAACGAAGAATCATCCTGTCCTGATGCTCAGACAGAAATAAAACAGACAAGTGAAGTGGAGCAATTATATATATATATATATAAAAATTGTTTCCAAAGGTATATTTTACTTTCAAGATATATTTTCAATTATATGCTGTGCTTTGCGCTGCAAGAATCTCTAAAATATTCTATTACCTCTGTAGCCTACCTGAGAGTGAACCAGAGTGAACTGACATTTCATCAAAATGTGTTCTTCAGTGTGGAGGGAATGTATGGGTTTTTCATTGAACCCCAGCATGTTTTGTCGTCAAAAAGATAAGAGAAAGGGACCTAAGGTCCCCTATGATGTCTTCGGGGGTTAGGGTTAGGGTTAGGGTCCACAAATGCACTCCCCTGGCTGGACACTTGTTGTAGTTTCTGAAATCACTGACCTGAAAAAAGAATGACCCCCCAATGACATCATGGGGGTAATTTCCGTAGGACTTTTCCTCCTATCTTTTTTGACTACAGAACGTCGACAATCTCCATTTTCAAATATGTAGAACTTAGCACTTGTATAGTGCTGGAGATAATTAATATGAGGTTAGAAATCGGTGAAGTGTCCCTTTAAGCTGTTTGCCTTCCTCCAGTCAAACCAGTTATAACAAGTGTGGCAATGCTAGGGTTTAATAAGGCCATTGTGTTTGTGTGAGCTTTACCATCTGTTAAATTGCTGAGGAAAAGAGCTGAGCTCAATACGAAACCCCACTCTCAGTCTTTTTGACCATTTTGACAGTCAGTCTGCTCTTTCACTGGCTAAAAGGGAGCTTGTATCCTGTAGTAACACAGCAGAAGCCCCTCAGAGTAATATTACAGCCATGGTGAGAAACCTCTTGGATAAGGGGGTTGGCCTTGGGTTATACATAAAACATACCCATCAGTGAGCTGAGACTGCAAGGTTAGGATTTGTATGTACTATTCTAATCAGTAATACTACTAACAAATTGCTTTCTTGATTATTAGGCACTGAATAGTTAACATATACAAAACTGTATATATTAGGGGTCTCTCTTGAAAAGGTATAGAATGGCATTTGATGTGCCTCTTGGGGGAGAGAGAAACAGCCACATCTAAGGACTATACAGTATTTTGATTTCCCTAAGGACATTTATCTCTTTTCCTGCCTGGTGTTAGCCATACTTCCACTGGGATAAACCTGTCTGCATCCTCTATTCCATTCTCTCTTTTTTAAAAACTCTGTGGCTTTGACTGAATTAACAAAATGTTTAATAACAAATGCTGTGTTTTTATTTTGTTATTATTATATCCTCAATAGCCTAGTTCTGTAGTTGTACTCGAGGAGGGGAAAATTAGATTTCATATTGTTGTCATTATCACAAACACTGAGGGAGAGAAAATGATCAACAGATTTTCAAGCAGAAATAAAGGCACCATTCCATTGTGAGAGTGACTTGCTCCACAAACCAGCTCACTCTCTAGATTCAAATAACAAGAAAATTGGTGGAATTGCTTGAGTCAAATAGAATTAAAAAAACATTAGTGGTTGTTTCTTTTTTTAGAGAGAGAGAGAGAGAGAGAGAGAGAGAGAGAGAGAGAGAGAGAGAGAGAGAGAGAGAGAGAGAGAACAAATCAAGAAAGAAGCAAATCAATTTTTTGTGAAATGTAATGATAACAAATATATGCTGTTTTGATTATGAGCCAGCAGCAGCCTTTAGTCATTTTGAATCACTCTGCTATATGGAGTAGATCATATTTCTGTTGCACTAGTAATATTATGGAATAGCCTCTAAAGTACTCTTCAATCAATTATTATACTGTAGCAACTAGCAATACATTAGAAAATAATGTTGCATAGGTGAAAGCAATTATCTTTGTGTCAATTGCTATATTTTAATTTCCCATCCAGCATGCAGTGATCACTTACTGCCCCCATGTGGAGGTAAGAATAAGTCCTGACATGTGAAAGAGAGGGATATGAAATAGCCTACAGATTGAAACACACCCTTGAATAGATCAAAGTTGGGAAAGCAAATGATCAACAAAAGTACGTTTATTACCTTAGGTAATCAACACGATTCAAGATTCTTTATTTGTCACGTGCATACAAGTATACAGTGAAATGCAAAAGTGACAGTGAGAGTGACACATGATAGATTATGTGTCTTCATAATAATTGGGTAATCCACATGCATTATTAGCCGACTGGGTGGATTGTATTTCTTTCTGTATGGTGTTAGGACCTTTGTCTGAATAGTGTTCTTGCATTTCACCTCCACACCGGTAGAAGCTGCTATCTCCATACAGAGTGATCGGCGTCAACGAGTTGCGCGTCTTTTGACTTCCTTTGCTTCTGGGTAATTTCGATGGCGGAACTCTAAAAAATAGCTGTTTAGAGCGGTCTGATTTTGGATATCTCGTTAGTGACACACGAGTTGAGTGTTTAGATTTATCCCCTTGTTTAGCTAAAGCGGTTTACGGATCGCGTAGTCTAAGCATTAATCTTCGTAAACATTCTGGCTGGGGTATACCCTTGAAATAAACCACTACTATCCCCGAAATGGCAGAAAACAACACAGGTGAGAGTTCCATCGCTAACGCCGTTAGCTAGCTACGGCTAATATTATTTAGGCTATTGGATTGGTATGCCGTGTTCCTTATGTACATGCTGGGTTGATATTCATAACCTATTTTCACATTGTCTGTCAGCTAACATTATTAACATGGGCTAAAATAAGAGGGACGAATAGCTGACTAGTTAGCTGTGTTTGCTAAAGCCTAGCTAGTAGCCAGCCAGACAGACGGCTAACGCGTTACACTTGCAATGTCCTTGCTCTGCTATGAGTGACAGTGTGTTTGTAACTAACAAGCCGTTGCAGAGTATTAAACTGGTATTTACTAACATGGCAATGAAACGGCGATGAATGAGAAAGTTAGCTGTGTCATGATGTGACCGACATGAGTTAGTCTAACGCGTTAGCTGGTTGCTAATTTTAACTGATTCCCAACAATCTTGTCTAGTAGCAGCACTACGCGACCTAGATGCGACAGACAAACTTATGCTTGTTAACTCAACTGTCAACAACAACACGCCCACCAGCAGCAGCGTTAAAACCTAGCCAGCTGAGTAACTTATGACATTTCCATGATTTGGAACCTAGTGATATGTAGCTAAAGTGTATTTTGTTTTTCAATCAGAATCTAATGAACCGAAGCATGATAACACTTCCTCCCCTGGAATAACAGACCAAGAAAAAGAAATGGCTGCTAATGCATTGGAGGCATTTACGGTAACCATCACCATTGATTGCAGTGATTTGACGAGTGTTTAGCATGGGTGTTTTATGTCGATGGTCTGATGAGTAAAAATGTATATACACTCACAGGCTGGAAAATATGACGAATCTCTGAAGCACCTTCAAACCCTGCAAGCGTTGAACAAGGAGGACTACAAGATTGCAATGAACAGAGCAGTAGCAGAGTTCTACAAGAGTGGCCAATCCACCACAGGCACCCTGAAGCAGACCCTTATTGCAATGAAAAATCAGGTGACTGAACTAAGTGAGAGAGTTCCTATTCCTTAAATGAAAAGCCACTCATCTACACTCACTGGGAATTTTATTAGGAACACTATACTAATACTGGGTAGGGTTTCCCTTTGCTCTCAAAACAGCTTCAATTCTTTGTTGCATTGATTCCACAAGATGTTGGAAACATTACATTGAGATTCTGGTCCATGATGACATGATTGCATCACACAGATATTTCAGGTGCACTTACAGGTGATTCAAGCTGTGAATCTCCCGTTCTACCCCATCCCAAAGGTGTTCTATTGGATTCAGATCCAGTGACTAGGAAGGCCACTGAAGAACACTGAACTTATTGTCATGTTCATGAAACCAGTTTGAGACTACTTTTGCTTTGTGACACAGTGCATTATCATGCTGGAAGTAGCCATTAGAAGATGGGTATAAATTGTGGCCATGAAGGGATGCACATGGTTAGCAACAATACTCAAATTGGCTGTGGCATTCAAGTGATGATTGATTGGCATTAACGGGCCCAAAATGTGCCAAGAAAACATTCCTCACACCATTCCACCACCTCCACTATGAGAAGGTGTACAGGTGTTCCTAATAAAGTGTTGAGTGAGTGTATATGGTACCAAGATTCCTGTTGACGGATGAAAGGAAATATCCATGGCATTGGCAGATGAGTCACTGGGCTCAGTGATGTTGTCTTCGCATATTAACAGTGCATTTTTGGCTTTCAAGGTTCACACTTCAGTGGAGGACATTGACGGTTTGGATGATGTTGAGAATAGTTTGCTGTACTACAATCAAGCAATCATTCATTACCACATGCGGCAGTACACAGAGGCTATATTAATTGGAGAGAGGCTATACCAGTTTTTGGAGCCTTTTGGTACGTTTTGGCGTTTTACATGACTGTTTGTATTTGTCAAACTTGAAGGTCCTAACTGTGAACATAACACATACCCGTAGCCTACATATTGCATGATTTCGCAGTCTGTATAGACAATACATTTAGAGATATAATCGTGCCACATAATTAAACCTCTGCTTTGTTTTAGTCACTTGTTAAAGTGCAGCACAACAGTTTGGCATGGCTTGATGGTGTTATTTGTCCTAGAAGAGAAGTTTGCTCAGGCGGTCTGCTTCTTGCTGGTGGATCTGTACCTACTAACATTCCAGCCAGAAAAGGCCCTCCACCTTCTCGCTGTGTTGGAAAAACTGACTGTACAAGGAAACAACAAGAATGGCAAAGGAGAGGTATGCATCCGTGCCCCATTTGTCTTGTGTCTGACTTTCACTCATCCTAATATGCATGTCTCTTTGCAATATTCTTTGATGTTTATTATTGACTTTGTTAGATAAATGGCCGTGGTTCATGTTAAAACCACAGTTCATATTTTAATGTAGTTTTCATCATTAGTGGCAGCGATAATGTTTTAAGCGCATAGGTCCTCCTACTGAAAGCCGAGCTCTGCTGCACGTGTACTGACATTGAGTTTGTCTGTCCAGGCAATATTTAGAGCGAAGTGCAGGTTCTACATTCACAGAGACGCAGTAGTGGAGGCAGCAGACCTCATTCAGGATAATCTCAGGGATCTTACTGGAGGACAGGTTACTAAGATACACTTAGAAACAGAATACAACACTTTCCTCTTTTGGATGGCCAGGCATTGTACATAGCCTACCCAAAGACATATCAAGGTCACAGAGTTTGTACATCCTAGCTCAGGCTGCTTGATTGATGACTTTTTTAAATTATTATTATATAAAGAGCTTAGAGGACATAGGCATTTGAAATCGATTTTGTCTGAATGCAACCTTGTCTTTTATTCTTACAGAGTACAAACAACAAAGATAATGCAAACCAGAAGGCTGAGTTCATTGCTATGATAGAAGCAGCTAAATCAAAAATGCACCAGGTAAGTTGAAACTAAATCAACTTAGATATACTGTTGTATTGCTTTTTTTCCAAACTTAACCCTTCTGATAATGTTTGTGTTACAACAGTATAAAGTGCGTGCCTACATTCAGATGAAGTCATCGAAGGCTTGCAAAAGAGAGATCAAGTCTGTGATGAACACAGCAGGGAACGTGAGTGCCAATGTTTTTAGTGATTACCCTTATACGGCTTCCTTCTGTACATTCAGAAACACCTTGTACACTCGTTTGTGTCTGTGTCCATGACAACGTCTGTTTCTACGTCTCCCACCAGTCTGCACCCTCACTCTTCCTCAAGAGCAACTTTGAGTACCTGAGAGGAAACTACCGCAAAGCAGTGAAGCTCTTAAACAGCTCCAACATTGCAGAGCACCCTGGCGCCATAAAGACAGGTAAATTAAGTACAACTACACGTTTTCACATGCAAATAGCAATTGATTTATAACCTATGACATAGGTTAGACTATTTTTATTGTATATATTTGAAAAGGACAGCTTTATTTTAAAGCCATAGTCTGCCAGACAGCCATGACTGCCACAGTCATTTCACATTTTTGCTACTCATGGAATGTCATTCCTTGAGAACTACAGCTGATGTCATGGATTAGAATATCAATTGCTATTTGCATGTGAGAGTCATGGTGGCCCCCTCTTTGATGGTGTGCTCATGTTATTTGACTTGTCTGTTCCAGGTGAATGTGTGCGCTGCATGTTCTGGAACAATCTGGGCTGCATACATTTTGCGATGGGGAAACACAACCTGGGCATCTTCTACTTCAAAAAGGCGCTGCAAGAGAACGACCACACATGCGCACAGCTTGGCGACGGCAGCAACGGGCAATGTGAGTCAATATCACTGGCTTGAACAGTGTGTGAGTGTAGTTCTGAATGGATTTTTTTGCTGCTCTCCTTTTGTATGTTCCTAAGCTCTTTCGTGTCCGCGTGTGATTTCAGCTAAGAAGTTTTCGGGCATCCCTATGTGTGCCCTGCTTGCCAACAAGCGCTACGAGCTGCTGTACAACTGTGGGATCCAACTTCTGCACATTGGAAGACCCTTGGCGGCATTCGAGTGTCTGATGGAGGCAGTGCAGGTGTACCATTCCAACCCCCGTCTGTGGCTAAGGCTGGCAGAGTGCTGCATAGCTGCTAACAAGGGGGTAAGTTTCTCTCTCTCTCTTTCTCTTTTTTTTTTCTTTCTCTTACTTTCTCTCTTTCTTTCTCTCTCTCTCAGCAAATGAACAACCAGTCAGGTTTGTACACTTCTGTAACACATTTTTCTGTATTTTTCAGAGCTCAGAACAAGAGAACAAGGGTCTTCCCAGTAAAAAAGGCATTGTCCAGTCCATCGTTGGGCAGGGCTTCCATCGCAAGATTGTCCTTGCATCACAATCCACCCAGAACACAATCTATAGGTCAGTATCACCTGCCGATCCCTCCCTTTACACTTTTCTTAGAATTACTACAGGTATGTTACGAGTACTGACCAGTAGATGGCGCAAAATGTGTTTACATGATAAAGCTGTTTGTTGAAAGTAGAGGGCATTTTAGAGGACACACAAACACAAGTCTGGAAGTTAGTTGATTATGACTTATGTCTAATAACTTAAATGATTGTCTTTGCGGTAGTAAAGCCAAATTCTTCAAGTGCGCTAAAAACACTGCTCTTTCCATATATATATATATATTGGGACACTGATTTGTGTGTGTTTGTGCGTGCAGTGAGGGCCAGTCTGGAGCCATCCCGGTGGCCAGTATGGAATTTGCAGCCATCTGCCTGAGGAATGCCCTGCTGCTCCTCCCAGAGCACCAGCAGCAGGATGCCAAGACTGAGAACGGCTCCAAGAGCTCCAGCCAGTCAGGCAGCACAGAGAGTGGCAGCGAGAACAGCGATGCCTGCAGGTGAGTGCCAGTGCTCACACTCCCCCCCCCCCCCCCCCCCACACACACACACAAACCATATCAACACCTACACTAGTCACTCTTTCATAATGGTATCATATGCTGCAGTTTACACACTTGAATATGTAATGATGAGCGGTTGTTTTACTCACTGATTTCGCATTGCACTGAGTAACTTTGGATATAGCACAATCTGCCATTTCACTAATGTCATAAACGCAATGCTGTTTCCGTTTGTTTGACAGTGGGAAGGGTCAAGAGGCAGATAAGTTCCTCTCTGCAGCCCCATCTTCACCTCTGAGGAAACAGGAGGTTGAGAACCTCAGGTAATGCATCAGGAGGGACATGCTCTGTGTGTGTGTGTTTATATATATATATATATATATATATATATATATATCTCATACCACCAAGACCTGACAGACTCTTAGCTGTAGATGCTGAGAAGAAGCAGCTTTATATATATATAAATATATATATATATAATATATATATGTGATGGACCACCAATAGATAACCTATACCTTATTTCCATACTGTATCACAGATTGGGTTTATGTTGACGAAAATAGTTTGAAATGAATCATCTTTTGCTGCTGATGCATATAAACATCTGCACGCAAGTATGTGCAACAGTCCAGAGTGATGGGTTTGGGTTGTTTCCCCATGTCTGGAACAAAACCTGCCCGAGAGCATTCAGAAATGCACTGCCATCTTTAATGTTCTAAACACTTGGCCCCTGAGTCCTCTGTCATGATTAGAATCTGTATTCAGACAGTCTCAGTACCAGTGATCTGTTTCCCATGGCCCTGCAGACACTGACACAGCTCATTCACCCAGCCAGGCCCTCTCTTACCTACGCCACTCTTTATCTCTCCCTGTCTGCTCCATTCACTTCTCTCCTTTCACCCCTTCTCTTTCTCTCCACTTCCTATCTCACTTTGGGCTCTCTCCTTCCTTTCTCAGGCCTCATATATCACCTCCCCCTCTGTCTCTCTCTGTCTCTGGCTCCCTCTCTCTTCCTCCTGTTGTCTACCACGCTGGCCCTCCTGTTTTTCTCTTCCTGGGTTGATTGGAAAAAGCTTTTCCCCTCCTGGCCCATTTCATTTGGGAGGGGATGTGTATGTCCGTGTGTGACTATGTGGACTGTGCCCTGAGAGAGGGTGCTGAATGTGAAGGCCTGACCCCATGGGGACACCCTGCGCTGTGACAAGTTTACGAGCAGGCACGCCACCTCCTCAGGTTTCTTTCCCGGAATCCTTGAGTCTATTGTGCCTCAGCCAACCAGTAAGAGGCCTGGGAGGAGCCAGGCCCACCTCAGACACTCTACTCTGCCAAGTTTTTGTTTTTTCAATTATTTTTAATACTGGTCTCTAATAATTGAAAAAGCTCATTCTTTCAGTTTGTCCATTTGACTTGAATAGTCCTCAGGCTCACCAACCCCTTCAATAATAGGTATAAATAGTCACTGTGCTGTGCACTAAAGGAATGGGTTTGCCGTTTCAGTGTTTTCTGTTAGTCGTCCAGTGTTCTGAGTGTGGTCTCCTCCTGTGTGTCCTCTCTGTAGGTGTTCCATCCTAGCCTGCAGTGCCTATGTGGCGCTGGCGTTAGGCGACAACCTCATGGCTCTCAACCACGCAGACAAGCTTCTCCACCAGACCAAGCTGTCAGGATCCCTCAAGTAAGGAGTTACGCTCTCTCTCTCTCTCTCTCTCTCCTCTCGTTGTTAACCCTTACTACCCACTCTTTTTAGCCCTGTCCCTCCATATGGACCACTTTACTTGTTACTCTTCACTTTCCACATTCCAGACTTGTCTTACAAACATTTCAACCCTTTTTAAATGACACCGTGATTAATGGGATTTTGGCCAAAGCCGACCCCATGACTACTCAGACCATTTGATGACTCAGAGAAGACTGCTTTAAGTTTCTCACCACAACTTCCTCTCAGCCCCCCCCCCCTGCTTGAATTCACTGCTGTCTGTGTGTACACCACAGCATGCAATGTGAGGTGCTTTCCTCACCACATGATGCTGGTCTTTGATGAGAGAAGGAGTTGACGAGAGGCCTGGAGGAAGAGTGGTTTAGAGTGGGGAGACTGTAGGAGTGAGTCAGTGTCTGACCATGCCTCTGCTCCTTCTGGGTGCTCCAGGTTCCTGGGTCATCTGTACGCTGCAGAGGCACTCATATCCCTGGACCGGATCTCAGACGCCATCTCTCACCTCAACCCAGAGAACGTCACAGACGTGTCCCTGGGAGTGTCGCCCAGCGAGCAGGACCAAGGTTAGCCCCAAAGCCAGACACAACTGGAAACCTGAAATTAGCGACATGACTATTTGCTGTTACCTGACTGTATTAGAGGCTTATGCTGTGTGTTTGTCTTTACAGGGTCAGACAAAGGTGATCTGGAGCCTGTGGAGTCCTGTGAGTGTATATATACACACACACACACACACAAAACTTCCCATTTCAGAGTGTGTCTGGATCAATACTGATGGGTTCTTCTTTGTGTTCCCCTGCAGCAGGGAAGCAAACCCCCCTCTGTTACCCCAGCACAGTGAGCTCAGCCCGTGCCATGATGCTCTTCAACCTGGGCAGTGCCTACTGTCTGAGAAGCGAGTATGAGAAGGCCCGCAAGTGCCTGCATCAGGTACCATGTACACAGACACACAGCTTTTCAGCAATGCCATTTTCAGCAAATTACCATTTGAATACACAGACAATTTTTTCAATGCCCTTTTTTTTTGTCCTCTTCCCCAGGCGGCCTCCATGGTGAACACAAAGGAGATTCCTCCTGAAGCCATACTTCTGGGGGTCTACCTCGAGCTGCAGAATGGTGAGTCATCTTACTTACCGTCTTTCGTAATCTAGAATCTTTCCTTGCTTTTCAGTATTGTAGCATACTGGGAGGTTGGGGTGGCTGTTTACATGTGTTCTGGCTTGTTTCAAGTATTCCCCAACCATTTGAGATCTATAATTGTCCAGTACAGGTAGACTGCAGAAGGCCACAGGCAAGCCCAAAGGCAATGCTGATGGATGTCATCAGGCATTTGTTCAGTGGGTGGTTCAGTGTACAAAGGTCAGAGGTTAGGACCTTATGGCCTTACTAAAAGCTGCTTATGAACTCTCTCTCTCTCTTCAGGGAACACGCAGCTCGCCCTGCAGATTATCAAACGCAATCAGCTCCTCCCCACATCGCCAACACCCTCTCCAGACACGCGAAAGAAGCCTGTCCAGCAGCCGTCGTTCCAACCTGTCCAACCCATCCAGATGCCCTCATCCTTCACACAAGTCCAGCGCAAATGAGCCCCTAGACCCTGCCCCATGCATGTCACCCACACCAACACACACACACACATCCACCCACCCACCCACCCACACGCACCTGTGGACCCCTTTTATCAGACCATTCATTATTTATAAAGCTGCTTCTTCTCAGCATCTACAGCTAAGAGTCTGTCAGGTCTTGGTGGTATGAGATAGAGAGTCTACTGTGGGGCAGATGAAGGTTGCATTCAGTGTGACCACCTCATTTAGTCTGGATTAATCTGAGGAGATGGAGGGGGGGGGCGGGCGGGTGATCACCAGCAGTGTCTTTGGAGCAGATCTGGCAACATTTTCTCTATTCTCTGAGAGTTTTTACTTTCCATTTGTGACCACAACATCTGTTATGAATATAAACTGACTGACTGCTATGGGGCATATGAAATAAATAAATACATTTTATTTACACATGTGTTGTGTGAAATTTCTATTATGCAAATGTTTGCTCAGTTAAAAGGTATGAAAATCCCACTGCCTTTAGGAATAACTTGTATTATACAGGTGATGAGTTGGTCTTCTGGTTATTCAGAGAATGTGTTTTATTTAATTTTGAGGACCAAGGCTAGTCACATCTTGACACGTCATTAGAATGCACTTCACTGATGGTTCATTCTGGGTGACATTCAGCTGGTATGTACACACACTGATTGTCAATTTCTGCTTTACCTGAGGAATTGGTGCACAGATGGACACATTACTGAGTCGGCCTACAAGGCATTTATACACCTCAAATTCTTATTTATTTGGTATGTGACCTAGTTGAGAAAAATCTGTTTTGTAACATCCCTGGAATATTTCTCAAGCACTGACTATTCATTTGTATAGTCATGAATGCGCACAAAGACAAACTAGGAGAACTGATGTTGGATACAGCAAACATTTATTGAGGTGTAAACAAGGAACATCAAATCCAAAACTGCATAGGAAATGTTTTAAGTCCATAAAGACGTGAGAGCAAGACGACAGGTCATAACAGCAGTCTCCTTGGTGTCAGTTAGAACACATAACATCAACACTTCCAATCAGTCAGCCAGGGGGGGGACTGAAGAGTAGGAATGGGGAGGGGGTGGAGGGAGGACAGTTGGAAGAACTCTTAGAGAGTCCCCCAATCACACTAGTATCCCTTTCAAACACATTCACAAATAAACCCCACACCATTAAGGGGCAAAATAACCCCTGAAAGCTTTCATATAGACAGTGAAAGAGACAAAGTGGATTCTGTTCACAAACACAATTCAAGAACCAGAGGCCTATTTCATTTTCAGTCACTGTATCTATTCAAATGGCGTGGATGGTTATCAGAGCTGCCTGGTAAAAGGGATAATGGACAGATGGGTATAACTGAGTTTGTCTCATTAAACTATACCCTGTGCCATGTGTCCCTGGATGTTTGGTAAACTGAAAATGAACACCCCAATAATAATGAAACATTAAAAAGGTTACCACAAATCGTTTAGATTGAGTGCACTCTCTCTCAACCCTTAATTTGTGTAACAAATCAATACAAAATAAAATGTGAAGTTAGGTCCCATGCAAATTCAATAACAAGTTTTTGGATGGATCAAGATATAATCAATACTAAAAAGGTAAACATCCTGTTTATTTTTCAAACATTGTTTTGAATAAGATCTCTTGAAATCTTCCTGAAGTCATCTTCAATGTGTATTTTGCATAATGTCTCAAAAAGACCATGTACTCATGAATTGATACAACATATCTTTCCATCTTCATAAAAGGTGAAGTAAAAATGCTGAAATCAATCAATTGTGGTAGATGGTGCACCGAACAGACAGAAAAAGTATGTCTTGTAGTTGCCATCAGGGCACTAGACAGGGACTAAGCAGGCAGAAAGGTACTAACAAAGATCCAGACAGCAACATCACCTACAGTTTACTTTGGTAGTTTTCTTGATCCTCTCTTCTTGAGAACAAGGTAACTCTATCATTACTATAGTATTAAAGCAAACTGATTTCTGTTTGACAGGCTGTTACACATAATGAGCTAGGCTACCTTGATTGGGCCCGCTAAAGCTATTCATAAAAGAGCTACAATCTTACCGTCAAAGCCATCCACCACAACCCACAACAGAAGTATTCATGGTGTATACATTACTATATCACTTGTTTTGAAAAGTACTAGTGACAAATGTTCTTTTCCAGAATTACATTTTGAAACATGCATTAAAATAAAAATATACACGTCTTTTGATAGGGTCACCTTGGGAGCTTTAAGACACAACTCTGCAAACAAATTTCCAAAAAAAAAAAAAACACTAGAGAGTCTACTAAATAATGGGCATAGTATTGAGAGTGTGAGAGGTAGCATAGTACTGTCTCATTTTCTCTTAGAGCTTTGAAGGGGATTTTCTGTTCATTTAAAGCCATCCCTTTTCATTCTCCATCAACACATTTTACTGCAATTCAACTGAGGTAAACCAAAATATATTCAACAGTGCCAGCAAAGTATAATGAGGTAATGAAGTTGTTCAATAATACTGAGGCAAACATGTATACACATCTATGTCAGTCTACTGTACATAATGAGGGACATGTTCCAGTAGTGCTCATAGCAATGATATAACGAAATCCTGAAGAAAAACAATCCTTTGACCCAGTTTTTGGCACATGCCTTCCTACTGATTTGGCCAAACATACTGTGCTAATTTACTCTCCTGATATAATAAAAGGCACAAGTGACAGTACAACATGAGTATCGTGAAAATGTGAATACATCTACAAAGACAACTGGCTAAGTTTGATACAGTAGCAACAACTGCCATGGTTTGGTTAAATCATTGAAGGATTTGAATGCGAGGTGAGCAGTCTCTAGACCCCACTGTCTCACCGCCTGGTCCTATGTCCAGCTGGGATAATTAAGGCAAGAACTATGAGGTGTGCGGGAGCTGTCTGCCTCCCAGCCCTTCTTAAGATTAGAACAGCTGCATTCTGGAAGCTGGGCGCTATGGTGCCACACCAATTCACCAAGGAACATGCCTCATAAACCTGCACTGCAGCAATGTGGCTCAACAGACAGGAAATACTGGCTTATTAGGAAACAAAACAATAAGTAGGAACAAACTGAGGAGCAGAGAGACACAATCTTGGGATGAATTATATGTTTTAAACAGCTACCTCACCACAGAAGGCACACTACAGTGGGAAACAATATCAATGTAAATGTGTGTGGTTTTAATGGATCTGGATGTTGTTTGGCATTAAACATGTTAACAGCCACTGAGGACCATGATCCTCACATGGTTTATGGTTTTTTGTACACAATAGAGGAATATTCAGTTTACTGTTGCGCTGACGGAAAAGTGTTTTTGAGAATGTTCACAGACTACAATTGCTGTCACCGCTCAGCGCAGGGTGAATGCAAGGGAGGGGGTTGGGGGTTTGGGGGGAGGGTCATTCATTCCTTTCCTGGAATACTTCAGTCAGCAAGACCTTATTACCACTCAAACTTTGGGTTTTGCCTCCAGCATTTGGCACAGAGGCAGCTAATGGAATTCTAATTATGTAGTGCCCTTTTTTTTGTTTTTGGTGTCACATAAAGCAGGCTAGCCTTACAGCACTGATACCTTTCACAGACCTACCCTCTCCTCTGTGCCAGTAATATTAGTAAACTGACAAGTATGAAGGCTTACTATGGAAAATGCCAACATCAATGCTGTGAATTTAGTTTGCTTGTCAGTTTAACATAACTTTTGGAAGTTTGTCTCAGCCATGAACAAAGAGAAAATCTCTATTGAATGACATTCCATTTTGAGTAAAAAAAAGAAAAAAAGAAAAGAAAGTGACAGTCTCTGAGATATGGGAACAGACAGCCATATGAGCAACTTTAGACTTTGTAATAACTATCACTTAGAATAGAACATGGCAACATAATTAGGTAGTTGCTAATCTAAAACAGCTATTTGTGCAGAAACTTTGTTCTTCTTACATACCAGAATGAGACCTCTTTCCTAAGAAGGTTAGTCTACACATATTTCCTTGACTTCAAAAACAATATCAATAAATAGAAATAGACTCAGAAGTCCAACATGGTTTGGATTAAATCCAAGTTCCCAGCACCAGTGTGCCTTCTACAATATGCCAAAACTAATTGTCTGATCGTTGCCGTTTCATGGACTTTGCATTGGATGAATGAACATAATGTCAGCTTCAATTATGTCTTAACAATAATAATTCCCAGCAGTTCTTCAAATTCAAAATGTTTTTGCAGATCACCAGAAAATAACAAGATAAAGCTTAACCCAATTCAAGGTGGTAAATTCCTTGTTCTGACCTTCTTTTTGACGATTCAACTTAGGTTTACCATAGGATGTTAGGTTGGAGCTGAAATCACCTAACTCATGAACTGACATGTGCCTTTGATATCAGCTTCTTTTCCTCCCTGCAGCATGCTCCCAGCATGCATCAAGTGAAGAGAATCCACTTACTCTGCCGACCTCTTGGCACTGCAATTGAGGGGTACTACTGTAAGACCATGAGGTAAAAGGTGTTGCAGAGGTATAGAGGCAGATTTAAAAACAGATGGAAAATAACAGTAGATAGGTTAATCATAATGTATCCACATGTTTCTGCCTGAACATGTAGCATTAGTATATAATTAAACTTTGTTCTCAGCAACATTCTGGGGCTTCAATTGCGTATGTGCACAGTAACACTTTGTGCACGCTGTACCAATATAAACCCAACATTGCTTCATTTAACTATGTTTTTCTCCTGTTCTTAAATCCAAAAGCATTGAGGTAGACGTCTTTATCAAAACTTCACTGTCTTAGTTTCTGCACAAAAAATTAGTACATTCATACAAAGATAAATGAGGTAGGTATGATGCAGAGAGTAAATATTCACAAATGCAAAAAATCCCTGAGAAAATCAGAAAATCCGATTTCAAGACACACATTAGGAGCAAAGACAACATTGATGCCAGCAATCACAGTATTCATTTCACTAGGGATACATAACCCCTTTGAAACTGAACTAGTTGGCATTGCTTCATATACTGCATTTATTTACGCTGATAAATGGATCTAGAGGTAAAATGTCAATTGTCCAATTGAACGTTTCCATATCACTCGCTCCATTTGCCCACAAATGCATATTTAAAGTGTGTTTCAAAATCTAATCTTCTTCCATTTTTATGCATTTTATTTTCTCTCCTGAATAAATGGCCTAGAACATAAGGATCCGGTTGTTTCCGAAGTCCACAGCAACAATCATTCCGTCAGGAGTAATAGCTATACCCGATGGGCGGTCCATCTGCCCAAAGCTGCTACCCTGAGTCCCGAACATGCATAAAAAGTTGCCGTTGGGTTCAAACACTTGGATTCGGTGGTTTCGAGAGTCGGCCACAATGATGCGATCCTCCTGGTCAACTGCCACACCTTGTGGGCGCAGGAACTGCCCGTTGCCCATGCCCTCTGACCCCAGGAAGCGTGCAGACTGGCAGTCCGGCCGGATGATCAGCAGCCGGTGATTGTTGAAGTCAGTCACCACTAGGTGGCCCTCCTGGTTGAAGGCCACACCTCTGGGGGAGTCAAAATGCTTCCAGAGTGGTCCCTCAAACCCGTACTTGTTGAGGAACACACCGTCCAGCCCAAAGAGCTGGATGCGATGGTTACGAGTGTCAGACACTAGGATCTTGCCCTCAGAGCTGACAGCTACATCCCAGGGATAGTTGAACTGCCCGTTTTTGGTTCCTTTCTCACCAAATTTGAAGAGGAACTGGCCTTCGAAGGTGAAAATCTGGACGCGGTGATTGTCCTTATCTGTCACAATGATTCTCCTCTGGCTGTCACAGGCCACACCAGCTGGACGGTCAAATTGGCCTGGCCGGGAGCCCAGCGTACCAAACTTGTGGTGGAAGGTGCCACATGGCTTGAAGATCTGCACTCTATTGTTGCTCCTGTCAGCCACTACCACATACCCCTCTTTGTCCACACACACTCCCCAGGGACGACATAGCTTCCCATCTTTATCACCCTCACTTCCAAACGAGGCTACTGGCAGACTGATACCTCCATAGCTACGTCCAGGCCTGACAAAAATGTTGAAGGGGCTGCCCTCGATGTGCTGGTTGCAGATGAGCACAGATACAAGGTGTTCCCCTTCACTCTTGGGCATGTAGCTAACAGTGTAGGTGCCATTCTGGTGGTCTGACACCTCTGCGTTAAGCAGCTTTCCATCCGGGGCCATCACCACAGCACACACACCATCTCCTCCAGACAGCCTGGGCTCTCCATCATGGTTGTAGCCCACCACAGTAAAGGAGGCCATCTTGCCCTGTAGGGCCTGCCTGAGGCCCTCCCCCTGGGCCTTGGTGAGGGGGGCGAAGGCCCCGCTGCTGATCAGACCCATAGTCTGGATGGCGATGAGCAGAGCCTGGTCTGGGGTGGTGAACATGATGCGGTCGTCCTCCTGGGGCAGCAGTAGGCCTCTCAGGGCCTTGAGCTCCTGGACCTGGTTGAGCATGCGCTCGCGGGCCAGCAGCAGGTCCATGGTGCTGCCCTCCTCCAGGACCTGGGTCACTGTGGCGATGGTGCTGTCCAGCTTGGTCAGGTTCTGATGCAGCTTCTCCACCTGCAGGTACAGAGTCTTGGCCTTAACCTGACGGATCTTCTCCACCTGAGAGGAGAGGAGACATGGGGGGGAAAAACTTGTGAATTAAGAAATAGAGGCCTCATTATCATTTGAATACTACTCCCCTGAATGAATCCACTTGATTTAAGATGTTGGGCTTTGCTTTTCTCTTAGATAGTAACATATTGTGGATGGAATTTTTTCTTATCGTTGTCATTTATGGTTGCCCATGTATAATTGGAACCAACGTCTTGGTTGGGAACATTTTCCAGGGATAAAAAGGAACCGTGAGAAAGACTGTCTTTCAAGGAATATTTCCCAGTACTTCCCCCCCCTCCAGCTGTAACATAAGATGTTGGGATCTCTGTCTATTACCAAGTCTGTATAGGGACTGATTCCCAGAGCTTCTGTGTGAGGACTGAAGAAATGTAAATACAGTATGTTCCTTAGTTTGGCTTAGAGTAAAACAGAATATACATATACAATATATAAATAAGAAACGGCAGCTTCAATTGACAGTTACAAGTATTGAAGTACTGAAACAGTTTATCACAAAATGATGTGACCTAATGACAATGGTTGTCAACTCAGTTGAAGGAGCCAGTACATCTCTGTGTGGGTAGGATTTTGTAACATAGCTAAGCAGGAGAGTGTGTATGATACTATTACTCACTTTCCAGAGCAGTTCACATTCACGCTCTTCAAGGCTCTTCTTGTGTCGAAGTGTGATTGCTTTAACCTCCGACTGGACAACCTTGGCCTTTAGTTCCACCTGTTCGGCTATGGCTTGAGCTTTCTCAATGCTTAGCTGAAAGGTTAATGATTAGGAAGAGTTTTATTGTGTGGACAGATGGGGAGATCTTTGAATAAATCTTTGAATGGTGATGCATAAACTTGTACTCACAAACGACTAGATAGATTATCAAAAGCAACAGAATGCATTAATAGAAACATTTCCTTGACACTAGTCTTGTCTAATACTCCCATGTTACTTGTGTTACATTCTAACAATTATCTGCTGTTTAACTAACTCGATTCTACTCGTTATCAGTGGTGGAAATGATAAGTGGTCGGGTAACTGGATTAGCTACCACATGGATAGAAGTTGTGGAGCACAGCAGCTGTGGTAGATATGGAAGACAGAACCACATGATATCATATGATGGGGTAGTATAGACACTAGAAGACCTAAGGATCAACAAGCTATGGGTCCAACTAAAATGCTGTATCAGCAGGCAGATATGTATTAATGAGAAAGTTAATATGGTGTGACAGCATATGCTGGAAAGTGAATAAAAAGGTTAACTGATCTTCACACTATAGGATTTATGAGAACCATCCATAACCTACTGTAATCCCACCCATCAGGTCTGAGCTCAGCCAATGGAACGAGGGATATCAGGGTGGTGATGTCAATCAGAGAGAAAGCTCTCACTGCGTCTTCTATGGGGGTAGCAAATCCAGGGTCAGAGGTCAGAGGGGTGGACAGTGAGACATGAGGCTGAAGCAGGAAACTATGGCAAATGGGATTATGGGTGTTTTAATGCAACCTTTCCACTACGGGTCTCCACAGTCAGGGTCCATTCAGGACAGAGTTTTACAACTGGCGCGTTGGCAGTGTTACTCTCCTGCATGTGCTTATAAATCCATAAAACACTGGATTACCATGGCTATATCTCCACACCACAGTTTCTTCACTAGACCTAGAATGAGTTACTAAGCATTGATCAATAAGTTATTTATGATTAGCAAAGGGAGCCTGAGAACTTGAAGTGAACATCACAGGACTGAAGGGGGTAGTAAGTGTGGTCTCTATTGTGTATTGAAGTAGGGGAGGGGCATACATATTTCATTGGCATGTGAGTGAGTGGGGTAGGGGGCTGTGAGAGGGGGTGTTTGAGAGTAGGGAGGGGGTGGGGTGTGTCTTCCTAGAATTCCTCTCCATTGTGCCTCCCCTTCCAAAGCCATCCATCCCTACACCCTTCACTTTCCATTCACAGCTGGATGACCAGAACAGGTTCCCCTGGCCTCTGCTCTGAGAGGGTTGTATATGATGGGGATCAATGGGCACTATAGCCCTTCCCTCCTCCTCTCCCTACCCCCCTCACAGGGCCCTTTGAGCCAGGAATGACACAGGCACTAATGATCCATTCTGCTCCTGCCATCAGGCATCTGAATACAAACTGTCAAAGCAGCCTTGTGGTGGTGTCACACACACACACACACACACACACACACACACACACACACACACACACACACACACACACACACACACACACACACACACACACACACACACACACACACACACACACACACACACACACACACACACACACACACACACCACCCCCTCAGACCACCACGACACCAACAACCAAAAGAGAGTGTGCACCTGTCCAATCTTTTCAGATCAATAAGGATGAAAGTGAGGAAATAGAAATAGAATTTAGAATTTCTCTTCAGAGATTGAATGCTGATGAAGGCTTGACAGTAAAAATGCATCCACCATGGACTGCTTTTAATATTATATCTTTTTTGAGAGTGCCAGCCATTTTTTTCATCACTATTCAGAGAACTGACACCCAGTGGCATGTGTGAGAGAGAAGGGGACCCACCTGTACAGCCTGCCTGCCCTTCTGAGCGTCCGCCAGGAGCTGGATGGTGAGGGTACAGGAGTCCTGCAGGGCATCCTGGAGGTAGCTGAGACCATGGCCTGCATGACGACCCACGCTGCACTCCCCACAGACGGGCACGGAGCACGTGTCACAGAAGAAATGCAGAACCTGAGAGACACACAAGACAACACACACACACACACTGTTAGAACTACAATATTACACATTAGGGCTGAGAAACACAACAGTCCTCCTCTCACACATACGGAGGCTGTTAAACCACAAACAACTGCTGCCATGAGTTATTGTTGCATTTGCTTTAACGATCATGTACACCGTTCATGTCCTGAATATTGCATACAAATTGAATAAAAGTGATTGCCCTGCTTTGGTCTGAAGCATCACGTAGGCAGAGTTTTGGAGCCAGCAATGACAAAAGGAGAGGGAAGTCAGGGGAAACGGTATAAGGGCTAACTAGTGAACACAGGATAGAGGCAAGACAAAGCTGACTGACGCAGAGCAATCACTATATATTGTAGAGAGAGGGGCCAATAAATAATTACATTGGTCTGTTGCCAAGAACATAAACATTTACAATACAGAGCAGTAAAGACATATGTTTATCTTAGATATGTTCCAATGTATTATTACATTCTGGCACAGGTCCAGAACCTTAATTCAAGCAACGAACATGAATTTCTCTATAGCAACAGTCATAATATGGCTTCGGTCAAGTTAGCTGTGGAGATTTGCTGCAGTGAAAGTGTTAGATTTGCTGTGGATCCTGGAGTTCATTCTGGAGTGCTAGTGTGTGTGTTTAGCTCACTCAGCACCACAAAGCCTGATCTTAAATGATGGATGGATCACTCACCATTGGCTATAGCCCATAGCTCACAGGCTCACACATGACCCCTTTTCTCTTCCAAATGACCAATTGGAATTGTCAACGGATCTGTCAGCAGAGATCACTAGCGCACATTCATCTTAATGAAATGGACAAATGAAGGGCTTTGCAGGTGTTTTCCCCTCCACTCATTGTGTCTCTCGGTGTGTGTGTGTGTGTGTGTGTGTGTGTGTGTGTGTGTGTGTGTGTGTGTATGTAGTCTTCAGGAACTGGGCTAAGGAAGGAGAGACAAAACCATCGATTGACACCTCAAACACAGCCTTCAATTACAGACTGGGGAGTAGAATAGGAGAGAACTGATCTCAACCACTCCCTCCAACACACACAGCCACCAGCCACTTCCTGGACCAAGGAGATTGGTAACAGATTGCTGACTATTGTTTTGTCATTCATCACAGCAGTTTTTGTGTAACTATTCAGTCAACCCCCACTTAGATGGTAAAAGTGACGCAATGGGTTTTTTTCCCCTCAGTGAAAGACTAGAGAGGAGGTACCAGTATCAGTACATCGAGCTTTTCCAACATGGCTCCCACACACAGCATACATCACGCATATAGCTCAAGTCCAGTACCAAATCACGGATCAAACACCACTTGCATATCTGCTAGTGTGATGCTGTGAGCAGCTGCATGTAAATCTAGCACTGGGATTCTACTCGAGTTACTGGTTGGTAATGCAGCCTCTATCAGTCCAGTTGGCTCAAGCTACACTCCGACTGTGGTACCGTGTACAGAGGTCATACTGTACTGTATGTAGGGGGAGGAGGGCTCCATGATTGACAGGGACAACAAGCTTTTGCTTCTTCATCTGATAGATGTGAGTCACCTCTGTGGCTTCTCCTGCCTCTCTGCCACACCCTGTTCTCTCTGTTATGATCTGGCAAACAGGAGTATCCAGGCAGCTTCTACCCGCAGGCCGTGAGACTGCTCAACCAGAACCGTACCTCGCCGCTACCCTGAGGTAGTTTGCTGATTGTTACTGTTGTTAGCTGTATTGTTGAGGAGCTAGCTTACCCTAAGCCTTTCATTGCATCGTCTACGGCTGTGTTCTACGTACATGACAAATACACTTTGGGTTTGATTTGATTCCTGCATAACTCTCCTTCCTTTGGTGTAGTACGCGTGTTAAAAACACGATTGCGCAATACAGTGGAGTAGACTGGGGCCCATGCCAAGAAACAAACCTTAACTCATCGGTCCTGAAATACACCGATGACATAAATTCAGCAATGTTTGTGATGCCACCTTGGTATGGGTCTTCTAGCTCACTGACACCCGTACTAACTCAAATGACACAAACATCATTCAAGCATTAGTGCATATTGTTCAGGGATCTATACTTAGAACTCCACACATGACACTGAAGTTCAGAGTTTAGGGTGACATTTCATTGACAACTATTCCACAGTGCCAGGAAGCGGGCAGCTGCAGGCTTAGGGACCTCCTGGGTGTAAATGGCATTCCTTTACAACATTCAACTAATGAACTACTATAATAAGCCTACAGGAGTATGTTTACCTTTGACTTTCTAGCCTGCCAGTGGAGGAGAGTCAAGCCATCTCTCTGAGAGCATAAATCTTTCATGAGGTGTTTTTTTTCCCCTTCTCTGTACATTCTATGTCTCCATCAAGGAGAGCTGGGCCTCTTGTTGTGCCTCTGGCAGCCCCTCTCTTGCTCTTTGGTTAAAGGTCCAAACAGGTGTTAGAGTGTTCGGTTTCCCTACCAGAGGTGGAATATATAGTGATATCTATACCTATAAACTGATATCTAAACCTACCAATCTGTCTAAAGGGTTAGGGTTAGGCTGCGGTGAGAAGAATATACAGTACAACTTGTTGTGGAATAGAACAGTTGATTTTATGTTCAGGTCCATGTTTAGTTCCTATCTGTGTCTCCGGTCTCCAAAACTCTTCTGAACTGAAATCTGTCAAAGCAGTGCCAGAATTCATTCCCAAACAGAGCTGATGTAATCAGCACACACAGCATGGACCACACAAATCAACCCAACCCAGGGGTGCTCTGTCCATGCTAATCCTGTTTCTGGGAAGTCACACGTGCCCTTGAGCTCTGCTGCTCTCAGTGCTGTGTGCGCACACGCACACACGCGCACACACACACACACACACACGCATCTAAGGGGAGGCGGCCGGCCCAACACATGACCTCATTGGCTGCTGACAAGAGGCCAAACAACATCAGGTGAGGCCCTGGCATGGTATGAGTGAGTGTGTGTGACAGAGAGAGAGAGAGAGAGAGAGAGAGAGAGTGTGTGTGTGTGTGTGTGTGTGTGTGTGTGTGTGTGTGTGTGTGTGTGTGTGTGTGTGAGAAAGTGAAAGTGTGTGTGTGTGTGTGTGTGAAAATGCGAGATTGCATTCTACCAAGATCACTCATGATATGATTTTGGTCATTTTTACTTTAGTTCAATGACTCCTCCACAACAAAACTAGTCTATGAACCACTGCTGCCAGCAGCACATACTATAGTACATGCTGTAGTCACTTCGCCTTCTCAGAGACTAACAATAAATTCTCGGGAGATACAGACGTGATTCGAGACCCATCAATGTCTAGAAACATGCCTCCCACCCCTAGAAGCACTGCTTTGATGTCTTGCCAGAGGTTCCTTATATAAAATTATGAAAGCGCTTCCATGTGGACAGGGTGTGTTTTGGCTTTGTGTGTGCATTGAGGGGGCCAGTTGAGAGGAGACCTGCATCTGCTGAACTACCGCTGACCTCCCTCCACCCAATCCCCCCCATCCTTACCAGCCCTCAGGTTCTTGGGAAGGGGGCTGAAGGAACTGCCCAACCATTAAAGAAAAAAACCAATGTCCAATACCAGGAAGTAGTAGAACCAAAACAGAGACACTAGACTGGAGCAAATCTGGCACCACTGCCAAAACAAAAGACACACCAAGCAGGCAAGCATAGAAGTATACAGTAGGCCTATGGTGAATTCAATAACACTCTGAAACTGTCCATATGTAGAGGAAGCGATGTGCGAAGCAAAATGAAGTCTGTTAGTCCTAGGGTCAGTTCCTTTAGGGTACTATTATAGACACACAATTTTACCATAGAACAGCACCCGACACTTTGAAGAATCAGACCCACAGTGTCGACCACTACATACAGTTAAGCTACCCTCACAAAACAGATTGCACTCTCTAAGGACAATCAGCACATACACATACACATGCACACGTACACACGCACATACATACGCACATACACACTCTCTGAGTGAGTCATTCAGTACTTTCCACTGTACATCAGAAACACAATCTGCAGACGATTCTCCAAGTGCTTTCTTTCCTGGGTTGGTCCATCTGTCTTCCTTCATATAACAGAATTAAATGTTCAGACATATGTTCCACTCGCCGTGCTCTCTGCTTTATGGCAACAGAGAGTTCCTTTGGCTAGACATTGTTTTAATACTCCCAATGAAAAGGGCCCCATCCTTAATGCAATGTCTGCTGGCTTGTAGGACTTGAGGGGAAACTGTCCACTCTGTCATGGTAAAACTATTTCAAAGCCTCTTCAACTAGACGAGTCAACATTCAGGGAAAGATTTAGAACCAGTCATGGGGATAAAAGATTTACAGTGCTCTCTTTCATAAAAGAGTCCAATCCTTAATACCGGTAAATTGTTTATGCATGAGTATAACTTAAAATTGCTCTTACTAATCAGTGTACTGTCTCCGCATTGTTCAACCAATTTCTGAGGGGATAATACATTTAAGATGCATTTTTCATTTTCCAATCATTCAGTTAATAGTTTAGCTTCTAATGAGGTTACATAAAATATCTATAAGGCTCATGCGAGTCAGACCTTCAACCTGCTGACCATTCCACATTCCTCCTGATGAATGTCCTAGCAGTGGAGGAAACCCCAGAAGAGGAACCCCTCTGCTTACAAGCAACTCCACAACACCAGATGGCCTCTGTCTTGGTCCTCAGAGCTGGGCTTGTTTTAACTATGCCCCTGCCAGATTCTATATCAAAGCACCAAGAGGGGCTCACATGAAATTGGTTAAAAGCAAAAGAGGCACAGTGTAGAAAGGAAGAACTGAAACAGAGTAATAAAATGCATACTGGTTGGTTCACCCATATCCCCTCACGCAATCACAACTCACCCACAAGATTCCACACTGCCACAAAAGGCTTTCATTGGTACACTGCTGTAGTAGTGGCCACTATATCAGTTTGAATGAATCCTTGACTCAGAGGTAACATAACATCGATGAAAGCATTCACAACTTATGGTACTGTAAACAATGTGAGCACTCTTTTTTTATTGTTTCTGTAATGATTGCAAAAATACATAATGCTACAAGTTTTGAAACCAGTTCATATTTTTCTCTACATGTAGGGTTATCTTAATATTTTGGTGCACTTCAAAGAAAAGGCAACTAATGGACCATTAAAAATATTTAGGGTCAATCTTTACAGAACTTTCCACACCACATGGAAACCACTCCCGCCCTAGTAACCTCTGACCCCAAGCCTGAGGGAGAAAATAGACAGCAGCAACGCTGTAATGGGGCTTCCCCATGTGACCTTCCGTTGAAACGAAAGTCAACACAGAGCGGGCACATTTCCTTAACATTTAATAGATATGGTAGCCTATACTTGATAGCTAGATCCAATGCACAACTAAAAGGAAAACATGTTATAGAATGTATATATAATGCTATATATATATATATATATATATAATGTAGCATGGTGAGTGAGTTCATCATCAAAGGGTAAGAAAGTAAAACCAGGCCCATCATGATTGACTGGCTGTATTTTTTGTCTGATTAAAAACCTTACACACATTATGCTAATGTGCCCTATTCCACTGGTGTAATAACAAAAAAACACCCCACTCTATTACTACGTAATAACAAAGCAGTTACCATGTAACAACATATTTATTATTAATTATTAAAGTATAAGAGTAACTTTGTAATTCATGTCTGAGGGGAAAAAAGTGTTAACAGTCACAAGTCCAACATAGTGGATATGTGCTTCAGAATCAAAGTCTTCTGTGCAGGCTAGTATGACAAAGACTCATTCTAAAACTAGCAACCGGAGGACCAGGGTTGTTCTCATGTCTTAATGTGTCTCAGGACCTATGGGTGTGAGGTGGCTGACTTCAGCTCTAAACCTCCTTGTTCCCAAAGCTATTGTTTGACCTTTCACATTCAGGATTTCCTTTCACTTTGCCTCCCAACAGGGCAGGAATGTTAAACCACCAAACGGTGTGGCCTGGTGCTTAACGTCCTCACCGGATGACCAGACAGCACCAGGGCCATAACCTCCTACCACAACACAACCCCTACATTCCTCCATTTATGGCACCACTTTAACACCACCACCAAATCAGTGTGGGGTACGCACGGATGGTGCTATTAAACCCAGATGGGATAGGAGAGAGAGAAAAGAGGGTGAATTGTTTGGGTAGGATGAATGTCTGAAAGAATAGGTAGGAAGGGAGGAGGGTGTGTGTGTGTGTGTGTGTGTGTGTGTGTAAAGATGGATGTGGAGTCCCAGATGACTACTGAAAGTTGACGTCATGGCATTCCGACTGCCCCTTGTCTGAGTAAAGGCTTCTTGTGAATAGGTTTAGGAGTGATCTTCAACATAGATATGGTATTTAAGGCAAACCAGTTGTTGCTCTGGTGTAATCCCTCCATGGGAGGTGTAAGCTAAGGGCTGTCAGCATTGAAAGTAATTCTTAGGTGGCACGGTCACAAAGACAACATGCTTTGTATGCAAGCATCAGTTCCTCTCCTGTCACATGATCTACCCATGGACTCAAGCAAGCAAAATACAAACCACCCCTAGGGCTGCTGAGATCACTTCTGGAGGGAGAGGCCCATGAATGGTGAGGCTGCTCCTACAAGGGGAGGCTGGTGGAGGTAGAAATTGGAGAACAGTCTCATTGAATTGCATGGAATGGAATTGATACCATTCGTCACTCCATTCATTACAATGAGCCCGTCCTCCGATTTCTACCTCCACCGGCCTCCCATGGCTTATACATACTATAGACACTATTCATTGTAATCGTATTCACACAATATATACAGACTCTCTTTCTGGCGACTGTCAAGCCGAAGCAGTATAAATTCCTGTTTGAGTTACTACAATAATGTAACACCTGCACTCCCACTCTCATTCAGATAAAGCTCTGAGGGGTTGGGGAACTGACTTGCCGTACTCATCTCTATCTGATCATTCAAAAGATACAAATACATCTAAACATTACACAATAAAATAAAAACATATGAGTTTCATGGACAAACTTACCGCATTATCATGCTGCTGGCAGAAATTCAGCCTGTCCTGGAAGACGGGCAGCAGGGAGTAGCTGGAGTGGAAGGACCGATTCAAGGTGGCAGGAGAGTTGGAGTTATTCGTGCAGTTTCCCAAATGTAAACTCTCCACTAGTCTCTCAATGTAATGGTCTTTGGTAAGCCGGACTCTTTGGTGGGCCCGAACACAATTGTCACAGAGGTATTCTTGGCAGTCTCGGCAGTGTGAGGTAGCGTGGTTGCCCTCGTCGCAGGAGCTGCACTGAGGCTCGCCGAGGCGGTGCGCTCTGAGGAGGCTGCCATGGGAGAGGTTGTTACCCCTAAAACAAGTCTTGCTTTGCTCCTCGGACGAAACCATGACATCCAGCAGGTTGCTGAATAGAAAGTTGGATGAGGGCAAAGCGTCCACTCCTGATTCAGCCATTAAAACCTTTTGGTCACACGTCGGGCACCTGAGTTTCAAGGGGTCGCCGGGGTTCCGCTGCCCCTCCAGGCACTGCCTGCAGAAGGCATGGAGGCAGGGGAGGACGTGGAGTCTTCTGGAGGATGAGGTAGATGAGCTTGAGGTTTGAGACGAGGACGATGAGGTAGATGAATTTGAGGAGATCGGAGCAGAGGAACCGCACAATTCTTTGCATAAGGGACAAGTTTGCAGGTCGGATTCAGGAAATGAAGCCATTTGCAATATAACTGCTTTAGAACAGGGGTATTTAAATGCGTTGCATTGAGACATCGGATTGCTTTATGCTAAGGCTATAGATGCAGCGCTGAATTAGATTCAATGTTGCAATAGAAGGTTAGGGTTGCTATTATCAGACAAATTGTATCCACTCAGTCAACACATGCGGGAAACCTCTTTCCAACCAAACGGATAGAATCTTTAGAAATAACATTTGTAACCGACCAAGTAGTAAACTTTACAGTCATCTTTGCAGCGATACCTTATTTTATTCATTTTGTTATGGTTGGATTATAATTCTAGTCAACATTATATTTTAATTATGAACCAATATTGTTGCGCAACATGAAATCCACAGCGAGTTCCTTGCTCCGATTCTCCTCGACCACAGCATGACAATCATGCCACTGACTTTAGCGATTTATCTTTTCAATTACGGATAAACATCAGCTATTTTCACAGTGGCAGCCCATTTCTTCAAACTACTTATAATGTGCCACGCACATAACACAGATGAAGTTAATCAAATAATGGATTAAAGTGATCAGATGTGAAAAGTTGGCTCGATACTTGCGCATAAGATCAAATATTACATCTGCTGAGTAGTGCCAAAATTGCTACTCTATGAAATCCTTTCCACTTCTCTTCATGCTATCTAGGTATTGTTGTTGCATGCAGTACTTTCTTGAGAGAAAAATACAGTGTTTTCCACTGGCTTCCCTTGACCATCCCTCAAAGCAGTATTCATCCATTTGTCCCGTGCCATCAAGCGTTCAATGGAATGTGTTCATTTGCGCCCTTGTCGTTGTACATGCCTTTTACGCATGTTGAACCACGTTATCTTGTGAAGCACAAACTACGTTACAACACATGCCATGTTAAATTGCAAGGCGCGAGTTATCGAAAATGCCCTAAATGTTTCTAATTCCACAGGCGTAGAGCAGCGCACACTTCCGCCCTCATCACATGGAAGGCGCTCTTGTTGGTGGAGAAACCAGGGGGCTGGAGAGGGGGCTGGGCTAATATTGCTGGGTTACATTGTTACAGGATAATTTTACTAATTTTCTGTTTCCTATTTGTTATTCAATCATCTGCAAGTTACTGTACATAACAATAGTGCACCTGCTCACTATTGAATTGCACTGACCCAATGATAAGCTATTTGTGATTTGCAGTTTTATGTGTGTGTGTGTGTGTGTGTGTGCGTGTGCGTGTGTGTGTGTCTGTGCGTGTGCGTTTTTTCAAACATGCATTTTAACCCTCAAACTACCAACATATTTCGCCTCAATTGTTTACCAACAGGGGCAAAACAAAAGTTGTACAAGTTACACACTGTAATAGTTTATAACGTAAAACCAAAGGTAGCGAATGGGGCCCAAAATGGGGTCCAATATTTCACATGCCTCAATCTTAAAAATCACTTGAAAACATTTTTTTATGACACAGGCAATGCCATGACAAGTTGTACATGCAAGAATGTAATGTTAATCAATGTATTTCACCTTCCATAGGCTGAACTGGATGAATTGTGCCTTTTTTTGCCTGAATTCATAACATTTGTAATTTTCTGAATACCAAATTAATACTTGACACCAAATAAAATGGTTTGGAGTTGTTGGGGAAATATTTATTGCAAGCTTAGAATATATGAATATATATATATATATATATATATATATATATATATATATATATATATATATATACACACACACACACACACACACACACACACACACACACACACACACACACATACACACACACACACACACACACACACACACAATGTAGTACCATCTGGGGTCTGGCCTGATCCCTATTGGTATTAAAAATGTCTGCAATAATAAACTGTGGGACCAACACTCATGCCCTCTTTGAGAAATCCTTTCATTCTTGAGACAGAGATATAATATAATTTCAGGGACACTTGGTTTGATCCTGGCCTCTGGAGTGGTGACTCAATGGACAGGAGGGTAAGGAGGAGCCTCAGTGAGGTTTAGCCTCCACATGTTAGCGGCCTGATAAAGCAGTGGGAAGCCGGCCAGAGTGACAGAGCTCTGAGGGGACCTTTTAACCCCCATTATCCAGTCCTGGATTAGGAGCAGCAGGACCTGGCCGGGGCCCATCCTGCACAAACCCTGATCTGAGGATCCGGACATTCCAAGGACATTCCTCCAAAAACAGAAGTTTGTGTAGGGTCAGGGCTGGGGCACCATGAAAATCAGCAAAACAAGATGGAGTCGGGTGTAATATGAAAATCAGCAAAATAAGATGGAGTCGGGTGTAATATGTTAAAAATGAATGATCCATTGAGACAATGTGGTCACTGGTCAAAAGTGTGTTGGTGAGAGAGGGTATTTACTTTGATGGTTGATAGTGCCCAACACCAGTAAAAAAAAACAAGCCCCACTGTGTGGGCAGCATGCTAATAGTAGGATGTACAGTATTTCTGCTGATAAAGGGCAACAAGAGGTCAGAGAGACCCTAGGGAATACATGACACAAGGGGCCTGTTAGAAGACAGTATAATGAAAGGGTATGAACATTTAGATAAGTAATGTTATGCCACTTGCTCATGAGAGGACATAGGTGACCTTTCTTGACTTATTGAATATTGATGGCCCTAGTTATTTATAGAATAATGGGCAACTTACTTCCACTTAACCATATTCACAAGAGAGGCCAAATGCAGGTAACCGCCTCTTGTCATGATCAAATGGAGTAATTGATAGCGAACGCTCTACTCCCAGCTCTGTGAAAAAACGCTTTAGCGCAGGTGAGCTATGGTAATAACAGTGTGGGCTCAGGTGTAAATCATAAGAGGCTTTTTGTTTAAACGTTCTGATTTAGTGCCCTGGCCCCAACAGGCACATACTCTGGCTCAGAGGGGGTTCCCCACTAACTACGAGGAAGAGGGCGATCTGCCTGCCATTACCACAGCATATCCTACAGAACCAAGGGCCAGGAAGATTAACAGTGCTGGAAGGCAAACCCCAGGCCAGGCCCTCCTCCTGACCATTAATCTCTCCCTAAAAAGCAGGGAATTACTAGCTGTGCTAATATCCCACCCCGCCTGTCCTTCATTAAAGTGGCCATTTCCTGCCTGAGAACAGTAATTGGGATTGTTAGTGGAAGTTGCATAGAGATGTATCTGTGATCTGTTGCCTTTGAAGAGGCATTTTTGGCTCAGTGCACAGCAGAGGGACCTTCTGCTCTGTTCAGACCAGACAGTATAATTCAATACACATTTGCTCATGCAGAGTGATCTACATGGTGATGGGAACTATGAATGAGTGTATCTGGATAAAACCTACATTCTGGAAATCCTATGTACAGACCCGATTCAGGATGGACTCAAATAAACAATATGCTCTTTTGAATGCCAATTAATTTCAGTTGTCTGAACTTCAGAGAAAGTACAATCACCAATACTCTAGAAATAGAACAAAAGCAATCATTCATTATTCTATCACAACTCAATGTACACAATACATAAATAAATAGCTTTCACATTATCATAATTTATTGATGATTTACAGTGACCTCCTTGTACATGAAACATCAGTGTAGTTAACAGTCTGAAATAATCAGATTTACTGTATTTTAGCAGCTCTTCATTTATCAAAATTGGTTATGGTGCTTAACAAACAAGAGATCACATCTATGCATTGAACATCATTGCACCCAACTGTCACTTACTAGTGTATTTGGTCAGGAAAATGATGCAAAATACAGTTGAATCTTAACTTGAATTTACAGTATCCATTACATTTTACTGTCCAGCCTGAAATCAGCATCCGTTTGATCCCATTATCCCACTTCGCCTTTACAGTGCATTTAAACAGCGGCAGTGGGACTTATTTCGAGCGACTAAAACACAGTAGTCTCCTCTCCTTAATAAATAGCATGTGAACAGTCAAGTAGTCATAGTTAAACTAGACCACTGACTTGCATCAAATCTCACTTGAGTGCATGAATACAAAACACAATGAAATGTGAGCACTCCATCTAGTGGAGCATTAAAAAACATCTACATTGATGTCTGTAACTTTGAACTGATCATCATTTAAGAACCACTTTGTAACACAGAAGTGTTTCTTTCTGTAGTATCTCCTGTCATAGCAAAATAAATGTGAGACAAAAAACCACATCAGATTACTCACTAAGTGTGACAATTTCAAGTAAAGTGAAACACATTTCAATAAAAGCTTTGTTAGTGGTAACACTTCTTGGATTGTCTCAGAAATAACATTCCCTAAAATCATTCTGTGATTCTATGAAAATATAACAAGAACACATAAATCTGAGTCCTTTTACCAAGAAAGGTATCTGCACTGGCAACTGGCAATCAATAAAAAATAATTGAACAACAGTCTTCACCTTACCCTCTTTCACACACAATAATACAAACAGAAATACTAGAATTGTTCACACACACAAATCTCCTGAACACTGTTTGACTTCAATAAACTAGGCCGTCATGATGGCTATTAAAACGTTAACTCTATTGTACCTGCATTGACTGTCTGTCTGACTTCTTTAGTATAAGTATAAAGTGCTTCCTCTTGTGTGTTGTGTTGTGTGAGTCTGTGGTTTCTCTCTGTAGCGTCCCTGAGTGGCTCAGCCTTTCCAGTCCCAGGGGATGCAGAGGTCTCCATCCTGCATGACGGAGTAGAAACGGGAGACGCAGAGGCGCAGGCCCTGCATGAGGGGAGAGCGTTCCTCCAGGAGCCTCCTGCAGCAGGGGATCATCTGCTTGCTGCTGACGCTGGGCTCCTTGGACAGGCTCCTCAGGGCCAGGCTCTCCAGGCAGTGCTGCACCACATCCTCCTCCTCCGCTTGCAGCCTGACACACACACACACACACACACACACACACACACACACACACACACACACACACACACACACACACACACACACACACACACACACACGTCAGGGCCATTTATACATACACACACTCAGTCAACAGAGGGACAGAGCATACTGTAATACAATGTACCCATTCAGGGGAGCAGGTTGTCCGACACTCACTGGTTTTTGCGTTTGATGCGCTGTCGGGCTTCCCGTGCCTGGCTCTGGAGGAAGACGTTCAGCTGGTTGGGGTCGCAGGTCGCGGGGATGCTGAAGTGGCCCATCTCATGCAGACTGGGGGTGGAGCGGTCACTGGGACAAACAAACACAGGGATATCAATGGCTAGGACTAGGACTTCACATGCTTCTATACAAACTTGTATTACATAAGCTTTAAACAGTCTCACTCCAGGTGAAATGTCATGCTGCTTGATGGATTAACATTTTTATACACATCGAGGTCCTCATATCACAAAAGCCCGTGGGGCGAGTCCATGGTACTGTTTTATTGGCAGCATGGACCTCTCATGGCCAGTAGAGGGCAGCCTGTGGAGGGGGAGGTGAGGTACTGTAGGTGACTCTTACTTCTCCAGGGTCATGGACAGGCCTTGTAGGCTCCTGGGGTGCAGGGTCAGGCGTTGGGGCAGCAGTCTCTTATGGAAGGTGTTGAGGGTGCTGTAGTACTCCTCTATCGGCAGCACAGGCCCCAGCCTCTCTATGTGGATCACCTGGATACCCCCCAACACATGACTGATCCTCTCCTTCAGCCACACCGTCTGCTGCTGCAAGCTACGGTAACTGGGCAGCCTCTCAAATAACTAAGACACACACACACACACACACACACACACACACACACACACACACACACACACACACACACACACACACACACACACACACACACACACACACACACACACACACACACACACACACACACACACACACACACACACACACACACACACACACACACACGACCAAAAGGAAAGGTACATGACCAACAAGAAAATACAAAAGACATAGATCACATTTCCATACTTCAGTTGAAAAGTATGCCTTACCTTTATCCATTGGTGATGAACATCCATTGTTCCTAGCATAACGTCTCCAGAGGCATTCATCCCTGATTGGTCAGTAAATATTAGTGTATGCCCTGAAAGAGGCAAAGAAGAAATAAGGTCAAGTCCAGTTTTTAGCATCCTCTGTATGACAATGTTGAATTGCCTATGGAACCAAAGCTCCAAGCCCACTGTTATGAAGTAAAGGAGCAGCAGAATGATTCCCTCGTACCTTGCAGGTTAAACAAAGCTTCAGGGTTCTGCTGGGCAAGGCGGCTCAGGCTCTGGAGCTGACAGCATCTGTGGGTGACTCCCCAGGTGCGCTGCCACCTGCATGACAGAACATAAGTGGTTATTATAGGATCTGAAGAGGGAGCATAGCATCATTATTGTCATGGACCAACAAAAAGAAAAAAGAGTTAGAGTGACATTGTCGCATTGGTTTAATGTTTACCAGAAGGCACAATATAGACCCCATGGCATTGGGTACATAGGTCAGCAGAGTAAGAGAGTCTAATATGAACTATGAATCGTTGAACTTTAAAAAATCGTTGAACTTGTGTGAACTGTGAAAAATCAAAGCTTGCAGGGAAGCTCAGGGTCCTGACATTATTAGTGAAGCTGTAAGTTACTGTGATCATGACCTGATATCAGCCACGGCAAACTTCTGACACAATTCCTTCTTCAGTCTCTTCAGCTCCTCTCGCCGAGGGAGACTAGCATCCTGCTTCTTCGTAGCCTCAGCCTCATTGTTTCTCAGCCACAAGCTGGAGGACACAAAAATATATTTCAACAGGCACTGGTAATCAAATGAAAGTCTCACCAACATAGCTACCTACCCGTCCCTACTGAAGGCATGTCGCATGACTACAGCTGATAAACTAGAAATATTTAGACACAAGTTACAAACGACAGGAGATGCTGCATCTATTTAAGCCCCTTTCAGGCATCTATGTGAGATTTTGAGCTCATAGTGATAAGTGCTTTCATATACCTGAGTGTGGGCTCTACTCTCCTGGCCTGCTCCAACTCCTGCTCTGGGTCTCTGAAGCCAGTAAAGGTGTAATAGGTTTTGTCCCATTTGATTGGTCTGTAGAAAGGAGTTCCAGCTTTTGGTGAGCTCCTGGTTGTCTCTGTGCTGGCTTCCAGCTCCTTCATGTGCTCTATGGACAGGCTGCAGGACTTGAGAACGTCCATCACAGTGCTCAGGACATCCTTGGTGTGGAGAGTGAAGCTCACAGAACGGAACCCTGGGAAACATAGTATACAAATGTATGATAATCCCTCAGAAGAAATTAAATGGGAAAATGACATCATACCAAGGAACATGAGTAGATCATTAAAACAAGCTGTGAACAAACAGTTACCAGAGGGGATAATGTCATTCTCTATGTCATTTTTCTCCTTTGTTTCCCTGACATAAAAAGTGAGCTTTGTTGATTGGACTGAACGGGCCCCTGGCTTCTGAAGACTCTCCAAATAGCCATTCAGCCTCTTGAGGGAATTTTCATTTACTTCCTGCAGAAAAATGGAAAATGCATTTAACAGGAATAATAATAAGCAGTTGCACTGGCATATTGTTTGAGAAGGAATGCTCTCTCAGATGCATTTACCCTTTCCCTGGGATGCTGGCCAAAGAAGTCTGGGTGCACTGCGAAGTAAAAGGGCCTAAGTGCATTGATAGCATCAGCCCCTGAGAGAGCTCTCTGCTGAATCAAATGTGTGGTGACACGTTTGTTTCCCACTCTGAAAAAAATAGTAATGTGATCAGATAGAATGATGTTTGCTTTCACTATGTCCAAATGGACCTCAAAACAAAACTCTAAGCACAGCTGGTGCTGTTATGTGAAACAATGACTGCAAAAGCCACATATCTGTTATTTTTGCCATAACCATTACCTGATAGCATAGCGCAGGAGGGAGGTCACAGACATAGCTAGTGTCGCTTATTATTCAGAAAGTGACTTCCATAGGTGCAGAATCTATAGGCCTCCTGTTGAGAAAAATACTGGTTACTTCACTGACAGTCCAGTCCACACTGGCATTGCATTTCAATTCATCTGAACTGGGTAGCCAGCCAGGGATTAAGTAACCGACTAGCTAAAGTAGCTAAACCTGTCTGGGACCAACTGAATATAGGCCAGGTCATATTTACAGTAGCCTACAGTAGCTAGCTATAGTGTGTCTCTCTGGCTGGGATTGGGAAGAGGGCATGTCAAAAACATTACCCAATCATTTTGCTTATTGCTTATTGCATACGGTTTATTAATGGACACCATACACCAGTATATATCTGTCATACTATGTTTAGATAGCAAGCTAATATAATCACCAAGCAAGCATAACGACAACAAACCACTTGGTGTACTATAGCTAGCTAGGCAGCTTTACCCCTGGTTAACTGGCATGAGGAGTGCTGAAAATAAACACAACCGTTGCAGACACTACCAGCCATACATTGAAATGTGTTTATGTCAACATAGTCACTTGTTACAAGTGTTTTGTGCAGAGATCATAAGTTTAACTTACCCTCTCCACATCATTGCTACACTGCTCGAAGTGGCTATGGCACAGTGACTTCTGTTATGATTTCACTCCAAGTTGATGGGTCGTTCACGAGCATCAGACAAAAGCAATCGCACTGCAACTCCATCTGTTGAAGTTGTATGACCTCTACTGGTGGGTTAGGATGTTGCAAGCAATGCATACGCCCTATCGTTGCATTGGTGCTTCAAATAAATGTTGCCTACGATGTTCACAAATATACATCCTAATGAGCTTTATCCTGTTTGCATTTATCCGTATCAATATTTAAATACCAGCGAAATATATTCAGGCAGTTTGCCTACCAGGCAGACATTGGTGTGGATGATGCCATCATTCTGAAGTATATCAGAATATACTTCTCCTGCTACACAGAGCTCACTTCCATTTAGATAAGGCTGGCAGCACTGTGAGGGTCATGCTCTTTGACTTCTCCAGTGCATTTAACACCATACAGCCCTTACTACTTGCGGATAAGATGCTGATGCAAGTGGACTCCCCCATTATTTCCTGGATTACGAACTACCTGACCTAACCCTAACCCACAGTTTGTATGGCTGTAGGGATGTGTGTCGGACTGAGTGGTGAGCAGCACTGGTGCCCCCCAAGGGACAGTTCTGGCTCCCTTCCTATTCACCCTCTATACCCCGAACTTCAGGCACACAGTTTATAGTCCAGGGGTGCACCTGGACAATAAACTGGACTAGACTGGTAACACAGATGTCCTGTACAAGAGGGGCCAGAGCCGGCTTTATTTCCTGAGGGGGCTCAGGTCCTTTGGTGTGTGCAGGACTCTGCTGAACATGTTCTATCAGTCAGTGGTGGCCAGTGCAGTGCTGTACGTGATGGTATATTGGGGGGCAGCATCAAGGAAGGTAACACCAAGAGGCTCAACAAGCTTATTAGGAAAGCTGGTTCTGTCCTCGGTGGCACCCTGGACACTGTGGAGGAGGTGGCCAATAGGAGGATGAGGACCAAACTCCTGGCCATCATGGACAATCCCTCCCATTCCCTACATGACAATGTGACAGAGCAGAGAAGCTCTTAGCAACAGACTACTACAACCACGTTGCACTAAGGAGCGCTATAGGAGATCTTTTTTGCCGGTCGCAATAAGACTGTACTCCTCCTCCGGCTGGCTCGATCGGGGGGATCAAATCATACTGGACTGTTGTTACTGTATATAATGTTTCAGATGTCTATTTTATCTATTATTCTATTGTAATTTTATTTTGTTGTTGTTGTTTGGTTGTTTGTGATGTGAGCTGCTGTAATGCCTTAATTTCCCCTCAGGGATCAATGAAGTACCTATCTATCTATCTATCTATCTATCTATCTATCTATCTATCTGTCTCAATCTATCTGACTATCTATGTAACCATAGCATAATCATATAACAACTATTCAGTGTCACCATTTGATGGCATAACACAGGGATTCATTTGACCCTACTATGATAAAAGTGTATTTGCTTGCAGTGCTGTATTCATGGACATTTCAGTTCATCAGGATGGCCTCCCTGTTTATGTACTGCTGTTCATTCTTGAAATATGTTGTTTTGGTGTAGCCTATGCTTCATAATCCATTCACAATATGACATCATTGAAACTATAATGAACCATTCTATTCAATTTATGATGAAGCTGTTTAGAATTTTATTGTTGACATTAAAAAATAACAAATTCACCATTGTAGTTACAAAGTGCTGTCACACACAAAACATAATCACTGAAAACATCCAATAATACATTTAGCAAAAAAAGGATATTTGATTAATTAATCATGGAATAAAGCCTTAACAAAAAGAGATGCAGACAATCTTACTGATAAAAGACTGAGACTAAATATAAATGTTTAATGTTTAATTTCTTCAGAGAAAGTGAGACACACAATCATTCATTTTTCATGTTTTTGTATCAACAGTAGCACATCTCATTAGCTCTAGTGCAGAAATGCAGAAGGCATAGGGCCAGTCAGTACAATAAATTGTTGCTGTTATGGTGCTAATAGTTATGAGGCCTAGCAGTACCCCCACACACACACACACACACACACACACACACACACACACACACACACACACACACACACACACACACACACACACACACACACACACACACACACACACACACACACACACACACACAAACACACACAGTATCTGTTTTTGAGTTATTTATTTTCCAACAGTCTTTGCACACATTTGAAGTTGTGGGCTGCACATGTGGGCTTGTGGGCTGCAGTGGATAGATGTGCCCTGCTAGTGTAGGCTGCCGTGGATAGATGTGTCCGTGAGAGCAGCAGTGATGAAGTGTATGAGTCCTGCTGGTGTGGGTTGCAGTGGGGTGTGACCCTGGTGTTGTGAAGAAGCCGTGCCTGGCACTATAGCGGCCTGATTCACAACACCAGCTGTCCCGCCCCACTAGAGTCAGACGTGCTCCTCCTGGCTTCATCCTCTCTTGGGAGCTCCAGCCTCTCATGGGCTTTGCCTACTGCTCTCCAGGGTGGATCATGGCAGAACCTGTAGGTCAGATCAAAGCAACCACATTGGTATATTATTACCGAATCCCATAGAATTCTGTGCCACAGGTTGATTAGATTAGAATTACCTTTATGAGAGTGCTAACACTAAAACAGGGCCAGTCTTCAGATGTTACAGTTGCCAACATGCACAGTGCAGTTTTCTATTTTGGAGCTTGGAAGTGAATTGAGGCCAGGGCAGTGATAGAGCTGAGAATAACTCAGGTTCACAGCTGTTATTCTCAATCCACCTTAGTGCACTGAGTTTGAAATGAGGTGTGGGGAATGATGGGAGGAGGCTTTCACAGTGGTACAGTAGATAAGCAAAAATTACATTTCTTTATAGTAAGGTGATTAAGTTTTGAGTTCATACCATTTTAATCAAGAACCTCTATAACTACAAATATAGCCAGAGCCATTTTGTACAATTAACTACAGTATCAAGGAGATTATTAAAGAGGACAAATGAACATACTGTAAAATGACAGAAAGAGAATTCATACAACAATGCAGCCACATTACAGGAAGATACGATTTAGACAAGCTTTTTTGTCTGTGGCTAACTTAATGATTCCCCTAGGTATATGACTAATTGGACTGGTTGTTATGCAGACTGTGGTGTATCAGAGAGAAAACGTCTTATGAATCATAGTGGTGCCATCACAGCCAAGTCTAGAGGAGCTATAAGCCTTTGTCTACAGCCTGTCTGGCTCCAGCTCCACTGTGTTTGACAGAGGTTAGAGAGAGGACAGAGGTGCTGGAGCCATACTTGACTGTAGCTGCCAAGGAGGAGCAACAGCAATGAAACAATGGGTTTTTGCTGCCTCATTGTGCATGGGTAGACTGGGCATGTGTCGGGAGGAGAGGGACATCTAGGACGAGGATGACTATAGTGACATACTATAATAACTGTGTTATAGCTCTGCCTTCAATTACACCCAACTATGCTGTCATAGACATATGCTAACTTTAACTAAGCTAAGTGTTACGAAGTGTTTTGCAGGCTTCTCATAAATTGATCCCAATCGATGACAATATTGACCTATCATGGTTGACATACAGTAGGAGGCATTAGAAATACACTCCTAGATGTACAGTATGAGAATAGAGCACACTACTGTGCACATAATTAGCACTGTCTGAGATGCCACTGTTTTACATTATTTCAAATTATGCATATTACGTCAATGGTTTATGGGCAAACACATTTTGCAGTTTTACTTGTGTGACTAAATTAATCTGCAGTTTGTCCTCTTGCCTGGCCAATCTCCATCCCTGGAGGGTCAATTTGGGCTAATTCTTCCACAGTTGAACATGGCACACAGCATATAATATCCAAGCAATACATTTCTCCTAATCCGGTTTTATCAGCTCGGTTGCCCTTTCTGGTCAATCTAATTGCGACAAAGCCCACATAAGGGCTTTTGTGCCAAGAACTTCTTTATGGTTTCAATTAAAGGGCTTGAGCACCCAGTGGAAGCTTTTGGATCGCCGCCAGTGTCCTTCAGACAAAGAATGTCACTGCGCTTAATAGGCAGCAATACTCTCCTGAAAAAAGCCACACGCTTCATGACTGCGCATGTGTCTGCACCGACAACTTTTCCAGGGCAACAATGAGAGGAACTACATCTAAACAGTCCCGTAGTGTGAGAGGCTATGTTAGAGAGAGCTGTTAGACATGCACAGCTATTTCTGTACAGATAAGCCAAAGAATGACAAGCTTTCAAAAAGGCTTTTTGGGGTACTTAATGGCATCTATTGATGTCCATAATGTTTGATTCTCCAAAGTCTAACATTTGAAGTTCAGGAAATGGCCAGCTTCAGAGTCTCTCTCTAACTGCTATCTAAAAAAAAGAAGAAGCTTGTCCATTTCTTCACACATTCACATCTGCATTCACACTGGACCCGTGTAATCTCTCAATGGCAGGGTCGGATCATGGTCCCGTGAGGCCCCTGGGCACATGTCTTTTGGAGCCCCCCCCCCCAATTTCCTATATTGGTGTCTTTCTTGCCTTCTTCCTCGCAAAATCATCCACTATATCGTCAAAATCTAGCTGTCTGACAAAGTGTGACTCTATTGACAGAAGTGACAATGAGCTGAGATATGTTTGGCACATGCTACTCCGCAATTTTTTATTCTGCCTTAAAAGGGAAAATGTCCACTCACCCTGGCAGTTTGTCACTGGCAAATTTTTAAAAAATCCAAAGTGCCACAAAAACATTGGGGAACACTGACCGCAGATTAAGTGCCTACAACGTCGAAAGCAATTTAGTTGGGCACTTTTCACCCTCAGTCAGACATGAAAGACTTGAATTGGATGAGTTCATTGGCAAAGTTTATGTCCAGGTCTGATGGATATGCAGCGGAGAGTGCATTTACCTTTTCCACTATGACATCACTGTTAGACACCTGATCTGACATAAACAGAACTCCAAAGAGACTGGTTAAACGCTTGTAAGCATCCAAGTGATGTTCAAGGCATGCTATTAGCTTATCAATGACCACATAAAATGTTTCTATTTTGAACTTCTCCCTCCCCTCAAGTGTCACACCTGGCTCTGAGCTCTCATCTGTAAATGTTTTGCGTTTCCTCTTTCGCTGAAGATCGTGCTTATATGACTGAGAGACACCTGTCACATTTAAGGCTGCCCTTTCAAAAGCCTCAAACTGGTCTTGCTCTCCCCCCACAAAATCCCTTAACGAAGACAAAAGTTGTGCTGCTACAGAGATGTCAATGTCACTTTTATGTAGGTGCATGTTTGTAGTGTGGAACCGGTCAAGTATGACGTCCCAGAAATGTGCCATGAACACCATCTCTAAGGTGTCCAATTTAGCACATAGTCCAGTGGCCTCAATTCGAGTATCTCTTTTCTCTTTATCATCATTGCACACCACCGAAGGCCTCTCTAATGTGGGTGTCATTTCTCCACAGTGCCTTGGTTGACTCTGCCCGAGCACTCCACCGAGTACTGGACAGCGATTTTAATGTCAGTCTGACATCTGTCTGACATCTTTATGTTGCTTGCATTGTCATATGACTGACCTCTACAGTTTGAGAGGTCCAACCCAAGGCCCTCCACCATCAAAGTCACATAGTCTGCTAAATTAGTCAAATTGTGATAGCAATTCTAGGATGCCAAGGAAATTAGCGTTATGGGTTGACCCAAACCGTTCATCATCTCCCCTAAACACAAGTCCTCTTTTATCCAAGAACTTGATCACTGCTACAACTCATTTCAAAATGTCCCTCCAGTATTTACGTTCCCCATCAAGTTGCTACATGAGATCTGCATCTATAGCACTGCCCTTTGTCCGCTGGTGCAAGGCAAGCATGCATGATCTGTGTTCTGCGCTCTTTTCGTGTTCCCCTGTGGTTGGACTGAAGCTGGGTATTTTTCACTGCAAAGGACTGCTCCTATTTCAATAAGCACTGACTTAACAATGTCACTGGAAGTGTTTTGCCATAATGCAGGGTCAGTGACCTCATAGCACCAGGAATGGCTTGGTTGCTGATTTGATTCTTGGGAACTGCCCAACTGCTCCTGAGGTGGAAATGATGGTTCTTGTATACCATTTGCTGTTGAGGGTTCGCCTTCAAAGGATAGCTCTGGGGGAGTGACATCGTTACTGGAAACTGAACTAGTGCTAGTTCCTTCCTCACAGCTGACAATAGTGCTGCTGTCATCATTATTACTATCAGAGGGTTTTTAAAAGAAGTTGGCAATGAGTGGAACACTTGGAAGCAAAACTGCCTCTCTTGCCTCCTTTTCTTTTTCGGCTTTCCTTTTGGAAGCACCACTATTCATTTGTGGTCCATATTTCAGAACTACGTGACTGTGGCTTTTCCTAACAAGAAATGTCTTATATACCTGCCTGACACAGAGAGAATTATGTTGCTTGAAATTCAAAAGATAACTTTTTTTTCATTGGCTGAACAGCCAACAAAGGTTTCTGATAAGTCAGTGAAATGACTTAGTGGAGACACCCCATTGACAGGGAGGGGAAAAAAGACCTCATAAGAGCTGTTGACAATTTGCATGTCAACGTTAGCATTATCTACTTCCGTGCCACCTAACTAACTAACTAACACTGTAGGTACCGAGGGGCCCAGGGGCTCTAGTGGTCAGATCATGCTTTAAACACCAGTGGCCTAGGGGCCCTAGTGGTCAGATCACTCTTGAAACGCCAAGGGGCCTAGGGGCCCTAGTGTCAGCTCACTCTTTAAACGCCAAGGGGCCTGAGGGCCCTCACACTGTAAGCACTGAGGGGCCCAGGGGCCCTAGTGGTAAGCTTAAGTTTTAAACACCAAAGGGTCTGGGGGCCCTCACATTGTAAGCACCGAGGTGTCTGGGGGGCAGTAGTGATCAGCTCACGTTTTAAACACCAAGGGGTCTGGGGGCCCTCATATTGTAAGTACTGAGGGGTCTGGGGGGCAGTAGTGGTGAGTTCACACTATAAGCACCCAGGGGCCTAGTGGTCAGTTTGCACTGTGCGCACTGAGGGCCCTGGCATTCAACTTCCTACGGAAGTCTTGGGCCACGCACCGTGCGCAGCCTGAGGCTTGGAGGCCCCCTGGCAGTCCAAGTCCCCGGGGCACTGGCCCTACTGGCCTGGTCCATAGTCCAGCCTTGCTCAATGGGATACATTTCAGTGAGGCTACAATGTGTAATGAGATTTATTTGACTTGGTATTCATTCCTTAAACACAAATCATTGGAACGTACAATGTTGAAAAAGAAAGTACTGGCAAAACGACACTCAAATGTATTTGTGTTAGCAGAAAAGTAGCAGTTTTCATGGTCAAAGCATCTCAGCTGAGAACAAAGAAGATTCAATGCATATTCAAGTTTAGTGTAATGTAATATCCCAGCGCAATCACATGCATAATTTGTCATGAGCAACGGTCAGACAAAACTCTGTCACTATTTCCGACACCTCCACATTGTCTGAACAAATCTATTTCCTTTTCATCAGATCTTTGCAATCCCATTCAGTGCTGTCGTCTGCGCTGCACAGCAGCCTATGATTGAATTCAATTTTGGGGAGTCCCATCTGCAAACCACACGCCTCCTTGACAGTTTGTCTGATAGATCAGAATAATTTAGCTTATCACCCATTCATTACAATATTTGCTTAGCAGACACCTTTGAAGTGATGAATCTTCCCCTCACTGGTACAATGTGGCTGTACGCGTCAGAATTCTCCTTGGTGAGATTCAGGAACAATGCATTCTCAAGGTTGAGATGTTTATCCCACCCAGAAGCCAGGAAATAAAGTCATACAGAATCTATAATGCCACAATGTACTACAGTATTATGGTTCATGTTGAAGGGCTAAACCAGCAAGTTCAAACTAAAGAAGAATGCCCATCAGAGCAAAAAAAAAAAGGAGACCATCCCTACAGCACAGACCCTTTGACAGGCAATTAAGGCCTCTTCTTTTCCTGATTAGACTCTTTCCTAAATGCAGGCCTTGGTATTAATGGCTTTTTCACAGTAATTAAAGCTCTCTTTTAAATTGCCCTACCATGCTGTGTGGCCCCTGAGTCTCCAGCCGAGCCCACCCTCCCTCCCTCTCTCTCTCGCCCACCTCTGGCCACATTTCCCCCCCTGGCCAGAGTTTGTGCTGATGGACAAGCCCATCCCTCATGGTCCTCTCAGACAGCTGTGCTTACCCTGCAGAATGGAAAGGGAGTCTGGATCTTTGCTTACTGGATAAAAGGAAGCATTTGTTTCCTAATGGAACCTCGCCCCTCTGTGAGATCAATCAAACAGCCAGAGCAAGACATTGGCATCATCGTCTCAGTAATTCATCTCCTGAGGGCTTGGCTTGGCATCTCTGGTTGTGTCTGTGTGTTTTTAGCACTAACTGGCAGACCTACATGACACAGCATTCAGAAAATAGAGGACATATCCAAGGTATACAGCATCTAATAATACAATATACTGTAAGTTAGTTCTAGTGCTGGTCTAATCATATGAACGTAGAAATCCAACACTCAATTATCATCTGAGTTATCAAATAAATGTATAATTAATATAATGAATATAAAATGTACTATTGGAAAAGTAGAGCTCTATATATCTTAATTTGTTTTGCCCCTTTTTGCCTATTTTCATTTTTTAATCGTAAGAAAAAGCCAAACAAATTAAAAAACTAACTTGTTTTGGCATGCCTTAACAGAGGAAAATACTGACAGCAATTTCGGAGGTGACAGACAGGTTGAGTCCAGTTTTAAACCTATAAAAATACTCAACCTCTTATCGCCATGGCAGCAGCTGTGAGGAGCAGCACAGGTGACCGAAATGCACCATTTCATCAGACTTCTAAGGGCCTGCCAATCCAGCAGTTTCCCACAGCAGAATATATTGATTGACATAATACTCTGTACTCCATATCGCCATCGAAGCAACCTTTCTATAAGTCTCCTTCCAAATGTTAGTTTGAATTTCCTTGTTTCCGTAACTCAACCTTTACTCTATATATTATATGATGCTCCTAAACTGAAGATAAGCTAGATCAAGAGGCAGAGGGAAGGAAGTATAATTAGTGTCTTCAAGGGAGGTTCCCTTCGGCGGACGGCAGTCTGCTCATTAGGACGAGGGAGAAGTTGTGTGACGAACCACTGGTCTGGATCTCTCTGCTCTGCATGGATTAATCAGTTCCTCTGTGGCCTGGTAGATGCAGCACACACACATACACACACACACACACACACTCACACACACGCACACGCACACACACGCACACACACACACACACACACACACACACACACACACACACACACACACACACACACACACACACACACACACACACATTCGTCTGACGACAGTGTGGTCCCCAGACCGGCACACAACACATGGCCAACAATGACAGTTCTCTCTGGAGTCCTGTCCTCCATCCCTTCCCATTCAGGCCAGTTGTACGTAACTCCCATCAAGTCTGCTTTCATTGCATAGCTTTTTTTCTGTATCCATAAAATATATTTTTTATTCTACTTTAGTACTTCTGTACTTCTTAACTTTCTCATCTGAGGACAAACATACATGTTCTCAGTCATACAAAGGTTCTTTCCTATATTTTCAGCTGTTCAAAATATATTAAATATATTCTATGACATACAGATATCTGTGGTTATATTTACTGTCCATTTTTCACTATAGGTTTAAGGGGATGCACATCTGCAGATCCATGGCGGAAGTATGACATGTTTTTGGCCGCCGATCTGATAAAATAGCAAAGAGAAAATCTTCACACAGCCAACATGCTCTATTGGCATCTGTAGACGTGCCTGCCAAATAGCAAACATCACAACAGGCAGTATCATTGAATAGCAAGAGGAGCCATTGTGCTGCAGCTGCAGAGAGTATGGCTGCTCCACTGTGATGGTATTTCACTGAGTGTTTGGCAGGCGTGGCACTGCAGCACTGCTGAAGCAGCTGGTCTCCACAGACAGTCCCTCAGCCAGCACGGGTCTGAGGGAGCTGGCCTGCGAGGCAGGCTGAGGCTGCTTCATACTGGCATCAACAGACTGCTAGTCTATCTTGCCAGACTCAAACCTTACCAGGTAAACTTTCTACTGTATGCTGGATGTAGATAGAGACTATGCATAGACAGTACAATACGTACTGTACAGTACATGCCAGTGAATATCTAAAACTGATATGACGTAGGGACACTTTTGATAAGGGGGTTGAAGGTGACTCAAAGTCTTCATTTAAGTCCTGAGGGGGCTGTCTCCAATGAGTAGCATCTATAGCAGATAACCAACAGGTAGTGCAAACCCAGGAGATTAATTAGTACCTGCTCCACTGATCCGAGAACATATGTGAATACCTGGTGTGTTTACAATGATCCTGTTTTTTAAAAAGGGCTAAAGGAGAGCTGTCATTATTTAAAGGGAGTAAAAAAGGCGCTCGACTATATTCTCTATTATTGGCCTTGTGTATATTCATATCATCATATCCCCCCAACTAACAATGTTAAATATCAACAATGCTAAATTAAGTTGTCACTTTCTAAAATGAGCCAGTGGTAGTGCATTACTAAAACCATTAAAGGATTGGTTTACTTAATTAGTTTCACAAGAACTGCAGATCATTTGTCCTCCTTCCCAAATAATTTAATCCAAGGTAGCTAACCACCTTTCGGCGACACTGTAGCTTGAGTCATTTCTTGGGCACATTAAATGATAAAATCAGTAATAAAGCAGAAATATGTTTTCCCTGATTGGACGAGGTGAGGGTATGCTCATATTGTCGCCTTTTTGCCTCCGTATAGGAATAACACACGGAGGAGAAATTGATAATTAGACAGTGATAATGGAAAATCTTAAATGATGTTTGAAATTATAGGGTTGGTCATTTTCAGATGACATAAATTGATGCATATCTTCATTACAAATATCCGTTTTTGAATTGTAATTTTAGTATTAAATGTTGGATAATTCAATACAATATGATAGATAATTGTTACAAATCAATAGTGTACAGAATTAAAGAGCGACTAGATGGTGTATACAAAGCTACATATGGGTATGACAGTGTGAAATAATTCAGCCTCTGCAGGTCTAGTTAAAAAGAAAAAGGAATGAATTGCTTTCCCACAGGGCCATAAAGGGCCGTTTAGTTTATTTCATCAGTTAAACTTGAGTACAGGATCGTTGCCAACTGCCAAGGGAATTAAGCAGACTGAAAGGCAGAGAATGGCAGCACGTCGCTGCGGCCGGGGCTGCTGAATAGGCGGATTGGCAGGGCAAGCCTGCCCTTCTACTCCACTCTAACAAGCCCACACAATGGCCACACGACCAGCCCATTATGGACTATGCCACAGTTAAGAAGGAGGGTTGGGCTAAGATGAAAGCAATGTTCATAACCTGATCCCTGGTCTAAGTGAATGGTCAGTTCTAATGGAACCCTTCAAGCCTTCTTAAGCTAGTGAATTTCAATATACTGTACTGATGTCCACCAATATAATTACAGGGGGTAAAAAAATATTTCTCTGTAGCTTATTATTTAGAAAATTGATGGATTACATCTCATTTACCTGTGGCAGAGTGATAGTAGTAAATGGAAATGTTTATAAACATCAGAAATTTGATGGACGAAAAAAATATGAATCTACCATTTAATATGAATTAGACTTATATGTCAGCAACATTCAGTCAGTCTGCTGGTTAGTATTCAGCTGTAACAAGCGTCACCTGAAATTAGTGTTCTTTAGGAGAGAATTGCATTACCAACAGTTCTCATTGCTTTAGTAAACAGTCAATATTAGCCTATTATCATATTATAATGCGAGTCAAATGTGCAGATGGAATGGTGAGGCTGAGGTAAACAGAGATGTGTGCTTTAAATGAACAGTGGAAATGACCTTGACTTGATTTCTCATTTTTGAGTTGGCTGTACAAAGACGTTGAAACACAAACAATAAATGTGTTATTCGACATTCATTTTGATTCACGACCTTGTTGACAAGAGTAGGCTTCGCCTTTTTAATAACGGTAATTGATTTTACTGCGTAAAATGATATCTTCATAAATTGTCATTCATATCCAAATTGAGGCAGTTGTGCACTGTAGAGGAGGGAGGTTTTTATTTTGTGGATCTCTTGAAGAAGCTGAACCAAACTAACTGCACACTTACACTTTCACATTTGTTCAGTGTTGCCAACTTCACTGTATGTCTTTTTGAGTAATCAATAAACTTGAATTATTAAAATTCCTACATGTGATATTGAATGACACACATGGGCCTCTGTGATGGTGTCTTTGAATACCTTTATTAACCGAAATTGCTAAATTATAGAACCTTTAATTTTACTTGTAAATGTTGCCTATTGATCAATAGAATACAGTATACAGTATTCTTATGGTATCATGAAATACTGTAAGATGGCAATTAAGTAGAACATTGTGGTTAACTCCACATGTATTATTCATTCTTAAAATAAAGTACAGTCAGATTAAATAAAGACTCCTAATGGCCTTGGTAGGAGAACATACTGTACAGTATGAAGACTGACATACATACATACCTCAGAGTCCACTTCAGGCTTGCTGGCTTTGAGAGAGCCATTACAGCACGTTCATTCAATAGTAGTACCCCTGCACCCTGTAGAAGAGAGCAAAGGGACAATGATGTTTTTTTAAAAATATATTATATATAATAAATATATAATATAATAAATAATTACATGTATCCACACTTTGCACTATGTTCCTCGGTGTGAGCGTGGTTGTGATATACATACAATCATTCTATTAAAGTCTCACACACAGACAGTCAAATACTGTATTCATACATTATTCAGTGTAACAGAGAGATTTAAGTCCAGTAGTGTTGAGCTAATGCAGATTTCTTTTTTTTTTTTATGTTAAAACAGTGGACACACACACACACACACACACACACACTCTGACGGACTCATTGGCTCTGTGGGAGCGTTCTCTCCCTCTCTCAGGGTGTAGAAGTTGCGGTGACGAGGCCTGCTCCACACTGATAATAGGACCATTAATCATGTGCCCGCGGCCTGCTCTCTATATCAGATGTAAGCCCTATGATTATGGTCATTGATTGGGGCGAAATAGTCGGCCACTGCTTGGCCCAATCTAGTCCAGGTTTGTTCTGGTGTGATTGTTTATTAATTGACTCATTGATTAAAGCATGAAAGCTAACAAAATGGAGTCTGAATGATTTGCCCTCATTAACCTGTGTGCTAGTGATCAACTCTGCAGCTCTGTACTGTAGGTTTGTCATTGATATTAGCACACATGGTCAAAATGAAGGTCCAGATGAAGTAATACATCCAGATTTGTTTTTTGAATTATCTGTGGTAAAATAGCTATGTTTTTATTTGTATGTTTAGTTTATTTTTTAGCATATATTATTTTACGTATCAACTGTAAATGGAATTGAAAATATGGAATGTCAAACTTGAATGTGAAAGAAAGTGGATTCACAGGACTAACAGCACAGTTCACATCCTGTCTGTCAAAAGTGACGGCATTTTTGCACATACACTAATTGCCTTCCATCACAAGATTAGATGTGACAGTAATGACACTGAATCTGAATTAAATCATGTTCTATCCTTGAAGCTCGCTCATTCTTTCACAAACTTTTTGAGAAAGGTACCATTAAGAAAGAATTATATCAAGGTTTTGTAAAGGTATTTCAAGGCAGTGGACTTCTATTAGTTTGTAGATAGTTTATAAATCAGTGATAAACATTTAATTCCATAGCTCATCCAGAGAATTCACTGAATCCAACCATTTCATGAGAAAGCTTAGTATATACATTAGCTATCACATATTTGCTATTACCCACACCAAAAAAACTATCACTTAATCTCAACCAACACGTAACTTCACTGATTTATAAACTGTATAACTATAATAATAATAATAATAATAATAATCATCAGTCTTTAAATTACATACAGGATAAACTCTCTAAAACCTCACTATAAATTGTACCTCAATATAATGTGGTGCTAATTTGAAATATAGTCGCATGAAAATACACAACAGAGCTGCACAATCTATAAAAGAAATGAGGATATAAAATGAGGGCAGTCTAAAAAATTGATTGAAACAGAAATATTACAAAGCTCCTGGGTCCAGTCAAAATTATACTATCTGCTCCACAAATTAAAGCAAATGTAACATGGCTCTCAAAGCACCATGCACCTGTGATGTTTATTCTGGTTATACACAATAGGCCTACAGTATGTTTTTCAGAACAGCTCTAAAGACACTGCATCCTGTAGCTTAATGAAATGAGATAGATATGCGTCACTGACTTGCTTGTGGTTTGAATAAGGCATTTTAAAATGTGTGTAAATTAATAGAAAACACATTCATTTATTTTTCCTTTACAATGTTAGTCAAAAGGTCAAGCTTGAGCATATCTATGGATTTGAGGCGCTCAGGTCTAGGGTATTGCTTTTATCCTTTCCTGGTGCGCCCGTAATAAAACAAAAAGATTAAAGATAGCCAGCCTACACTCCTTTCGGCATTCAGCATATCCTCACAGATCTCCACCTCCGGATTCCAGTGTATGCTGGTGTTAAGGCGCTTTGCCTTAACTGTTTGAGTAAATGCAAATGTGCTTGATGTTAATCTTGCACCTTGCTCGAATCCTTTCTCTCAGCCCTCATGACTCCCACGTTGAAAACACTTCACTAAATATGGTGAAAATGAGCAGAGAGAAGACAGAAAAAAGGGTGTATGTGTGTGTGTATGTGTATGAATGAGAGGACAGCCGGCTTCCTTAGACTGGTAAAGCACCCCCTCGGTACACACATGCCTCTCTGATAAAACCCACTAGCAGGCTCTGTCACTCAATTAATGTCTCTTTTTATCTGCCGTTAACATACCTGCCATCCTCAGCCAGGAATTAAAGCTCAATCTCTCTCTCTCCGAGTGGGGGTATAAGAACAAGCTAAGCAGAGGGGTGGATTAAATGTGGAGGTAATAACTTTGCAGTATTAAAAATGCAAGATTTGGCTTCTTCACGGCCAGACAGTTCCCATTTCCATGGTATAGCTGAGTGGAACATGAGTGTCTTTTTGTTTCTTTTAAACACTAGTATGGCTTGATAACTAACAGGTTTAATGCAATAAACTGTCTTGTGCCACAGCATTGACTTGGCGGCTCAAATGGCGGATTGGAAATTGCTGACATTTTGTGGCAGAATTTGCTCACTTGCCCAACAGCGCCAAATCCCCTGTTGTGAGTTGAGTGTGAAATCCATTTAGCACAGATTCCAGTAGAAACCTTGTCATCTCATTGAAAAAGATCATCTCTAAAAATATGGAACAAGCCCATAGGTGTAAAATGTATCATATTCATAGTGTTTTTCCCAGCCAATCCCTGTCTCCTTTGTTTGTGCAGATAGAGAAGACAGAAAATTGTTTCTTGTTTCACTTTCTTTGTGTGGAGGAAACAAGCATGTCCTCGGGTACAGAACATGAAATGATTGCGATTGTAAGGATTGTAAGGTTACTCTGTCATAAGAAATGTTTGAAGGAACACATTAAAGGTCTCTGCAGGAGTCCCTGAGGGCGAGGGGATCAGACTGAGATGGTTCTGTACTGAGGCTATTTTAGAGCACACTCCTGACCTAGCATTAAACATGACAATGTGTTATTCACCAATTTCACCATAGCTGCATGAGGCAATACTGTGTCACACACCATATTGAATCGGCAGACGAGGACAGCCACAATGCCATTTTGATGCAGTTCCTAGTTCCTCTGCCACCCAGTATGTGCTATTTGCCTAAATCATTTCATCTACAACAAACCTGTGGGTTACGCTATGCATTGGGAATTCTTAGGGAGTTATAAGTCTCACACAGGGCTGTATATTCATACCATGCTAGACAGGAAAAAAACCCAGACATTTAGCTTTTGCAGGAAACTGAATCTGAAAGCCCCAGAATAGCGACTATGGCAGATTCGTTCCCTAAAGTCTCCAGTTGCTTAGTTACTTTGGAGGGCTCTGCCTCCCCAGGCCATGGGGGATGCTAGGCTAGGCCCTCCATCTCCTTTCATCTCCCCTGCTGTGTAACCCAAGCTGGGAGACAGACTGGCAACTCTGCACTGGGTGCTCGTTCCCATGGAGAAGAGGACTGCAGGGAGGTCACACGAGGATGGATGGAGGACATCCAGTTTAGCCCCACTATCATGTCTGCATGTCTACTGAGGTAAAGACTGTTGCAATGACACTGCACATTCATTTGATTAACCTATCTACAGTATATCTTTAACCAGGATGTTATAAGGGCTCTGGTACAAATCTTGCATTTAAACGACAATATGTATTTTTTTTTTAATGCAGAGTCAAATGCCATCCTGGGTAACAAAGCAGAAATGGTCATAATGAAAATAGAGCACTGCATCCCATACTAGATATTCCAGAGCATTGCATAGAGTAGAGCAGGTCTGAGGCACTGCTGCCATTGTGTATACGTCAAACAAAGGCCCCCTCGCTCCCCTTCCTGTTCGTACTCAGGGGATGCGTCTGCAGAGAGCAGCAAAGCGTGTGAAAATAGTCCACGTTGACTCTCTCCCTGTCACACCATTTCCTCTCCGTCCCTTAGATGTCATCTAGGCACTGCCAGGAGCTAATATTAGCCTCTGCCAAATCATTATGGAGAATTTACGGCCCATAATAGCTCCTTTGGTACGATAGCACCTTTGATATGGAAATGTTCCCGTGTACAGTCTACACATGTGGCCTTTAAACATGGGAAGACAATGGGGAATTTCAGGTTTCCTGGGGGGACCATGTTGTTGAATGTTTTAACAAATTGGGACTGAGGGTGCACCTCTTTGAAAATGTGTTGAATCCCTCAAACAATCTGTACATCATATTGACACAGGACACATTCCACATGTCAGTGACGGAGGGAGTGTGTGGCAATGAGCTCAAAGCATCCAAATACTGTAGCTTGCTGAACTATGTCACTTACACACAGGTTGTCAGCGCAATTTCAGAGAATAAGCTTCTAATAACTATGATGGAATCGTATGTGCTAATCATATAATTACTACCTAGGTTGTTAATTAAAAACGAATATAAAGACAATGCCGTTTTCAAATACGGCGACTAAATCACTTTGCAATAATAGCACAGCAAAATGAATAGTATTAGGTGCAAAATGAATGTGAATTTGTCATATACAGAGAACACAGCTAATCAGTCAATCCATGAATGGTATAGTAACACTGGGTGCATCAGTAGAAGCCAGACAGTACAAAGAGAGCAAAAAGGGGCTTACCTTCCTTTACCATAACCACACATGAGTACGCGCTTCACACATATGAACAGGCAGACGAGAGCCCATCATTGTTCTCCTAACCCCTCCCCTCCCATACATGGCTTGTTCTGTCTGGATGGAAATATGCAGGAGCAACAGTCTACCCCCAGCAACCTATTCTCCTCCATCACCGCCTGGAATACCACCCTATGCACACTCACTCACTCCCTCACACGCGTACCGTACACACACACACACACACACACACACGCCTGTGCATTACAGCGTATAGGATGAGGCTCCACACAAAGACTCCCACTCCCATGTGATCATGTGATGTGTGTGAAACTGCACATGCATGCATGTGAGAGAGCATGGATGTGTGTGTGTGTGTGTGTGTGTGTGTGTTAGTTTGTGAGTGTTAATGTAGGCTAGCATGTACAGTATGTGCACTGCATATATGTGCACTGCATGTATGTGTGTATATGTGTGTGTGTGTGTGTGTGTGTGTGTGTGTGTGTGTGTTCGTGTGTGTGTGTGTGTGTATGTGTGTGTATGTGTGTATATGTTCTACTATGTGTCAGTGCGTGTATGTGTGTGCTTTCACCAGTGGTCTAGCTGTTAGCGAAAACAAACAGGAACCTTTGCGACCCACAGCCCCGACAGCCATCAAGAGGCGGAGGATATAGTGCACATCTGTTTTAGCAGCCCCAAGGGGAGCCCCGACTCCAGATACTTACCCTGGCTGCATTATTAATAGATGTTAATGGTTCCATTATATGGAATAGGGGCTTTGCTGTTTTAACATGGGGAAGAGTGCAGAATCATGGAGGGACGAGCCGGGCCGGCAGTTTCTGCTGACTGTAGGGATTTCACCCGGCCGACGCACTCTTTGTACCCAAACCATTCAGATGGGGAGTAAATCCAAAAGCAGCTAGCAGCTGCAAAACGGCTAACTAGCTCCTGTTTCTCCACTGATTCTGCTTTTGTGTTTTTAATTGTTGCTGTGGATATCAGCCCAGCAGTGTAATAAAAGGTTATGACACCCACCAGTAATTATTTGTATTTCATTCAGTAAATGTGTGACTGTGTTAAAACAAACAATGGATTGCGAACAAAACCATCTTGAATAACTTTGAGAAAACACACACACACACACACACACACACACACACACACACACACGCACAATAGTGTAGGCTAGAAAAGTGGCACAACTGTGTGCATTTATTGTAGTTTGTGTATTTACTGCTTTTTTCATTTTCAGAAATGTCCTATTCTTCAGCTCCAATACGAGTTCATAGATTGGAAAAGTAACTATTTTGAAACGTATGTATTGTCCATGTGTTCACTTATGTATACTGTTCAATATGTTTATGTATTCATGCATACTGTATAACATTTCTTTACAATTTATATGAATTTCTATATTTAATATTTTACATTTACATTACGGTAAAGAAATTATAGGATATAAGATTACATTATATTTTATTAAAAGAAATGTGAAAATATCAACCCTATTCTGCAAAATGTTATCTCCCCTGTTAAACTGTGTCATAGAAGGAGGTGGGATTTACAAATAGGAAATTACTGAGCCGTCGTATGTCCATTTTCAACATACGGTACACTATTTTACGACATGTTTGAATTTAAGGTAATGCAATTTCTGTAACACAGAGACAAAACAAATTGTGTTGAAGCACTCTCATTAAAAATCTAATTAATATGTCCCTAACTGCCTTTGTTATCGACTCCCTCACTGAGAACAAAGGATTTAAACCCCCACCACATGCTCCACACTGACTCCTGACTACCGCGCATGTTCCTATCTATATGTTGCATTTTCCCTGATAACTATAATTAGTTGCTATTCAAAAATCTGTGGATATTGGTATTGCTATTACTGTCGGCTTATGTGTGTAAGATTAAGCGCATTTCCACAGTATACTGCAAACACGAGCATAGGCATTTACGAAGAAATGCTTTGCTTTTGAATAAAATATAATATAAATGGAAAAAAACATTTTATGTCTTTCATTCACTAACCTGTCTTTCTTTCAATAACCAGTTTAAACATAAGTAGTTCAATAAGAAATAGGATATTACAGTTACGAGAAACCGTATAGGCCTGCATAAAATGATCATTTGAAATTATGATGATATGCATGAAAAAGTTTTGTTGAGTTCAAAGGTAGATAAAAAACCTATATAGACAAGACTGTTATAAATCTAAATCTATAGAAATGAACAATGCATTGATGCTGAATGGATGATCTTATCATGATACAGAGAGGCCTAGTGAACAGGCTACAGTTATAACCTAAAGTCTGCAGTAAGTCTGATGTCTAAAACATGTCTTGTAATGATTTAGAGAATGATACATGTTAAAATACAGCAACTAGAGTAAAGACTTTACAGTGAACAATGCCACACCCAAGGCTATTCAAGGATGCATGTAATGGGCAAATACTATATTCTGACAAATGCCTTCAGAATCACGATGCTAGAATTAACCTGATATTTATTTGTTGGCTATAAGTGGATAAGAGGGATGACAAAGCATTAAAGTGAGAGCAAATTGTATCTAATTACAGTAAATATCCAATAATTGCGGTTGTGCATTTGAGCAATTTCTTAATTTCTAAATATCCCTAAAAAATCTGTCTAATCATCCTCCTGTGCGTGTGAGTGTGTGTGTGTGTGTGTGTGTGTGTGTGTGTGTGTGTGTGTGTGTGTATGTCCGCCATATTATCAAACACAAAAAGGAGAATGTTTCCAATATATTATTTTAGTCAAACAATGTTTCAGAAATGATAATTTTTTCAACATGTCATAATCAAACCTTCAATGGCGATGCAATGCCAGGAATGGTTTTGCAAGGAATGTTCTCAGAGTACCGAAAATGGACAAAAGCTAGAGGAACATTATTCCAAACCAACAAGAAACCTTCTGAGAGACCTTAACCCCTTGGCTCACACACTAGTATAGGGTTGTGGTTAGTATTAACATTGATTGAATGGGGAAACAAGGGACCTGGGGTAACAAGTAATACTGAAGTCATAAGTATCATTATCGGATTGCATAACATATTTGTATTGCCTATAGTATATGAATGTATGTGAAATTGTTTGTCATACATATTCATGTGCTCCAGGCATGACTATTTATCTTTTATGAAACTATAACAGTTCACTGTATTAATTCATTACAGAAAGGATGGGATTAACGATGCAATGTGATTTATGTCTCTAAGCATAAAATAACCCAGCTAAATAAATGCACTTATATTATTCAGCGTGACACTAAAATCCATAAGATTCAATGTAGACTACTGAATGTATATTTGTGTTGGCAATTGTTCATACCTGTGGGGTTTTGAATTGCTAAATAATTCTAGTCATTTGTTGTTAAAAAAGATAAACAAAACTGTTTTGCAGACCATGGGTATTGGGTGGGCATCTATTCAAATTTTATTTTTCTCTGAGAAAATGTATAATTAATGGCTTAAGGGCATGAAAACTGACTGAATGTCTCAGTGCAAAAAACAATGGCATTATATCTTTATCCCCCCGAGCCAATTGATGTAAAAGTGGGTAACGGGTCAGAATGTGGGAGAAATGTCTGAAGAAGTTGATCTTTTCACATATTAAAAGGAGGGGATAAAAAGGAAGGAAGGAAGAGATCAGTGTGTAAAGATGTAGAAGTGGGAGGCTGGTGGGAGCTCCTGAAAATGTCACATATGGCACCCCTCCTTGGAAACCTGTGGGGGTGGGGCTGGTGGCATGTACCTGTTCTCCCTAAGCCTACTAATGAGATCTCCCCCTGACTGTGACAGCCACACACACACACACACACACACACACACACACACACACACACACACACACACACACGCACACGTATGCACACCCGCTCGCACACACACAAGTACATCTCACACACACAGGCACACCCTCCGAGGACAATTCCTTCAAGTACGTATCTATCTATGTCGTTCTGGAGCGACGGGAAAGGTAGGTTCATGCCACAGTCAAAAGCACAGGTATCCAATCCAGACAGGTGACCTCTGTCCATTGGGGTCCCATCTCAACTCCATCAGCACGCTCCAGGCTCCACGACGACAAGTGACCACTGAAGCCGCCTATCAAGACCCATCACCTCCCTGACATGGCTGCCATAGAAGCCAAGGCCACAGCCCATCCCTAGGGTCCACCACGGCCCACAGGAGAACATCCCCAGGTTCAACACCTCTCTCTGTCTCTCTGTAGCTATAATAAAGCACCTCAGGGGGTGACACCACCTCCTTAAACACAAGTGCCTCCCACTCCATCTAATATAGCACGCTCTGTCTCCTGAATCTGCCAGGTTAACCAACCCCTGCACGCCCTACAACTGCATGTTCTCTGTCTCCTAGCCTGTGGAAAACCTTCAGCCATGGGCAGGGCGGCTGCGAGAAAAAAAAAAAATTCTTCAAATGACTTTCGTAAGTGGTTTAGAGCAGTGCAGCCAAATGGGCGGATATTTTCAGAGTGAGGTGTTTGTGAGGAGATGTGTGAGGCTGATTGTGTACCAGTGGCTGAGTGTGTGTCTCTGCATTGATCCCATTAGCCGTGTGAATGGAGCACACACACAGGCATTCCTCCGACTCTTAAAGCGCCTCTTTGTCTCCGGGGGTTGCGTAATGATTCCATGACAGCGTGTTGGACATTATATGAAATTGATTCCATGCAGCGTAAGCTTTTCTCTCAGGATGGCATATTTGTTTAAGACAGCTTTAGCAATTCGGATTCTCTTATCATTCCCATAAGAACCTGTACACATCATGCTGTGAGGACAAAGACTTCAAGCACTGAAGAGGAGGAGAGATTTAAACACTTGAAAGGAGGTCCAACTTTGACGACAGGTGATGCCAGTCTATGGAATCCCATTCCAACTGTCTATTCTCAGCTCTGTCAGTCCGAAAGGTCCGGGTGGATCAATTCGCCTGTTTGTGAAATGATATGATGAGCATTGTGTGACTGTGTGTCGTGTATTCAAGCACAGTGTGTATCAGCAGTAGGCGAGTAAAGCTGTAGAGAGTGAATGCACAGTACAGAGGAGGGTAGGAGTTGCAGTGGTGCAGGTAGGAGGATGAACAGATGCAGACAGAGTGTGTCACTTACCCCAGGTTCTCCCCATCGGCTGAACACACAGGCTGTGGATGATGTGAGCCGAGGTCCCGCGGCTCCTGCAGCCTTTCCTCTCCTCCGCTGCGCTGTCACCTGAAGCTGCCTTCTCTCTCTCTCTCTCTCTCTCTCTCTCACTCACTCAGCCTCTCTCTTTCTTCCTCGTTCCCTCGATCTCTCCCTCACTCACATGCGCTCCTGGAGAGTCAGATCACTTGCTTCAGCCTGGCACAGAGAACAGGGACACATGGGAGGGGTGTTTTGTAATCTGCCAGGTCGTACCACCCAGGAGAGGAGGATGAGGGGAGGCAGGGCTAGCCTCACACTATCTCAAGCCATACCTTCCTTGCATCCCTCTGTCTGCAAGGGATTGGTCTCTTCCTTTTTCCTTGCACTGATTGGAGGTCCTGCCTCCCCCTCATTAAAATTCAAGGAATCAAAAAGAAAGAACAAGAGAGAGAGAGAGAAGGAAGGAAGGGTTGCCTTAAAGCTTATTACTGATTCAGAGGAGATTTTTAGCTTAAGACATAAGCAATAACATCATTCATTTTGACATGGGAAAACTAGGAAGTTCCCCATCTTGTTCTAAATGCAATGAATGTATACTCTGTCTTCTAGGTCACAATGCCATAGTTCTCTTCGACCTCTCGCCTGCAGGAGTATCCACCGTACCCACAGTAATATAGGACAGTGTGTGTGTGTGTGTGTGTGTGTGTGTGTGTGCATGTGTGTGTGTATGTGCGTGTGTGTGCGTGTGTGTGTGTGTGTGTGTGTGCGTGCATGTGTGTGAGAGAATGCCCTCAGATCGCGCCCCAGGGTGACTGCCTGCCTATCTGCCTTGTGAATCTGTGAATCTGGAGCAGTCATCTCCCTCACTGTGCCAATCAGCCTGTCACACTGTCTGTCACACACGCCTGACCACTACACATCCTCTAGTCTCAGCTTTTCATCCATGTAGCCTCCCGTCATATGCATAATCTGCTCCTCACCGTTATGGTACAATACTCTTATTCTAAAGGGCTGTAGTTGGTTATGCAAATGTGAATATGTGAAGTTACTGGTGTTAATGAATACCCAGTGAACCGTGAATGAAGGTGAGCCAGAGGTGTTGGGAATTCTAGTGAACAGAGAGTTCTTCAGTCCCTCAACACTGACTTTTCTTACTGACAGAACATTAAGAGACACACCTTGACAGCAACACAGTGACCACTGACCACCGCCTTGCAGTCAGACCCCACCTATCATCCAGAAAGCACAGAAGAAAGCTGTGGCACAAGGGCTATAGAGTCATAGTCCAAGTCTACGTATGTGGAATTAAATAGAAAGAAATGTACATATTCTAGTATGCATTTTGAAGACCAATGACTATAGAAATAATTATACATATTTATTTCTGTTGTATGTCATGCGTAATAATAGGAAATGGCATGAATCCAAAGCCTTGTGATCATCTTGTCTTTCTTTCTATTGTTCTATTTACTGTAACAAACCTATTTTGGTCTGGCCCAAGCTCATAAGGAATCAGATGTTCCTATCCCTTCCCTAAGATACAAACACAACTAGCAGCATTAGAATTCAAGGCTTGCATTGTGGACTACCCTTAAATGGAGAATCGATTACCATTTCACCATTAACTCGTACAAAGCGCATTAATTGAATTTCACCTTTACGCAATCAAAAATAGCTGGATCCCTGGCCCCTGAAGTGCATTTATCAAACCTTGATTAATCATACATATCTATGCAGAGGATTGTGACTAATTTCCTCTATAATGTGTGAGAATGCCTTTGGGTTGAGCAGATTTCTCCTGCTCCTAGCAGCATATGGAGAGCTTAATGGCCATCAGGTCCCATATCGACAGGCAGCATGATTGACAGCAGCACAAAGGAACCGTGCTGGCTGGGCAGAGTGTGCTGCTAGCTACGTGCATCTTCATTGGGCTATTAATGTAGAGACAGGCAGAGATGCTCCAGTAGATGTGACTGAGGCCGTGTGCATTTTATGACAGTCATTCCAGTGCTATTTAAGTGTGTGTGAAGACTGTGTGAGAAATGCACTGACTTCTCTGAATGTACAGTACTGTATTTGCTGCAGCTGCCGCTGCCCTGCATGCATTCCCTTACCCTGCTCTACTAGTCCCCTGCCTTTTCTTTGTCTTGCTTTGAATGAGTCAGTATGGGTTGAGGAAGCAAAGCACTTTCTGACTCTGCATCCTCTTATGAATCTCAGGGCGTCTTAGAGGTGAGTGTTCCGTGTGGGGAAAGCTTGCATGTGTGTGAGTACTGGATGTATTTGTGTGTTTTTCGCATGTGCGTGTGTGTAGGTAAAAGTGTGGATTATTCCAGATGCAGTCTGAGTGTTTGTTTGCTCCCTGCCCCCAACAAAGCAGAAGTGTCTGCATGCCTGACTGCTGCCTTACGCTACCCACACAGAGTCTATCTCTCTGGATGTGAGGCTGATTATGCACAGTGAATGGGCTGTGTACAAATGTAATGTGCTGTTTGGTTTTCTTTGTGTGTGTGACACACACTGCGCCTGCACCAGCATGGGGTCGTCATATACGTATAGTATTGTGTGTGTCTTTCTTGTCATTAAGCACGTGCACACACACATACACGCACATGCACACGCACACACACGCACTCGCACATGCACACACACACATGTTCACAAACATACACACATGCATGTTAACACACACTGCTATGTATCTTCTGCCAAGAACATAAGGGTGTGTGCATTAATAACATTTGACTGCCTACAATAAATAACACAGCATCATCACATCCTCTCGAAGCATCCTATTGTGATGAGATGGCCATTATCAGACCCCATTACTGAGGTTCAGCGTATTGCTCTGTATGCTTTGAACAAAACAATGATTTGGAAATGACAGCTGTACTGTATTAAAAGGAAAGAGAGAAAGATAGAGAAAGAGAAAGGAAAGAGACCGAAGCAGAAGTGTGAGGGGGAGCGAAGCCTTGCCAGTAAGGGCTATTAAAACGGGAGATAAAGAGATGGAGCTGCAGAGATACCTTGAGAAGTAAAGCATGGGAAAAAGCGGTCCTGAGGGAGACAGAGAGAATATGTGTGTGAGAGAGATAGAACAAGAGAGGAATCAGGAGAGGGGGTTGGGGTGATACTCTACAGTACATGTATGTGTGCTCATGTGACAGAACTGGATTATGGTGCATCATGTGACTACGCCCTTCGGCAATGTTTGACCATCTAAATGGAGCATAAACGGAGGATGTATAAGCAACTGTAGCACAAACTTTCCTACTGTAACAGCGGGCTAGGCAATCAACAGCAACACTTATGCAGCATATTTTCTGATTGCAAAACAGACCATGTGAAGTAGTTAACTGCCAAATGTACACCTCGTTCTCATTTTCATCCAATTTCAGTGAACAACAGAATAATGACAGTAAAAGCAGTGTGACATAGCCTTGTTTTAGATTGCAGCTGGACACTGCTGGATATGCACCCATTAACCAGTCTGAACACTATAGGAACTGTGAACCCGTTCTGTGCCTGCTCAAGCTTTTTATTTGTCAAAGATTGTGCAGGAAAGAAGCCATTAGAGCACAAGCACGCTTCTTCCCGTATGTTATGGTTACATAACCAAGTGGCACTATTAGCATACAGAAACAATGCTAATGGGATTGAGGAGCAAGGAAGAGGTCCTGCCGTTTCAATAATGATGTATTGACTGTACACCATGATTAGGGACACATTTTTTCCTCAAAATCATACGTACATTGTTGGACTGTGCTATTGTTTGAGCCGTAAAGAACAAAGAGTCACTTCCTCCCGAGTGGTGACAGGAATAGGACCTCTCTGCTTATTATCCACCAAGCCGCTGGTTAGAAAGGCTCTTATCTTGTACCAAGTGGACGAGTAAGAGGAGATATTTACAGTATGAGTGTATGAGTATCTCTGTTCTATGCCATACAGTATGCTCCTATTGACCTCCAATAAAACTCTTGAGTGTTTCGTAAACCCTGAAGGAATTGGCTGCCGTTGCTTCCTGTACTGTATCACACCGCCACACAGTCAATATAACCAGTCCACTTGTCGTCCCGCGTCACAATGAGTCAGCACCTACACTGACCCTAGTTCCGCTCTCCGACCCTCCTACCCTCCTTCCCCCAGCTCCAGACACGCCCAGCCTTTCCCAGACACAGCACACAGGGCTCTCTGAGGTGTCATCAGCTTCCTACTGTAGTCATCTCTACAGCACAGACATGAGTCAACAACATCACACATCATCAATGACTAAGGAACGTTGTGTCATTAAAGCGTCATTGTGGTACGAGTGGTGTACTGTTTCAGTGTGTGCTTAGCATAATAATATATGTATCGTCAATCATCATCGCTAAATCACCACAGCCACACTTATAGTCACTCTGTTATTTACCAAAAAAAAAGAAGCAAGAATTGAGTTGCTGTGGTTGTCAAAGCAACGCAAACAGAGCATTATGAATAATTCAATTAGCAAACAATTAATACAACATTGTTACAATCCTAACATTTCAAGGGCATACTTGTACAATACAGTAGGTTAATAACAGAGTGTAGGTATAATGGCTTAGCAAATATTTGAGTGTGACAAGCAATTAATTCTACCAGTGTGACTGTTATGTGTATCTACTATTAGTAACAGTCAGTCTATAAAACCTTGAGAATATCAAACACTAACAGAATCACAATGACTTTAAGTTTTCATTCTAAATCATTCATGTTGACATTAGATGACTTACAGAGCCAATAATACCCTTAATTATAGTGCCACCCTGCTCTCTCCATCAGAGGTAAAGGCTCATGTTCGTCACTTACTGTATATCACAGCCATTATTGACATATATAAATAGCAACGTGTGTGCGTATGTGCGTATGTGTGTGTGTGTGTGTGTGTGTGTGTGTGTGTGTGTGTGTGTGTGTGTGTAAATCATAAATCTGGTCCAAAAATGCCTCCATTCTCATTCATGCTTAACAACAGGGTTGCAATATTGGCCCACCTGTCAAGTCTTCTGATAATGTAACCAGAGAGTGTTTTGTCTTTCATTTGAAAGGCGTAATGTCCATGTCTTTGTGTAGAATGGGCACATTGCTGCATTGTGGGGATGGCACTGAGAAAAGGCTGAATCACTAGACCCTGTCTGTGTGCCAAGCACGTGGCTCTGGCAGAAAGAGACCAGAACAGTCAGCTTTACTAGAGCAGAGAGAGACCAGAAAACACAGCTCTGGAGTATTGTGAACCCAGCAATCTGATTTAGCACAGACACTATAACTACAGTAAAGCCCAGCTCTACAGATATTAACTCAGAATACAGATACTCACTCACTCACTCACGCACGCACGCACGCACACACACACGCACGCACGCACGCACGCACGCACGCACGCACGCACGCACATACACACACGCACACACAAATCTACCTTGTATCTTAACGTACGTTTTATTAATTGTGCATTTAAGTGCTATTTGATTATTCAAATCATCATCTGATTATTCATGCTAATTTCAAAACGTGTTTTCAAATCTAATTGGCTCTGAATGATAATCAAATATATGTTCAAATGCATTGCGGCATTACACTTAAATAGAATCTGGGTATCAAACATACCTGTACTGTACATCTGACAAGAGAGAGTTTTGTTACACTATATATTTTAATACACTCATCTAGTAGGCTGTGTTTTCAGTATTTCCAGAGGAGGAGATTTAATTTCTTGCTATATTTATCAAGAAGGGGCATGCTATTTTAAGCATACGTCTAATTTTACTGCTACATACATCTAATTTTACTGCTAATTAAACATAAGCGGTCGATATAATTTGGGCCAATACATAGAAACAGCGAAGAAACAACGATGAATCATTTGTGTTATTACAGATAATTAATGGAATATCACGATCAATATATTTTTTTGCATATTATTATATTCATATAAACCTTAACCTTAAATACACACATATCTAATGCTATAATTAAGCTACTTAATACAGTATCTTGGCTTTTTTTTTTCTACTTGAATGATAGTGATTGATGAACAATAATCATGATTAATTCTAATTACAGTCTACGACAAATGTTCACATTTGTATCCTTCAGAGCAAACAAAATACCTAGCCTAACGCATTGAGTAAAAACTCCCAGTGAGGCTCCACCACGGACATACAGTATGCTCGTGGAAGAAAGGAGATGCACAAGAAAGCAAACTAAACTGCAGTGTTTAATTGCTGTAAAATAGGCTGTAAGGCTTTCCTCCCACATCCTCTTAGGGTCGTTAATATGCTGTTAGTCTCTTCTCCCCCTGTGGACACATTAACCAGCCCACAGGCTGAAACTCCCTCTGACACTCTGAGGGTCTTTAGCAGGGAGATTGCTGCCCCAGCGCTGTTATGCAACAAAGCACCCAGCGCACCACTCTGGCTCTGTCTGGATCTTAATAGGGGCTCCTCAGGTTCCCTCCTCAGCTCACTCCACTCCCCTGCATGTAAAACAAGCCCCTGCCCTGAATGCACCAAACACACCAACAACAACAAACTGTTAAAGAGGATAACACACTTTGTACTGATGCAGATATTTGACTATATAGACAAGTGCACTTACTGCACTACCCCAGTTCTCCTTCATGTTTCTGGCATTTGTACAGAACATGAAGCTCTTTTGTAATCGTATTTCTTGGTGTGTTCCCATTTATAGTAATATTATCAAATGTTAGCCAGAAAAGTAAATGGTTTTTCGGTTGGAATATGCTGTCTGTGGCAATTTCCAAATTTCAAACTGGTTGCCGTTTACATAAAGGCAATGGATATACTGTACTGTATCACACTCAAAATCAATGAATTATATCACATTCCATTTGACAAAATGACTCTCCAAATACAGCATATGAAAAAATCATGCACCATTGCAATACTCTGGACCGTATCACTTCAAAATTATTTTGCTGACCCAGCAAAGTGTGTGTGTGTGTGTGTGTGTGTGTGTGTGTGTGTATGTTTGTGTGTGTGTGTGTGTGTGTGTGTGTGTGTGCATGTGTGTGTGAAAGAGAGAGAACCCCTGCCATGGTAATACGCTTTTCTGACACCTCATCATAACCCGGGCTAAACCCCAGCACCTATATTGTATTCATTATCCCCTTGCCCCAGCCTCAGCAGCAGAGCACAGCCTTCAATCACAGACTCCTCATCACCAGGAAAAAAGCCCTCCTTAATGTTGCTATTTCAGATTTAAATTCCAGCCTTTAGTACGCCTCTCCTGGGGGAGAGCTCATTGTAAAACAAACTGTCTGGCTGTCACAAGCTCTGTGTAGGTGTAAACGCGCACACAGGCTTGCCTGAATACATGAATATTTCAATACGTAAATTAGCCAGTGTACATTACCTTGGAATGCACAAAGTCATAAGACGGGGGGGGGGGGGGGGGTTCTTAAATCCCTACATCTCAGCGATTGGTTTGGAACTATCAAATGTCGCCTGCTCTGCCATGAGGAAAATTGTTAGATTTAAAGAAATCAAACTTACATCACGCGTCCTGCAAATATGAATTTGCCCCTTTGAAAGAACTCAATAATGGTCAGCTGCTATGATATTAAAGATTGTAATCATCGCTGTGGTGTCTGGGGACAATGTATAGAAGCTTGAAGTGCGTAGGCAGGCAGCAAATTGCAGGTCTTCCTTAGAGAAAAGCCAAAGAGCTCAGAATATAACAGTCTGTTACAATGATTCCTAGAAGCTCGTCAGTATGGTTGAAACACTTCTACGGGTACAAACAACGAGTACTGAGTACAGCCGCACTTAAAACGTATGTGTGTGTGTGTGTGTGTGTGTGTGTGTGTGTGTGTGTGTGTGTTCGCGCATGCATACACACGCATGTGTGCCTCCACCTTTGGTGTCACACCTTATGGACTGAGAAGTAAAGTGAACACAAAGGGCTCTTTTCAGATATCCGCATCAAGTACTGTATGTCAGGATTGACACTCCAGGAAGCTCTTCCTCTTCCTCTTGTACTCTTACACAGACAGGAGTAAACCCCCCTACTTCATACTCTGCCTAGGCCAGCCACGCCTTTCACTCTGTGACATTTATAAATGCGATTTCCTCCTGATGTCATTAGCACTGAATGGACAGAGGAGCTTTTAGCTACTGCATACCCAGCAGTGAGGACTACTCCTGCATACGGACAGGGACACACTCTCAAAGTCTGGCTTTATGTTATTCTTGAAAGCATTTTAAATTAGCTTGCGATACAGTGGGGTGTTTCAAACTCCTGGGTAAAGCTTTGATTCTAAAAATCCATGGAATTGGAAAAAAAAAATATACACACATATGGACCTTACAAACACAAAGTACCATGGCTTTATCGAATACAAAATAGGCACAAGAGAATTATTTCGTGCCTAAATCCTCAAGCAAAGCAAAGAGCATGTGACAGTGATAAGTCATCCATGTTTACCTTTGCCTGTTTATAAGATTCCTGCATTCAGACTGTACTCCCCTTGGAATTTCATTCACAGTTCATATTCACTGATCTTGAATAAGATAGATAGAATACACGGCTCTCCGCTGGGCTAAGTGGACCAAGCTTGCCGCTGTGTCAATGATTTGTCGCCATTTCACGACAGCAAGCAAGCACCGTTATTTGGGTGAAATGATGAGGCTATTGATTGCAGAAACAGTGGAGTTTTACTGGAAGCAGCCGAGCAAAACAGCAGCCCTCAAGATGCCTCCCACTTCATTAGCTTAGTGCGTTAGCTAGCTTCCCAAGCTCCCATCCCCCTCTCCTCTCTGCTCTTCTCTTGGAGTACTTTTATTTCCATCTTTATTCCCTACCGCTCTAATAAAATCTCCTTTCTCTTGTCTTTTTCTGAAAAGCCATTATGATTCATTTGGGCCTCAGGACATCAGCTTGCGCTCTCTCCATTTCTCTCTCTCTCTCTTTCTCTCTCTCTCACACACACACATACACACACACACACACACACAGCCTCAGACATTACTACATTTAGTGCAGGTAATTACGAAATGTAAGAAAGGATAGCTTTTTTCATCATTCCAATGTTAAATTATTTTTCGATATGGATGGATATATTCTACATACAGGTAAATCAGGTCAGAGATTACATTTGCAACAAAGAATTATAAAACATTGACAATTGTAATAATCACCCTTGGTTTTTAACATACTAAAATTCTGCATGTGCTGCTTTCCTCTCTTAAGGAGTACTTAGAGCAGCGAGGGACCATCAGACATTTTCCCTGAGTGTTAGATGTTCAAACTCAATTGTCTGCATCCACACAGAATTGCAAAACGTGCAACGAAACAAAATAGGCAGCCGACATAATTACTCCATTAACCCTAATGTGTCTAAATCATTTGGGTATGAATTTCCCCCATGTTCATCACTCGGGCTACATTACTCTATTTCCCTGACACATCCAGAACTGCATCTCCTTCTGATATTACATATCCCCCAGTTTCATTTCCTCACTGTAGTAATGTACCCATTTCCCCTCTGCTTGGGTGCGGCTCCGAGCGTGGGCCTCCCACTCAGAAGAGGAGCAGCCCAGCCTCTCCTCTCCTCTCCCTCATTACTCCCGTGTCTTCCTGAAAATGCACTTTTAAGCACCTTAATTGCATTTGGGAGATAACCCTGTGGGTTAGTGACAGGAAGCTTGCCCATATAGAGCGGCCGGCCGGCAGGGCTCTTTGCTTTAAATCAATGGCACATCCAGGGCTAATGCAGCTCCGGGCAGCTCCTCAGGAAGCATTAGGCCTATTAGTGCAGGGCTGGCAGGAACACACACTCGGATATTTATGGGTGGTAGCAGTAGCGGCAGCGCCGCGGCGGTGGTGGTGGTGGGCGCAGCATGTGTTCCCTGCCAGCCCCTGTGAGATGGAGACGGGAGCCAAGAGGCCTGCTCAGCAGTCCAGACAGGCCCCATCCTGTGGGGTCAGCACTCACCACAGGGGGTGGGCTAGGGGGGCTACGCTACTGTAAAAACAGCCAACTGCAGGATCCCTGCCTGCTATCACCTCGCAATTAACTCACAGCTGACAGGGGATGTTGTCTGTGAGAGTGTGTGTGTGAGAGAGAGAGAGAGAGAGAGAGAGAGAGAGAGAGAGAGAGAGAGTGCACGTATATGTGTACGTGTACCGAGTCAAACGCAGGGTCAAATTGTTCATCTGCAGCATGTCTAAGCTAACACTGCTCTACATCTTCATATTGATACGAGCATATTGCCTCTAGTTTAGTGGGTGATTCATCTTTTCCTCCCGTCTGAGTGTGCTGCCGCTGAGTCACTAGTTCAATGCTGTTTGATCACCGGAGGTTATGACACAGACAATGGAAGAACTATCAATATGCCCAAAGGCCCCAAAAAGAGACAGGATGCTTAAGGCAACTGATGTCTAGAGATATTATTGGAGTGAGAATCTGATACCAGAATTTTATCTGGTATGAGCTTTCAATTCAATTCAATATGGGTTTCAATTCAACGACAGCTATTTGCCCTTTTTTGTGTTTCCCTCTGCAGATATCGCGGCCTATTTGTCTGGCTGTCAAGCATCATCAGCTCTCATCAAGGGCTTTCCTTGTCACTATGACGACGGTAGCACTGTTACCTTACCTGAGCAGTTCCAGAGAGTCAGCAACTGTGCTGAGCTCTGTCACCACCAAGACCTGTGTGTTGTAAGTGTCAATATCACCCTGCTATCACATGACCAGTGTTCCCTTTATAAACCATCTCAGAGACAATCTCAGCCACTGGGATGGCACCATGCAGACACACACACACACCTACTGGATTATTGTCTTTTATGTTTTTTTCTTTTCTTTGTTTGACGCTCCACGTCCATTCCTGTCGCGGATATTTTTAGTTGTACATTTCCATGCAGCTTCCGGAGAACCTGGCACAACGAGCTCTGCATGGCGGATTGATTTCGCTCTCTCTCTCTCTCTCTCTCTCCCTCTCTATTTTCTCCTCCTCCTCGTCCCCCCCCCCCGCCCCCCCTCCCTCCCTCCCTCCCTCCCTCCCTGTGGCCTGTCACTCGAGCTGAGGCCTGCTGTGAGTCGTGATCCGTGTGGGAAGTGCAGGGAGTCTCCTATTGTGGGAAGGCTGAGGCTGAGGCTCATCTGCAGGGATGGAAACAGTATTTTTCCACTGATAGAATGCCTCTCCATGCCTCCCTATGGTTAACAGTCACGTTCCTTGTCCCCTAACAGTAGGCTCTGCTCTATTTCCTTCTACAGCTTTTTTTATCTCCATTTCCCAACAAAGACACAGGCTCCTGGTCCTATCAGTCTCACTACTGTATGACTGCTGTTCACAATGCCATTGCAGTGGAATTGCAAATACTTTATTGTATTGTAATCAAATAGTGCTAAATGCATTGATTGAATGATGTGGGTTATTTTTCAATGCCTACATTAGAGGTATAATATAGCTATATATTTGCTCACAACACAATATCTCGAACTCAATAAGGAGCCATCTCCTTTAGCATGAAATGGATTGATAACACTAGTGAACCTTTTTTTTTCTTTTTTTCCTCACTACGGTCAAGCAACACACAACTTGTGGCCCTGAGTGAAATGTTTTTTTCAAGTGAGCTGAAAGCAGCTGACACAAAGTCAAAGCTTAAGACACGCGGAGTGTGGGTGTGTGGCCGGTGAACTAATTCATTAATCAGGTTGACAGCTCCGTCTGAACCTGGCCGTCCAGCAGCAGCAGCAGGGAATGACAATGAGAGAAAAGGCGTTGCTCAGTTGAGCAGTGATGTTCCCTTGACGTCCCCCATCACTTTTCTCCTCCTGACTGTAAACTCAGCTAGCGCAACATAGCCCCCCCCCCCCCACCCCCGTGCTCTCACATCCTCCCTCTCATGAACCCCAGCTTATTCAGCTGTATTCACTCCTCTTCTCTTTCTGTCTGTGTCTGTCTGTCTGTCTTTCTTTCTCTTTCCCTCGAGATACATTTTGCAAATTCACTGTCTTTGTGTGTTCTTACATATCTACAGTAAGAGACTTGGAAGTAGGAAACAAGATGCAAGATGGCAATTAAGCACACACACAGACTTTATCTACGCCTTAATCATAGATTTGCCCTTTTTTCAAGGCTCTCTCTCTCCTTGTTCTTCAATGAAACCTCACAAGCACATTGACAGTCTGCCATTGGAATTGAACTGAACCTGAGAGCGCCCTGAAAGACAAGCCTTATATCTAGGTACTTCACTGTTTGTAATGTCAGTGTTGACATCATAGTAAATGACAGATATAGGACAGTGATACTGAGCTCCTTGTGTTGAGGTCATGGCTACTCCCTGGATGACACAAGAAAGACTGCATTTCCCAGGAGTCGAGAGTTTTCTCAACAGTGGAATGCGATGGTTAGTGACTGTCCTCAGCTGCCTTTTATTCTTATTCAAAGGGCCAGATAACATCCTTAGCCTCTCTGGGAGCTTTGAAAGCCTGTGAGTCAAATGAATGTGTTATGCTCAAACTGTTATCATCGTGGCTTTCATTGGCTCTGACCTATCCTGACCTATGATGAGTGCTGCTGCGTGATCTCCATTTTGAACAAGAGAATCAGAGAGGAATGTTTTAAGATGTCGCATATCTAGCATTCCTTTGACATTTTCTCTTTGCTATTCTCTTTGGTGTTTAGTAGTAGCTCAACAAGACATATGGAGCTTTGAGAGACATGAAGGTGAATGTTGTCACATTCCTGTAATGCTATATGTCATCCTGACATAGCACTCATATTGCTGTCAGTACATGTTGAATGTGGGTATATACAGCACTTAGAGTTTGCCTAAAATACCACCCTCTCATTTAACAACAGCCATCCGAAGCTTCTCAGTGAATGGATGCTTTCTTATCGATTGTCTTTGGAACAAAAAACCAAAAACAAATCGTTGATTGATATAAAGTTAGTATTATTATATTTATTATAAGTATTTGTCCCTTCAATAATGTAGGTAATACGGCTAGTAGTGCAGATTTGGTAGTCAGGTGATGCATTCTCCCGTCTAGACATACTCTAAGCTTGGTATAAGTCAGTAGAAGGTCTTGCCTAAGGGTAGGACTCATGGCACGGTGTGTGAGATATGGGGGTAGTAGTCGAAAAACCTGCTGCAGAGCCTTAGTCTACACTCCCTGTCAGCCTATGGAGACTTGTCTGAGAATGGAGAGGGAGAACAAGCAGGCAGAGAGACAGAGAGAGAGAATGAAGCAGCGAAAAAGAGAGAGAGAGAGATAGGGCGAATGAGAGAGAATGAAGCAGTGAAAGAGAGAGAGAGAGAGAGAGAGGGCAAATGAGAGATAGTGAGGGGGAGAGAGGCAGAATTTAATAAATTAGATCTAATATAGGCGCCGCGCTGGTTTCCTAGCAACCCAGCAGAGCCCTGTCTGCCCTGTCGGCTCTGGGAGGGTCCTCCCCTGGCCTTGTGTCAGGAGGACTATACAGTTCATACTGTAACTGGCTGCGGCATACTGGAGCAGGGTATACCTTTCCTCTATAGAAGGATCAAATACCCATAGGCTCCATAGAAGGTTGCACATTTTCATATTGATCCGCGACTGATAGGATGAATACTACGATCAGATGTCATTGAGATCAATATCACGGTTAACATTGTAAGCCTCTTTGTCCGGATCTGTGGACGGTAACATTTCTGCGCCCACATCCTACTGTAACTATCATCTCTCAGAGCAGCCTCTCTCTGCGTTTGTCCTCATACACCCTCACTGCAATGGACAAGTTAAAAGCAATAGCAACTGTTTCTACTGTGTGTGTGCCCATATGTTTCTACTGTGTGTGTGCCCATATGTGCTAACCACATATGGGCATTTCAATGCCAATAAAATAAACTTCCTCCAATCCACTTTTCCTGCATTATGGTTTCACTAGGTGGTCATTGGAGGGGTCACGGTGATGTAACATTGACCTTGATGATTAACTGCATTTGAGTACGCCAGCCTCCACCTCCAAATCTGAGCGTGAGTGCTCTCTAGTGGATATGAGTTGAAACTACAAGAGCTATCCTGAACACTGATCAGAGGGACCATTATTCATACTTGCAGACAGTTGACAGGTCTGAAATGTCAAGGGGGCTTGGCACTATACTGAGAAATTGTTCACCTTTGCTATACATTAGAGAACAACAACAACTAAACTAACAACTGATACATATCATTTTGCTCACTGTACTAACACCCATATGACATATGCATATGTGTACAACTTTAATTATCAATGGTGTACAATAGAGTCCCTGTGCTCCACCACCTGAACTTTGACACATCCCTCACAGGCAAGCTCATCTCTACTCAAAGGATCTTGTCAAATGAGTTGAGATCAGCTGCTCATTTGAAAGCAGTGGTAATAGAAATGTAACATCCTGTTAATAATCTAGGACAATACACCAAGCTAACTGAACGGACATCATACATGTCAAAAGCATGGTGAAGAGATGGAAAAATGTTTTTCAGAAAACAGATGGTGTCATACAGACTGCAATACTGTAGCTTCACACAACGCAAGTGATAAAGCAACTGAAATCATATATGAAACATATTTATTATTTACATATATTTTACAAATAGTTTTAGGGAAAGAAGAACAACTGTTTTGTTTTTTTAAACTCAGTGATCGGTGATATACAATGATATAAAAGGTCACAAAGGCATCCATGTTTGTAAGTTAATCAAATCTTATCCTTGGGTTCAGCACATATAGGAGATTTAGAAAGTGCACAAGTTGAACTGGTTATGCGGGGGGAAATGTCTATAATGCTAAGCAACCCAACTAATCAGTAAACACAGCGGTTCAATAATGTAGTCTGAAAAGAAATTAGCCGACAAGTAGATAGCTATGCTAATACTGCTATTTTCTGAATGCAGATATTCAGTCTCTCTAGTCAAAGTGGTCTGAATAGTTGCACAGAGAAATTAAAACAATACTGGTAAGAGAGTGAATACTTTGCCAATAAATGGTAACGTATGCTTCACTGATCCAGCTTAATGGAAAACTACTGTATGGCAGAACATTTTCCACAATGGCAGCTGAAAAGAATGAGGAAGACATCTTGAACAATTCAATTCTAAAAGATGCTTTAATACCTAAAACATGTCCTCCATCTCCCCGCAAATGGTACTTTTATTAACTGAATAATTTCAACACTACCGTAGATAACAGTAGCCAATATAACCACATGAGCCTACTGTATATGACTGCAACACACTGGAATGAGAACAATAGTAACATCTTGAGGTTTAGTTATAATTGCAGTCCAATAGTGAAACAACCAATGAAAAGGCACCAAAGGGAATATACAGTGTAGGGGAAAAAAGACAGGACTAAAAAAAGCAACAGCTACATCAACTATAGCCCCAGGTCAGCCACCTGGTTCTTGAAATTACTGAAGGACACTTGGGATTCAGTGTGAATATCATGGCACACAAGTACTCCAGAAAGCAACCTGTATTTAGATCAATATTGTGTAATAGAGGACGCATAATTGCTTCTTTGTGCTGACACACGGTCATATAACCATAATTATGTGGCAACAACTAGAGGTCTAAAATGTATTTGGATGAGTAATAATTAAATTGTATACTGCACACAATCATATACACTATAATGTTCTTGGTATTGCTTGAGGTAATATTATTATTGACCATGAAATATTTTTTAAATGGACTCAGATATAAATACTGAACAATTCATTGTGCTTTATTTAAAGCTGGCACCCACATAATGCACTACAAACAATGGCCAAAATTCAGGAGCAAAATCCATCAGTAAAATATAGCCATTCTCTTTTATCAGTAGTTGCAGATATGTTTACAACAGAGCATTACTAAGCTATCCAGTTTAATCATCTTTCAACTTTGAACATTGTGTTCTATGTTGGTACGCACTTCCTGTGATGGTGTGGTACTACTCTGGACCAAAATGAGGATGATAGTGTGATATCAAATGAAGGCACCATTGTGTTATATGCCCAGTCTTCTCCTCTGTGTTTCTATAGATGTGCTCATGAAGAGGACAAGTTATGGGCATGATGGAAATAAAGTGACGCTTGCTGCAGTTAAGAGAGCCCTGTGCCATCCTCAGCCCACCTTGTTGCAGGCCTGAAGCACTCTGTGGTTGAAGTCCTCAGGCTGGTCAGCATACACATAGTGGCCTGCCCCTCGGATAGCCTGTGAAACAGGGGTGGGGGTGCAAAGATGGGGAGGAATATGAGATGACAGCACATGTGTTCTGAGAACAGGGGTTAAGTTGGTTGGGGGTAAAGATTCTCAACACTGTAGAAGATTTATCTTATCAAGAGTAGTTTTTACTAAACACGCCAACACATTATTCCAAGCATTACTAGAAAAAACAAACACAGAAAGCATCTTTGAAACGTTGAGCAGAGAACTTACGATGATCTCCACATGTGAGTTTGGCCTCATTTCTTTGATTGCATTGCCAGAGTTCCAGTCGATGCTAGAGCGTGACCCATATATCACAGTAATGGGGATGTCACGGTGAATCAGGCCAATTCTCTGCAGCATGGGCCTCTTGGCCCACCCATATGAAATGGTCATGTTTTTGAAGGCTGTCTCCCCACTACAATAGAACAGACATTATCATGAGAGTGGATTCCACAAGTATTATAAGTACATAGTATGAAAATTCAATATTCACAAAATAATTCTCAAGAAGCAGCTGCTTTGAACTCAAAAGTCATATTGATAGAAAGGGATGGAGAATGACCTAGGTGTTTGGACGTTCAGGTGGTAGACGTAATCTGAGACAGTGTTGTCATTGAATAATGAGGAGAATTTCTTCTTAAAGTCCGGTCTTAGGGTCTGCACAAGTGTGGGACCTTGAGGCAAAAAGGAAGGTTTGAGGCCAGTTCAATTGCGGATGTGCATAAATATGCTGTTGCTACAGTTTGAAATCATTGAGCGCTACGACCACAGCCAACATTAGTTGCTCTTCGTTTCTCCCTTTATCGTTTCAGCCTAAGTAGTCTACGGTATGTAAACATTTTTTTGCTCCTGCTCCACGTCTGACTTTTTCCCAAAGTAAAAAAAAAAACACTGACAAAATGACTGCATTGCATTGTGGTACCTGTGTGGACTAATGGCAGCAATGGTAAGTGATGAATGTCATGTCATCATTATGCACATCCGCCATTAGTGTTGAATCGGACATGGGATTTCTCCAAAGGAATACTATTCAATTCCTGACAGGAATTTGGATGGAATTGAGCACAACTATGAAGCAGTGCATACAGTCAGACAGGCAGCATGCCTTACCCAGTGGTCCGACCAATCGGAGCCCAGCCAGTGGGTTTAAGGGGCTCAGTATGGCCCCCAGGGCTTTGATCCACACTGGGACAGGCCTGTCCTGGTCTGCTGTGTCTGGAAGCTCGGGTAAACCCCACGGCTCAACCAGCACCAAGTGCTTCACCCTACAGAACAGAAAAGAGAAGACCATGTAACTGAATGAACATCTAAAAGCCTTGAACCCAATAGCGTGGCCACTTTCTGACTCAATTATTTCTAACCCATTGGAGCAGGATGCATAAGTCTATCAGTAGATCAGCCAAGACATTAATGAGGACATAAAAGACCCGCAGATCAAGAGCATTGTGCACGTAATTCAGAGCCATTTGGGACACCCAGATAACAATAAGAGGACAGGAAGTGGCTGCTGTAAGGACTTCTGATCTAAGAGTGTGATAGGGTAGAAGGGACATTTATTAAATGGCTGAGGGGAGTTAGGATCCTGGTGAAATCTTAGTTTAGCAACACAGTGAGAGAGGATGATTCTGTTGAGATACTGTTGAGCACAGTGGGGGGACTTTTAAGGACATTGTTCTTATCAGAGGTTAGCACCTGCATGCATATGCTGTAATGTCTGAGGTGTATTACTGTATACAGTCCAGTCAGCATTGAAAGGTGAATAGTAACAAAGACCAGTTAGCCTAAAACAAAACATATTTTTGGAAACCCTAAGATTGTACTAAACATAGCAGAAACCATAAGATACTTGCCTTGTTGGGTATTTCAGTGAATATGCAGCTGCTAAATAACCTCCAAGGTTATGGCCCAGCATGATCATGGCCTCCAGGCCCATTTTGGCCCTCCACTGTTCTATGGACTCTACAAACTGGGTCTCAGCCTCGTGGGCGTCAGTGCTGAAGTGGGGTCGGCTGCTCTGGCCGAAGCCCAGCAGGTCGAAGGCGTAAACGGGTCTCTGCTGGGACAGGGCGTCCAGGTTCATGGCCCACAGGCCCACACCTCCCCCGAAGCCATGCAGCAGCACCATTGGGGTCTTATCCTCTACACTCCCATTTACAACCAGCGTCCATAGCATGTTACCACTGGATATCTGGACATACTGCTTGGCGAGCTTGCCTGTTACACCTGGAAATAGACACAAGAGGGTTGAAATGTGAGAGAGCTTAATTGTATGTAAAGTAATGCAAAAAAAGTAAAGTAATACGGCCTAATTCATCAGAGTTATAAAATGTTTTAGGGTCCGCACATGGAACTAATTCATCTATGCTACCTGCTTTCTGGTTATGGCTAGAAATAGGCTACTGCTCAACAGTAAAGGATACTAAGGCCTACATTGCAGCATCTTGTCATCTGCAGTCTTCAGCTGTTTCTGGGAGGTGGGACACCAGGAGGGTAGCCAGCTGGTGATCCACCAGGACCTTCAGACAAACAGCTCTCATCAAACAAATGCAGGGATTTTATGCGGTACAGAAACATGTCAGTAAAAAAACAGGCAGTGTTTCAGGGGGCACATTTGTGTAGAAGAGTATACTTTTTGTTTAACTAGGCCTAGGCTAAATGGAACAGATTTAGAAAAATCATTCCTAAAATGAAGTTGGCCTTAATTTAAAAACGGCCTACTAATTAAAAACACAGAAACAAGTGAGAACCCAGGACAAGTTGATGAGTCTCATAAAAAGGCTCCAGAGGATTGATGTAAGCTATTTTATTTATTTTTTGTTATAGCACTGTTAGCCTACCCTGTTAGGGCATGGTACCTCTGTGATTCCATTTCCACTTCTTTTCAATCTAGGCCTGTTTGCCAAACATTTCGGTTTGCCAAACATTTCCAAGTTGTTTAAGACAACATAAGGGTGAAGAAAAACAACTCTCTTTAATGGGAATAATGAAGTCTTGCTTCATGCACTGGGACCAAGCAGCTGAGTGTTAAACATGGAGCAAATTAGCAAGAGCAGCATAAACATGGTAAATTATAGTTAGTTGGACAATCAAGCTGGTAGGTTACCTCAAAGTTGTATCCTGGAACCTCAACAAATTGTTGAATAGACTATGTATACCAAGAAACATCAGTATTCTCTGAGCCAGTCTGAAGCCAAAAACAGATTAAAAACAAAACAACAACAATAAAAAGAAAAGAAAAAGGGTAGAAAAGGGAACATTTAGGGAATTAATGCAGTAGCCTATCATGCTTGTTGTGAAATGAGACAAGGCAAAATGATTTCCCTTAATGCCATGTTTTCATTTGAAATGCAATTACAGTAGTGTTAGGATTAACATTCATATTTCAAAGCACACATTTCATGGGTTTCCTCAACATTTTGACTATCTGGCAAAGTGAAATGTAATGCTAAGATTTCAAGTGAGAGGACTTTGCATAAATACTGTAACTGTTCGCCTATCAGCTTCAGGGTGACGACATTACAACCTCCCAAATGAGTTATGAGATAAAAACCAGATACTCTCAACATGGCTTGCTTACATACACTGTCATATTGTATTCTAACGGCGAGATAATTCAATAATGAAGAGACACGTGTCATTCCATGTCAAATCAACGGACAAAAGAGGATTTCGACACCCACCATCTCAAATTGATCTGAAATTGTTTTTATAGTCAAAAATAGATAAGACAAGTATTCCTGCATCATTAAATAAGATAATTGTACCCAGATTGGCCATATTCATTTTGTGGGATTCATATCAAAATATCAAAATTCAAAGCCTAAATCAGATTTGGACCAAAATCCTACTTGATAATGATTAAGATATGAGGAATCCAAAACAATGGTAAAACGTCACCCATGAACCCTCCAAACCCTTCCTTTAGAATAATTTATAGGCCAGTATGGAATATCAGTTATCTATGGTTGACAAGCAATTCATCCATCCAACCAACCAACCATTCATCCATCCATCCAACCCACCAATCAAACCATCTTTAACTGTATCCTCTACTAAAATAAGACTCTCTTACTTTCTTTCAATTACCCAGCAAATATATCTATCTATCTTTCGTCCAAACCATCTTTAAACTTTTTTCTACTACCAAAATAAGACTTTGCAAGCCTGCAATGTTTCTTCTGGAATTTCTTTTTCTAGTTACCCTCGCTCCTCATGAGCAGAGAAATTTGAAAATATCTACACTTATGTGGGATTTTGGTTACAGAAGCAAACCACTTCCTAAAAACGAAATATACGTGTTGATATTAGTTGGCCGGGGCCTATACTTGAACATTCATGAGGTTTCATGTTTTTCTAAACACCTTTAAAGATTTTTTTCTGGTAGATGTTTTCTTAGATGTTTATATGTTTGACCTCAAGTCAAAGCCTTTGCTAGATGGCTGAAAAATGTATTTCTAACTTAATTTCCCCAAAATATAGACTCTTAGCTTTCATTTGACACCCACATTGATATGCTCTTGATATTAATTTTACATTTCGGTCCTCATGTGGGTCCTTTTAAAAGGAACTACAGAAACCATTTCATAAACATCTGAGATGGGGGTGTCATGGCTTATTGATTTGACATGGATTGACCCAAGTGCCACATTAATCATTGCTGACATGTTGTTAGTGCAGTGTCAACTGAAAAGTTATTGTAGCACAGGTGACTGAAAAGTCACTGTAGCAGTAGCCGGAGAGCATCCTCCTCTATACAAGTCCTATGAACAGACAGAGTCTGAGACATTGTCATGTATAGAATAATCGAAATAAAATGACTCTAATGGTTCGTCGGGTGGTTGTCTCCTTTCTCGCGCATCAAGCTCGCCAAATGTGCCTTGCAATACATACATAAAGGCACTTTATGAGGGGTATACTAAACGAGGGGTATACTAAAAAGCCCTTAGCTTTTCTCTATTTAATTACTTTGCAATGCAACATTTGGCAAGCTTGATGCCCGTCAGAGGACAACCACCCGACGAACCATAAGAGAGAGTGAAATAAGGATTTTTATTACAAGGGGTGTCTTGGCGGGGTAATTATTATTTCCATTAATGACAAAGTCTCCGACTCTATCTGTCAATATGACTTGCATTGGAGGATGCTTGGAGGGCTACTGTTGTTATACTTGCAGGTGACTATGTTGTGGACGGGAAGCAATCAAGAACGAGCAATTCAACAACGTCATGCTGGGAGCTAAATGCTAGGTAGGATAAGGTGGACGTATTGCATTATCATGATCAACTTTTTGAGAAGGTACAGAATGGTACTCGGTTTGTTTATAAAGTATCAATTTCACAACTTACCCTGTCTCTGCGGTCACTGTTTGCTCAGCCATTCTTCTTCACCATCAGTATCACATGATCCACAAAATGTGACATCACTCCAAGAACCCGACTTTCCACTGACGCCGCCAACGTGAACACATTGCGGAAGTCAAACTACACTCCAACACTCCCCAAATGGGCTCTGGTAAATAAACCTAATTATTCTTTTACAGCATTTATGAAATTAATATCATATGGGAGTCAACGCTAGATTGCCGTTCTCTTTCTGGCTACCTGCATACTGTACAACCTCCCCAACAGAGAACGTATTGATATTACCCCTGGGGGTATTTAATCTGTTCCTACTTGTTCTGATTTCACTATTGCCAATGTAATGTTGTTATTTTATGGTAAGAAAAGATTAATCAAATGCAAAGCTTTCTACATGTGAACTTGCTATCCCATAATGTTGAGAAATGTCATGCATTTTAGATGACATTTTAAATCTTGTAAGTCAATTATCCCTATGCACACAGCACATACATTTGTGGGTGTGATTACTGCTGCGGACTGAAGTCTGCTGCGCCTGCCTGTCAGTGACGTGGAGAGAGAAGTCTAGCAACTACCGTATTCTACTCCTAATCAAGAGTCGAAACATTTGTTGTCACTCGGTACCAGTGTTAGGCTACCCCTGAGAGATCGAAACCTATCCTGCCACAGAGGTAGAAGTGGTGAGTAGAGCCTCTAAAATGTTTTTTTACAGTAAGGCAGTCAGGAGTTAACTTGTATGTTGCCACGAAAAGTGCGTAACACAGGACCGGCCCTCTGACAGCTTCAGCTGTCACTATCAGACAGTAGGGTGGGCCTACACTGTAAGCCTCGAGCAAACAGCTGATCAGATTTCTTTTTTTATCACACACTAGCAATCTGTAGGGCCAAGACATTAGTTGCTTGTAAGCGTGTACTTTTGGCCACAACTTCTTACTCTACTGTCACTTATTTAATGTGCTATTTTCAAATCTAACCCAGTAAGGGCAGTCTATACACTATGCACTTTTATTTTCCCAATTGGATATTAACATTTAAAACTGTGTATTCACTTGATAAAGGTACATGAATATGGACAGTTTCTAAAAATCTTATTAAAGAAAGTTATTATAAATGTTACAGTACTCTCAATCTATTTGCATATGGTTCTAAATAGTTTGATTATCTAGAGCAAAATTTGAATGTGCAGCAAATTATGTTTTATGGAGTAAAATAGATCCATAACTGCTAGGCATACAGTAGAAATAAAACCCTGACTTGTCTCATAGTTGTGTCCTGACTCCTGGGATCCTAAACTTTAAAACTGACCAACAAATATGATCCTTGCCTCTCTTTTACTGTTGCTTGGTCTCTGTAGGAGGAGTAATGTTTAATTCATTGGGACCATATCTCTTCCCTCTCTAAGCAGCACAGGGAGAGGGGAAAATGCAAAAAGGGTTGTCAGTCTCTGACAGTGATGGCTCAACATTTGCCCCTCTGGTGGTCATCGAGTTGGTTCAGGACACCAAAGAGGAAGCCATCACATGGTTACTAAGCAGGATAAAAGACAAGCAGCAAAATGGAGGTACAGTAGAGTATACAGTAGCTTCCTAGTGTTGGAAACAGAGGCGTGCAGCCACTAACCTAAATACATGATTGTCCACTGGTGATTGTGTTGTTTTGTTTTTCTGTATACAGTATGCTGATGTACTCCTATCTGACTTCGACCTGTTGCCTTTGTTTTGGAAGGGGCTGAGTTGTTGGTGGACCAGCCCGCTCCGGGTGGTCAGGGCTATGAGAAGGAGAACCCTAATGTGCTCATCGTAGGAGCCTCTTGGGAGAGGCTACTAAACGGAGCTGAGGATGTGGGCCTGTTCAAGGAGTTCAATGATGGGTCAATGCGAGGTTTCACATGTGCCAACAAGCACAACTTCAAAGACTTCAAGGGTAATATACAAGTTTACAGTAGTACAGTACGTATGAATGTAGGCACACTTTGTTCTAGCCTTCAGTTGACCTGTTTATAACGTGTATATATATATATATATGTATTTGAAATATCTTTGATAATGTAAAAATATCCTAGTGTACAGACTGTCCTTTTGTTATTTCTGGGTTGTAACACTGTCCTCTGACTATCATCTGTGTGCTCCTTGGCTGTCCATGCATACGTAGGTGAAGGAGATGGCTTTCTTAGCACGGCAGAGTGTCAATACATCATAAAACATGAGCTTGACACACTGAGAGCCAAAGATGAGAGCCATGTGCCCGGATATCCTAAAATGAAACTCTATCCAGGAAAGTCGATCAGTAAGTACCCCATGGACCTCATGATCTCAGCTACTCTGCAGTACAGGGTACACAGCCACTATCTCATTTAAACATGCACAGTCATACTGGACTGTATGTCTGTATATGCATTCACACTGTCTCCTCATCAGTGTGTGCAATAAGAGCAATAAATATGCAAATGTGGGGGATTATTCAAATATGAGATAAGGACTCAATGCACTTTCTGAGCTGATAGGATGCTATACAATATCTTTATTAGCTTGTCAAATTGTATAGGATTGTACTGTATGAAATGGTTTAGCAATAATGTATTCAGTAAATAGCAGATTAAGTGATAATGTTTTCCATTGCAATGCATTTAAACAATACAATGCCACATTATATATCAGAGGGTCCTGACCATTGTCTGTAAGTTATTGTTTTAGAAAATGAAGCTTTTTGTATTGTTAGAGGAAAGTTGACTGTTAAAACTCAATGGAAAAACAACACTGCTGTTTTCGTTGCTCTCAAGTAACCAATGTTCTCAGACAGTTTTAGCACCACAACAACTTAACAAGCGTAATTACTCCTCACCAAAAGCAGAAAACCTATAAATTAGAGACTAGCTTATTTTGCTTTATCTTTATCAAATAGAGACATTATCGTATTATAGATATGGTGAGGAGACTGAAAAAATGTGAATTGTTTATTTTCATTCCATCTCAGTACGCAGAATGCAATCCAAGAGGATTCTTGTCCAAGTTTTCCCTCTCCATGAAAAGGAGGAACTCAAGAGGCTTTCCTTTTCTTGGTATAAAAAGGTCAAGCTGTCCTTCCAGCCTCTTGGTAAGCTGCATTAACTATACTTTGAAATGTCTTCCCTAACATCATATATAAGAAGAAGAACCATTCAAAGCACCCTTGAGACACCATTTAATCTTCCTTGTGATTTCCCTCACATTCTGTGTGGTCTAGATGACATCAGGCACTACTTTGGCGAGGGTCTGGCGCTCTACTTTGGCTTCCTGGAGTATTTCACCTTTGCCCTGATACCCATGGCCCTCATAGGGATCCCATACTACCTGTTTGACTGGGAGGACTATGACAAGTATACAGTGTTTGCTGGGTTCAACCTTGTGTGGTGCACAGTGATCCTGGAGGTGTGGAAGCGCTGTAGCGCCTCGCTGGCCTACGGCTGGGGCACGCTGAGCAGGAAGAAGGCCTTCGAGGAGCCGCGGTCAGGCTTCCACGGCAAGCTGGGGTTCAACCCTGTCACAGGCAGAGAGGAGCCCCTCTATCCCAACACTAAGCGGCAGCTCCGGATCTATCTAGTATCTGTACCCTTCGTGCTGCTGTGCCTGTACCTGTCCCTGTATGTAATGATGATCTACTTTGCCTTTGAGGGCTCTATGCTGATTGCCCATGATCAAGAACCCACCTTCTGGACGGGATTGCTGGTGTTCGTCCCCAGTATTATCTACGCTGTGGTCATAGAGATCATGAACCTGTTGTACCGTTACGCTGCAGAGTTCCTCACAGAGTGGGGTGAGTGCTGTTCACTGCAGTAGAGTGGTGGGTGTGTGCGGACGGACGACTGGAGTTTGTCTTGCTGACTGGATTGATTGTTGTTGATTCGATTTATGAGTGCTATCAGGCCCTTATATACTGCATTGAGACAAGCAAGTGAAACATTTCTTTTTGCTTTAGAAAATCACAGACTTGAATCAACATATCAAAATCACCTGGTCCTTAAAGTATTGGTGGTAAGTCTGAAATAAAGTTGGTTAATGTTTCTATTGTAAATTCATGCCATGTTAAATGCAGCAGTCCTTCTGGGAATTATTTTCTGTCTCTTCTTTCCCTAGTTCAACTTCTTCAACTGTTTCGCCTCTCTGTTCTACATTGCCTTTGTGATGCAAGACATGGCTCTTCTCAGACAGGTGGGTCACCAGCCTTTGTGCTGCTGGAGCAGGTGATTCATAATTCCAGACAGGGACAGCTGAAGGCACTTGTACCCGTAATATCACCAATGCTTTTATTTTTATATTTCAGAGTCTGGCCACCCTGTTGATAACCTCCCAGATCCTGAACCAAATCATGGAGGCTTTCCTGCCCTACTGGCTTCAGAGGAGACGCAACAAGAAGATGCATAAGAGGTTGAGCAAGACCATAGGGGACAAGGAGCTTCCTCTCACAGAGCAGGTCAAGCTGGAGGCTGACATGAGTACCTATCTGGTGAGTTGAAAGGCTTGGTACTCACAATGGAGAACTTTGACCATAAAACGGTCTAAGCTGTTTTCAAAGGTGGTTTATTCAACCAGCAGAATAAGGGCTTTTAGAATTCATCCATTCAAAAGCAATGTAAAGCTAGCATGATCTGAATATATTAAGGCTGTCAGTCGATCAAAAAAATGTGTTGGTTAATTTTTTTCTCATTAGTTGATTCAGTAAATTTGGCTCTTATTTCCGTGCATTTAGCGAATTCAACATCATGTATGTAACAGTAGCCTACAACAGGAATGCATATGATAACAGAGATTCAATCGACTACATTCCTCATAATTTATCACCACTGTCTTGTTTTATTACCATAGCAGCACCTAGGGATGAGCAAATATATAATATATCTTTATATCTACAGTGCCTTCAGAAAGTATTCAGACTTTCACTTTTTTTATCCCCTTCACTTTTTCCACATTTTGTTGTGTTATAGACTCAATTTAAACACGCAATACCCCATAATGACAAAGCGAAAAACACGTTTTTAGAAATGTTAGCATATTTATTAAAATTTAAATACAGAAATATCTCATGAGTATTCAGACCCTTTGCTATGACACACTTAAAATTAGCTCAATGTTAAAATGTCTTCAACAAGTTGAATTGAGTCCATTTGAGTGCAAGGATAATATTTCATGTGATTTCAGAATGAATATGTTTTGTTTTTATAGTCTCTGGTACCATAGGAATCAATTACACACTGTGTAGATTAGGATGCCACTACCAACTCAGCAGTGTGTCATAGCAAAGGGTCTGAATACTTATGAGGTATTTCTGTATTTCAATTTTAATAAATTTACAGAAATTTCAAAAAACGTGTTTTCGCTTTGTCATTCTGGGGTATCTGTGGATTGATGGCAAATTCTTTTTAATTTAATCGATTTTAAATTGAGTCTATAACACAACAAAATGGAAAATGGAAAAAGTGAAGGGGTCTGAATACTTTCCGAAGGCACTGTATATCACCCCTTCAGGGTGGTTATTGTTTACAAAGCCATATACAGGGTGTCTAGTGCCTGCAGAGTGATGGTGTTCTATCGTCCATGTGTCTCCTAGGGAACGTTTGATGACTACCTGGAGCTGTTCCTGCTGTTTGGCTATGTCAGCCTGTTCTCCTGTGTCTACCCCCTGGCGGCCATGCTGGTTGTGGTCAACAACGTCACAGAGGTCTACTCTGACGCCTATAAGATGTGTCACGTGTTCAAACGGCCGTTCTTAGACCCTGCAGCCAATATAGGAGTCTGGCAGGTAAGCCAGGAATCCAGCTCTCTATTCTCTTAGCCATTTAGATTTGTGGAGATCATCTTAGTTCAGAGATCAATTGTGTCAAATAACTCTATAATTCACGACAATTCAGTTTATTTAATTTCAGCAAAAACAAAAGTTAAATAAACTAAAGCAATACGTTTTCGAACAAATTGACCATAAATGGGAAATTTCCACATGCAACATTTTTTTTTTTCAGCTTGCTTTTGAGACCATGAGTGTCATTGCTGTAGTGACCAACTGTGCCTTGATTGGCATGTCTCCTCAAGTGAAGGCGTATGTCCCGGAGTCTGAGGCACAGCTCATCCTGTGGGTGGTGGCTATTGAGGTAAGACCTGCCCTTACACTTAGGTACACCTGTTCAACTGCTCGGTAATGTAAATATCAAATCAGCCAATCACATGGCAGCAACTCAATGCATTTAGGCATGTAGACATGGTCAAGATGACCTGCTGAACCGAGCATCTGAAACCGAGCATCAGAATGGAGAAGAAAGGTGATTTAAGTTACTTTGAACGTGGCATGGTTGTTGGTGCCAGACAGGCTGGTCTGAGTATTTCAGAAACTGCTGATCTACTGGGATTTTCACAAACAACCATCTCTAGGGTTTACAGAGAAGAGAAGAGAAAATATTCAGTGAGCGGCAGTTCTCTGGGCGAAAATGCCTTGTTGATGCCAGAAGTCAGAGGAGAATGGCCAGACTGGTTCGAGATGATAGAAAGGCAACAGTAACTCAAATAACCACTCGTTACAACCAAGGTATGCAGAAGACCATCTCTGAATGCACAACACATCGAACCTTGAAGCAGATGAGCTACAAAATGGGGTCCAACCCAGTACTAGCAAGGTGTACCTAATAAAGTGGCCGGGTATTGAGGTTACCTGGTCTTCTCTGTCCTCACTTTTAAGTGGAAGTTAACCAGGCTGCTCAGCAGATGGCGCCAGAGAGTCATAGTGAGATCTCTGTAGACATGCTAAGAGTGTGTGATGCCAGTGTTAATGCTCTGGCTGTAAGTCTTGTCTCCTCCACTGTGTCGTTTTGTGCAGCAGCAGCAGCAGCAGCAGCAGAGGCAGTGGAGAGAACAGAGGGGAAGGCCTCAGTTAGGGGAGATCTGTGTGGATAAACCAGTGTTCCACCCCAGAACAACTCCTGTCCCTGTCTGTTAGCATCAGCATTGAGAGCCCATCTCACAATGGTCTCAGCGTGCGCCTTTTGTCTCGCCTCGAGAAAAATTCTCTAAATAACAATGAGGAAAAAAAAAAGGGGGGGGGATTAAAGCAAGAGGAGAGGTGGTGTATTCATTATAATATGTCTTTGAGACACCTTTTATTTTTCTGCTGTGGTAACAGGGTCCTTAGAGGACGTTATATTGTGCATCTCTAGTTCTCCACTTGCATTGATACCATATAGCTTTTACTGAGTTGAAACTAGGTCATATTTATTTGGTGCATGTTTGACTGAATATCATTTTTGCATACAGACAGACGACAGAGCTTGTTCTCCCAAATACTCTTTATGTATGAAAACCCTACAGTAGGCAGTTGGCACAGGTTATTGATGTGGATTAAGCAGCCTACATTGCACTGTGCAACATCAGGGATTTGACCTCATCACCTCGTGAGAATCAGTTGCAGCTCCAACACTTCGCTGGTTAGGTGTTGTAATTCCTTGCCCTCTCATTTGAGTGGGTCAACGGTAGAATAGCTGCACTGGCGAGCAGAGAACAGCACTGATCAGGGCTTCCTCTCTCTCTCTCTGTCTGTCTGCCTGCCCACCTCACAGCATATAACAGGTTACCACACACTACCCCAGTCATGGGTATTACCACTCTGGAGTGTGTGTGTGTGTGTGTGTGTGTGTGTGTGTGTGTGTTGTGTGTGTGTGTGTGTGTGTGTTGTGTGTGTGTGTGTGTTGTGTGTTGTGTGTGTGTGTGTGTGTGTGTGGTGTGTGTGTGTGTGTGTGTGTGTGTGTGTGTGTGTGTGTGTGTGTGTAAAAAAGATAGCAAGGGAAGGAGATAAGAGGGATGTAGACGAGAGAGATAAAGGGATAAAGAAAGAGAAACAGAGAAAAAAAGAGGGGAAAAGGCAGCAGGGAAGGGTAGGAGATGAACCTAGCTCACTAGCTGATTGTATACCCAAGCACGTTTCACACTGCTGCCATCCAGCACATTTCCTGTAGTGCTATCGGTGTCTGCCAGATCAGTCCAAGACCGAAAGGCGAGAGTGAGAACCAGGGTGCTGCTCAGCATGCAGGAGCCTCAACACACACTGATGCTTTGGATGCATTGTTTATGCATACAATATCTACATGATCACCACAGAACATCTGGGATAAACGGTTGAGAAATATTCATAAAATGCTGATCCACATGATAAACTGTGACGAAGGCTGTGAATATATTTATTGGAAATCGGCATCATACGTCATTCATGTCACCCAGTATGTTACATGGGCTGTCATACCTCATAATAAACTGCTTCCTGGAGTTGAAACAGCTGGTGGCAGACACACTGTACGGAACACAGCCAGCTAAAGAAAGCAGACAGGATGTGGCCATTAGACCCATTCAGTGGAGCTCAAGAATACAGAGAGGAAGAGGAGAGGAGCCCTTGGCTTCAAAACAACACCTTATTTTTCCTCAGAGGACCAGACATCCGTGGCTGTTATGATATTAATATTATAACTCCTGTCTCTGATGTTAGGATGGCCCTGGCAGAATGGGGCCAGGGACCACAAGTCTGTGAAACAGTGTGGCCCCACCATTATACTGTGGGACCATCATACTGTTGATAATACAGCCCACATCCAGTTTATTTTGTGCTACTTTACTACTAACTTGACAGTAGAGCTGGTTTTGGTTTCATGGTGTTGATATTGCCTTTGTGGCCAATATAAATGGCCTCCCACTTAAATGCCTCATACTGTTTGTTGTTATTATCTTACAGAACTTTGTGTATATACTGTAGCCATGGGCTGCTTGTATCATCATCGAAAATCTGGACGAGTTCCCTCTTGCTCACTGTCTCTCATGCTGGCTGTTATTTCTCTGGGGCTGAGACACAGCTCATTGTTCAGCCCATGATACCTTGGTAATTACTGGACATGGCATGGCATGCTTCACAGAGCAGTAACCAGGCAACAAGGTAGCCACAGAGACAGAACAGAGAAGTTGTGGGATCAGGAGTAATTGAAACACTTGATCAGTCAGTCACTCTAACCCCAGCCTCTTGAAGCACCGATCCCAGTCAAAGTGCCCACCAGATATGAGACTGCACTCATCGACAATGATACAACTCAAATCATTGAAGTGGAATGATGATATACTCTTTTATGCAAAAAGGAGAAGTCATGCTTGGGCCTGCATGGGTTTGATTAATTTCTGTTTTTTTTCTATTCTATTCACACACTCACTGAGAACTTCATAGGAATAAGAAACTTTCAGAGGTTTAATGCAAAGTGGAAAAGCTCAGACTTCCATGTCAACAGTCTTTGTTTTGTCACTTTCTCCAAGGTTATTTTCAGTCGCAAATCAGACAGCCATCCCATTGAGGTGGTTTTCAGATAATCAGATTAGAATCCAGCAGACCTTTCCTTGCCCGAGGCAGAGACAGTGTTGGCACTTTGTGTACCAGCCTAATTCCTTCACCATACTTCTTTTAGTGGAAGATCATGGTACAAGCATTCAGTCTCAGGATTTTTACGTCGCTGCTTGAATGAAGCCTTTTCATATAGGCTACTATATGTATCTGTCTTGAACTCTGCCTTGAACTGTTACAAAGGACAGACTGTCACCCTAGCTCTCCTTGTCTGTTGACTACACGCTCAGTTCTTGTTGAGGTGATGATGATGATGATAGATACACCAGAGATAAAGTGACAGCTTTCAGACACAGTTTGTCCTGTCGTTCAGACGACATGCTAATAACCTGGAGGATGCATGAAGGATGCTAGGAAGAGGACGCCACTCAGTCAGTGAGTCAGCCCTATTTTATCTGGTTGATTTATTCAGAGCACAGATTGACACAAAGGAGACTAGAAGGGGGAGATGTGATTTATGGTTTATATGATATGAATACAAAGTTGTACTGCTGCAGAGGTGATGGGGAGTAGAGCCATTGTGTGTGATGATGGCCACCGTATGTGACACACCACTGCTGTACTCTATGACCGTGGGAATAAATTAAGGATTTCTGAGTTTTCTAAAGCAGTCGATGCATTTTTTTGTTCTCTATATTTTTCAGCCTTCTCTGTTAAGAGGGTTACTATTCACTGTTGTGTTCCATTACCAGGAAGTTATTACTACTACAACAGAGTCTTATGTTTTCAAATGTACTGTATGGGGAGGACAGAGCAGGCTCTGAATGCTTCCGTCTCATGGCCATCTCCATGGGTCTGTGTTATTTAAAAGCCAGCTCTTCTATTGATGTGACGATAACACTGCCTGATAGAATACAGCTGGCATTATTTGTTTTGCTCATAACAACTCTCTGTCTCCCGGTTCCTGTTTGGCCCTAGGGAAATCAGCCATTGTCCTTCTAAACCACTATGATGTAGTCTGTGTTGTAAACTCCAGAACCTTTTTTATTTTATTTTTTATTTTTTTATATTTATTTATTTATTTTCTTACAGAACAAATGAATGTCTGCTTGCCTTGCCATGGTTTCAGTCCTGCTTTTATTTATCTTTCCTATCCTGTGCTAGCTTCATCTATGCATTGGCTCAGGCACAATAGACAGCCCACTGTGTTTTATTACAGTGTATAACTTTATGAAGCCAAGCACCCCTGCTGACTGGCAGCCCGATGCCAAGCCTTTGTAGTCCTGTTCGCTAGTCTACTACTGTACTACGGCTCCAGTCTGGTGCCACTGAAGCTACCGTGCTGAATCTGTCCTGGGGGCTCCTCTCTCCCTCAGCTTGTCATAAACACCCCATTTCTCTCCCCAAATGTGAATCTCACAACCCATCACAGGTGTCAATTAGTCTCACACTTCTCGGTGCAGCCAAGCTAGCTTATTTATCTGATCCTTTGATGAATGAGTCTTGAGAAACAATACAGTACATGGGACTAGGGAGCTGCCTAAAGAGATCGATACATTTCATTCTCATTTTCGAGATGTGCTGCCTCCTGAATTAAAGGCTAAACTCTCATGATAATCTCTCTATATTGTACTTTCTAATAAGGGGTACGGCTGGTGCTTATCTGTTGCCAGCCTTGTTACAGTATGAGGTTATATGTGTCCTTCTCACTCTACTATTAGCTGTTTATAGATAGCCATGTGTCATTAACTTGTGAATTTATTAATGGCACACCACAAATGGATGGGTTTCAGGCTAAAGTTTGAATTAGAAATTCAGTTCATGCAGCTTTACAGATGAAATGATAGAAAATACTCCCGATCAATTGGAATCTAGGTGGATTGAAATGCTAATTTGCAATTAACAATGTAGTGCAGTTATGGCGACTGCTACAGTACATGGGGTGAATACTGAGCAAGAATGACTGGCACAAATGTTGTCAGGTCTTCATGCTTGAACACTGTACCTTTTGAAATATCACACCATAAAACTGAATGTGAGTTTGATGTTCTGAGTTTGGCCTTGAGTTGAAAAAGGGAATGATGTACCCTTTTGAACAATAAAAAAACATTTCATTCAGTGTATTTCTCGTGCCAACCTTGTGTCTCCTCAATGCAGAGAAATAAAAATATTTTTCAGATAGCATTAGCAATCAGCTAAAAGGCGTTTTTTATTGTTGCTTTTCAATCAATGTGACAACCTCAGTGCTGAAGCCAGGACTCTCTCTCGTTTTAACACTCTGTACTTTCTAATGCCTAGGTCACATTTACCAGTTAATGCTGACTGAAGACTGCTCTTAGTCTGGTGTCTCCATAGCCAGATCTCCCTTAACCTCTATTCAAATCTATGCCTGTGGGCGTGTTGCAGTTGTTATTGTCAGAAACCACAGAGTTGGTTAAGTACTCACGTACTGTAGCACAGTCTCAGAGGCTGGCTATCCAAAGTGCTCCGTCTAGCCCAGAGAGGTTGGGGTGAACCAGTTTCTGGTGATGACAAAATGCTAAGCTCCATTAGCAATGCACAACTGGCACAGCTGGCACACCTGGCTACCACTATTGGGTTTAAGTATTACTCCGTCTCCTGTTTTTACTGCCACTTTAAAGAGAGAAAGGGCCACGCACCACTCAATCCTTTGAAGCCTTTGTCAACTAGCCGAAAGCATCTACAGTGACTGAGGTATATATATCATAGGAAAAATACTATTCCAAAGCCTGTAATCTATGTCTTTTGATCTACCTTCAGTCAACAGCATTTGTCATGCCTAACATGTATGAAGCCTTTTACTCGGATGAAAGGAGTGTCTAAATCAAATGTATATTGGCAGTAGTGGCACATACTGATGAAGTGCGGTGCAGTGACTCCTGGCATTCCTCCAGCTACAGACCTCTGCAGTACATTTGCTTTAATTCAAGCTGATAATGTTTGTTTTGGGAAATATTAGACAGTTAAATGTGGATTTTTGGTGCGGTCTCCTCTGTGTGTGTGAGTGTGTTCAACATGGAACTCTTAGTGTGGGTATTTGTGGGTGCCAGTCTGAGAGTGTGTTGTTGCTACCTCTCCCTTAACTCTCCTCACCTCACCTCACCTCACCTGGGGGCTGTGGAGATAGCAGGTGTACTCCGAGCCACCCCAGCCCACAGCCTTCTGCTCCCCTGTCTCTCCCAATCACCATGACACAGGGTGGAGGAAGTACTCTGTGTTGTAGCACAGCTCTCTCTCTGAACTATTCATACTCAGAAGAACTGATATTTAGATTTCATGTGAAAATGTGGTTGTGTTTGATATTCAGCTGTTTCTTACTAGCATGGTTCTGGGAAGGGTTCTTCTGGCTAATGTCATGGTGGTAGCTGTTTGTTTTTGTTTGTGTTAATTACATTGCCTCTGTTCATTCGGTTCAACGGACAGGCAAGCAGATTGTAGGAGAAGCTATCTTTATATTTTTGTGTGTTTCTCAGTTCAACCATGCTTAAGGTGTGGCTGATGGTGACATGGCTCTTGTACAATTCACATTTTATGGTTTTATATCAAACCTTCTCAGATAACAAGAGGGTGAGTGTAATTAGGCCTACCTTTACCTTATACTGCAGAATTGACTCCAATATCATCACAGGGTTCATTTGTGTTATGAGAGATGTTGTATAGAAACCCAGTGCACTATGGTAGTCTTACACTTCCTATTAACTCCCTGTTGTAGCACCTGCTCCTGGCCTTCAAGTTCATCCTGATGTTTGTGATCCCAGACGTTCCCAAACACATCCAGAACAAGCTGTCCAAGCTGGAGTTTGAATCGTTAGAAGCTCTGAAGAAAAGGGTAAGTCTGAGATGTTATTAATTCCCTCCAGTGTGTCTGTGACTGCATGTGTATTGAATAACAGGTGCTTGCCATAGACATAGAGAACAGGCCTACTCTTGAGGCTGGGAAGCTTAATTGAAGACACCACAAGCGATAGACTTCATGGAAAGCCACATACTTATAGCTGGGTAACCTTGGTTTAAATTGCATTAGCTGCACTGCTGATTTGGTTCACACAGTCTATGAAACAGTCATCAGGATTACCATCCAGGCATGATCGACTAATGATCCATGGAGAAGTTTGTTCACGGTGCTGGTTCTGGTGCTTGTTTAGCTAACAGAGGCTGAGTGTGTGCGTGTGTGTGCGTGTGTGCGTGCATGCGTGCGGCCGAGTGTGTGTGCCTTTGCATATTGTATTGTGTTAATGAGGCTCTGCTATTTTGGCAGATGTGTATCACCTTGCATGCAGCTCAGAAGTAGGTCACACACACACACACACACACACACACACACACACACACACATACACACACACACACGGTGTGCTCTGGGATATAGCCTGAAAACATACTGTATATGCACAAAAGGCTTTTTCAAAGGTTGAAGAAGAAGGATGCAAACACATGTCTCTATAATGGCTTCATGTTCTGTATTCAGGCCCTCAATCTATTTCCCAGACCACTCTGGTAAGATAAATGATGGGTCTTACGTTAATAGTATTGATATGACTGTGTTGAGCATTAGCTTGCTTGGCTCTGTAGCCATTTACTAGATTGAGGCTGACGGCTGAGTGCTTGTGTAATTAGCGTGGCTATCATTTCTCTCAGCAGAAGGGCGGGGTCATGAAATACTTCACATTGATTGGTATTTCAGTTGCTTTTTTGTCCAGCGATTGTTCAACTCTCTTGATTTCTTGGTTTGTGCAGAGCCAGGCCCATGGTCGGTAAGTTGCTTTGGCTCTGACCTCTTTTTCAGTTTGTGAGTTTGGCTGGTATGTTTTGCAAGCGTCACATATAATACCTAATGATGCCATGTGTTTTTCTTCAGAATATAGATTATCTTGTTAATGTTGTCTTACCTAATGTAATCCCCAAATAATGCTTGGTTTGTTGAGCACTTTGCTAATGCCTTGTGAAACTGTGTCATAGGTTTTGCCATTTGTCTATTTACCTCTCAATACCACACACAGTTACCCGGACTTGTTTGCTAAATGAATCTTGCTCTAATCATCTCCATCATCTTAACCCATTTAAAACCATCTTGTGGCCATCTTGGTGAATAAAAATAACGATAAGCTGACATGACCTTTGCTTCATCAGGTTAAATATCATTGAGAAATTAATCCCCCTCCACCTTGGCTCTTTCTCAATATTACTAATGGTCTCACCCAGAAGAGTGACAGGAGTTGAAAGACCGTTCAGTCAACCCAGAGGTGCTGTGTCAAACAGGCACCTCATGATGCAAGGGGAGCCGGTAAAGAGAGCTTCTTTTTTCCACTGGAGTCTGGGGTCAGGTGTGAGGGGGGGCCATCTTGCTATGCCACTCAAGCCAGCCCTGCATCTGGCCAAATCAATCCAGCCAGCGTTTTTCCACCGGTTCAGCAGCCAGAGGGGAGCAGGAGCAGCCAGGAGCCATGGCCCATGGCAGGGAAAAGTCCCTTTGGCACGCAGGGAATGTGCAGCTGAATAGAGCAGGTGCTTGGTCATTGGAAATCCCCTATCAACAGTGCTCTCTGGCTGGCCACCAGACTGCCCCCTCTCCCAGAGGTGACACACACTCTCCAGAATGGCCTGCCCTGTAGATCTACATAATGTACTTATTAAACCAGAGACCCCTCTGTCCAGGCCAGAAGATCTCACTAGTGTACAGTATGTGCATGGTGTCCATGGTGCGAGGTAGAAGAACATGCGTTGAACAACTGTGTACAAAGTGATATCCTATCTCACTGTTGCATTTGAACCGTTAGTTTTCTTTGTAAAGAGGTAATTTGACAGCTGCTCTGAAGGCTCAAGGTTCTCATTAGAAAACAGCATAGATCCATTTTGTTTTGAGATTCTATTTGCAGAGTGTCCTCTCAGCTCACAGCTGTGTTTGAGGAGCCTGGCCTTATTTAGCCTGGGACAACAAGAGCCTGCCACTACAAAGAGCATCAGGGCTTGACAGCAAACAGGCTTGTTTGACATGTTCCCTTCCAGATACTGTAGCACAGGGAAGGTGTGATATCTCAGATACAGAACCCAAGCTTTGCTGAGCTTGGTTTCCAGACTGATAAGTCCCTTATCCTACCGTCTTCAATCACCATAGAAAATTGATGTGGCACAGGTCTCTATCTGATCTCCAACTGCGGACTGCATCTGGTTTTATGTGTGACAGCAGATTACGCAGATACAATGTCCAGAGACCCCTTTAGGGTCAGGGTTATTTCCCTAGTACTGACTCAATGAATCAGTTGCAAACCTAAAAGTAGACATACTGATCTTTTTAGAGAACATTGGCGAATTGGAAGCCGTTCCACCAGATGTCAACATGAACATCAACAACTTGCATAATAGAGGGATGTCTGTGAGTGTGTGTCTTTAAGTGCGCCTGCACTTAAAGACGTGGCGCGTCTTGTCACAGGAGGGTGACGGGTGAGTCGTCTGAGTCGTCTTCCACAATGCCCTGAGTGACTGCTGTGTCCTCCTCTTACCCCAGAGACAGCTCAGGTCCGCACTGAGACATACTCCAGCCCAGAAGAGACCATTGAAAATGTGATGAGTGATATTAGTTTGTCGAAGAATTGCCCTTCTATGTCCTTTTAGAAGGAGTATAGTATAGTAGTATGTGTCAGCTTATCATACGTGGCCCCTGCCAGTGTTGAGGTTAAGTGTTGAAGGAAAACACATTGTCAAGTTTTGTGTGAGGGTGAGTTTGAAGGGTGATCTTGTTCCCTGCAGCTCAGTGGGCCATGTTGAAGAGCAGCGTCAGCAGGAGTCAGGACACAGACCTGACAGGGATAAATGGAGCCTCTCTGAGAGTCCAAGGAAGTTCAGGCCCAAAGCCCAGAGAAAGAGAGGATATGAAGGAAATGGGACATTGTTGTGAGGGGTAGTTAATATATATCTATGTATTGTACAGTGGCTGGTCGTGAGAGGTAGTGAACTTGGCTTGGATGAGTAGTGCTATACAGTATAGGCAACAACCTCAAAGTTGGATTACTCTGTGAGAGGTCTCTCTGCTGGTGATGACATAAGCTTTTAAAAGCCTCGGCTTCAGCCTCCTCTCACATGATCAATACTAACATGTCCAGGCAATTAGCTCAGAATGCATACTGTGCCTCCTGGAAAACCAGTGCATTTGTCCCAATTAAGCCCTCACTGCAGGGAGAGATGTTGTTGTTAGGGCTATGTGCTGTACAGTGTGTTAGAAATGTGTTACTGTGGCTGTCCATTGTCTCTCTGTCCTGCCCCCTGCTTCCCCCTCTCCTGTTCTCTTTCAGATAAGTAGTTGGCATCATTTATAACCATTGGTGTGAAAGCTCCCTCCAGAGATGTGTGTCTATTGCTCTTGGCAGGAAGTCAGCAATTGAACAGGTCTATCTGAACAAAAGGAGTTCAATTTTTCATGCACTTGTTATGAAGCGTATGAAGATCCTCGCTGGTAGTTTCAGTGTTTGTGTTTCTTTTTGTACTGTAGCTATAGAGATTGTAACAACACATGCAGATTATGCGGGCTGGACAACCTCTTCGAGTCAAAGCAAGAGCAAACAACATCCTGCCACCCTCTCCAGAAGAAATAGACAGCAGCTGTGTTCTATTCCAGTGATCTGGGTGTTGAGTAGGATAGGCCATTGTCAATTCCTGTGCGGAACCATATGCATTTAACCCTGGCCTCCCCCTGTGGAATCGGCTATGAATAAAAAGACTCCCATCAGCAAAACTCCCCCATTGATCTGTCTTTTGGATTGAAACGTTAATTGCACGTAACACATTTGAACCCAGCACATTGCTCTGATGTGCTGGAGGCTGTGGAATTAATTGATTAAATGTAACTCAGCCTAGATTAGAGTGTGGGGATGAAGGTCTGTGATGTAGAAAAGTCTTATATTTAAAAATAACTAAATCTGGTTGAAAATCTCCAGGTCTTGTTAAGGGTTCCAGATCCTCTGTAATTTTAAGATGTACTGTAATGCTGTTTTGAAGCTCTTGTTTCCACTCCTTGTGAGACTTAATGTCATTTCGATCGAGAGAGAGAGAGAGGGAAAGGGAGAGCTCTGAGTATTTTCTTTTTATCTAACAGTAATTTACTATACTTACACTTTTTGCAGTTCACTTCTGTTATTCCACAATGTTAGATTTCTTTCAGGAGCTTATTCACTTACAGATTCCATCATCAATCATTTTGTTCTCTCTCTGGTCAACTTCAACCTCCTCCAACACTAAGGGGAGATGTTATCAATTTGTATTACATTACCAGTAACTACAGGTACTGTATATTCTATGTGCCTTTCTCATAGGAGACATATAGGAGATATTCATCACATGTTGTTGTTTCTGTTTCAGAAAATGCTGGAGGCCACGGGTGTCCCTGAAGCTGATAAGTGAGGATGAGAGGCGAGGACGACCCCACCCCAGATTCTAAAAAAACAAGTATGCGATGGTTATAGGACTGTTTACACACCACCACCTCTGTTAGAATAATACTTATGTATGCGTATTATCAAACAAGTGTTTTTTTTTTTTTTGATAAACGGTTGTTAAACCTGGTTTTACATATAGCCTTGGTGAATAGGAATTACAGTTAATTGTTTTGCAGATTTTTGTGTGAGAGTGTACTTCACTGCCTGCAGAATACCTTATAGCATTATGTCATTAAGTTGAGAACATAATGAAGACAACAGAAGAATTCTGTGTGACATCCTCTCTAAAGCACTGCTGTAAATGCATAACTACAAACCAAATGTATGTTCAGATTAATTGGTGTATAGAATGTATGATGAAGCATTACTGTTGAGGGTATAGCACACTGATACTGTTGAATTGGTGTGAGTTACGGGACCTAGAGTAATGGTACCCACACAGTATTCCAACAACCGCAAGCTTAATGATACGTCAATAACTTTTCAAAAATACTGTCTGATTCTTCTACATAATATTTTCTTATTATCTGCAACTAAAGTCACTTTTGGGTGGGGTTACATTTCAGTATCGAAGATGGCTATCTGAATATGATTGCTTTTCAAATCGGAGACTTTAAGCACTGGTAAATGTCTCAGGATCTTGTCTGGAAGAATGATGCACTCCTCTAGCATTAAATAAATTGGTGAAACACTAGTATTTGCATGGTACGACCAGAGTATGACCTAATCCAGTGATATGAGTGATATGATATGATAACCAAACAATCCTCACCCTCTGCTACTAAAACAAAACAAACTTTGTTTTTTTTGTCAATCAAGAACTTGACTGGCACATACATTATGCTTGAGTGGAATTTATTTCAAAGTTATTCACCTATACTAAGACGTTGCACTCTTAAAACACCCCATAGTGGGAGCAGTGCCTTGATGAGATGCTATCAATAACTTTGTTTTATATCCTATTATCACTGGCGGACTGACCTCTGCCTGGGGTCTACCAAAACTCGTAAGGCCTATTATACACAATTGCTTGCAATATCACCAAGTGTATCCAAGTGGGTTAGAACAGCATTGTTGAAACCAAGAGGACACATCATCCCTTCCCTCAAATAAACCTTTACAAGGTGTTAAGCTGACTAATGTGTCACTGTCTTCTTGTGTCTTCTAGTCTTCAATGTTCTGACCTCTGTATTACCATGTTATCACTGTAACCTGCTCTCTGTCCTCTTTGTCATTTTTTGATCATTTATTTTACATGGGAGATGATGGAGAACTTCAGCTCTTAATACTATCGGTCCAGATACCCAAACACAGGCACTTCTCACCATATTGTGTGATTATGATATTCATGTTTTTTCTATACAGTAGGCACCTCATATGCTACATGAGTAATGTAAGAGCTACAAACTACTCTTATTACTGGTAATACTGATTGAGACACCTATTGGAAGTTGGTATTTTCTCCCTACACAGGTCAAGTAGGATATAAGATGTAGTCCTCCAGTGAGTTGGTACAGTGAAGCAGACAGGGTATGGATATGCATGCAAAGGCTCTATAACTGGCTGTGTCAGGTAGCTTGTAAATCATTGGAGAATACCTTTCAACAAGTGCCTTGGGCCTGCATGTTTAACCCCTCTCCCCACAGAACACAATGACATGCCAGGAAGCTCAAATAGGGCAGGCTGTCTGGTTCAGAGATTAGGCTGAAATGATGGTCTATATTTTTTGCAAAAGCAACTATAATCATTTTATAAAAAATGTATCAGTATAATTTATATAGACTCCAATTTAAACTTAAAAATTAATCCATAGATTCACTTATGTAAGAAACCAATTCAATAGAGATCTACTATAATCTATGGAAGTTACATAATCTAATCTCCAGACAGGAAATGTGTTGTTTCAATCATGCATGTGGTATGAGTGAAAAAAAATGACAAGAGACAAGTTTATAAGACAGCATTTTCCACAACATTTTATTTTGGATATTACCATAGCTATATGTAACTTTTGACGACAGGTATCAACTACAGAATAATACATTTAATAATTCTGCCATTTCCACTTTTTTTTTTTGCCAGTACATGGTTTGGTCCAGTAACATATTCTGTGGGTAGTTCTCTTCCTCGATGTCCTTGGATCGATAATGTCAAACATATAACACATGCACATGTCATTCACCTGTTTACATCTGGGTAAGACAACGGTCAGAGACTGACATTATGAATATAATCATGTATTTTCACATGTTTATTTTCTTTGAGACACCCATGACTAATAAGGCTATATTACAGCTATGCACCAAATGGTTCACTCAGCTGTTCTAAATATAGAGCACCATATTTACATTTCTATGTACAGACATTTGTTAAGAAGAAAAACAAAAAATAATCAAGATATCTTTCTCCTTTTTTCAGTCCAATGTGCCATTCTAAGGCTGCACAGGTTTGAAATATAAAACAAAAATATGTTTATTTACAGATAGCTGCAACATATAGCTTATTGCCAATGCCCTTAAAATATCTCCCCACTCCCCCACACCCTAGTTCTCTTCTGTTTCTCGGCCAGGTCCATTAAAGCTTGCAGAGATGAGCCTCTCCTGAAAGATGACCACCTATGTGTACCATTGATCCTGAATGTCAAACCTCCCCTCTACACTTCACCCTGCAGTGTCCGATAAGGTGACCCAGGACGGACGGACACGGACACACACATGCGCACACACACGCACACACACACTTGTTCTTCCCCAATGAGAGACTCAAGGGTCCGCATCAACACAACATTTTAATACAGCAGATCTTTCAAAAGTCCAAGTCCAAAAATAAACTTTTTTTTTTAAACATATATACATACTCAACAAACATCCTTTAAAACCAGCCTGCCTGAAGACTAGTTTAGAACAGTAACAAAAAACAAAACATTAAAACAAGCAGAGACGTGGGTGCAAATTAGTCCACTGAGAATCAGAGACTAAATGCACATTTTGTACATTTCTGTTCAATTCCGTTCTACAGATCTCAAATCCATTTCTGCACACCTTCATGGGGCCCAAAATCTCAATATGACGTGTGTTTAACCAACAACAGAGGAACTATAACATGACCAACATCTGAACATGATCAAATCTACCCTACATGAAAACCTGTGTGAACCTAAACGCTACATTCAGGGCCATCACAAGAAAACATACAGTACACCAGTCTATATGATGTATTTTACATTCGGTTTTACATCAACTCATGTTTGTGTGTAATTTGAATAATTAAAGTGTACCCAATTTGCAAATACATATCGGAGGAACGTTGTCTGTGTCAATGAATTGCCCTTTATGTTGAATACAGTGTCTTAACGATTGTTGCTCCTTTGATTTACTATAGTAATATTCAACCTGAATAGATGAGTTGATGCTGCCTTGGAGGAGGAGTGCATTTGGAGTGAAGACTTTGATGGGTTGCCTTATGTTCCCTTACTGACTCTCACGACTAACAGAGAGCCAATCTGTTGTTTTGGAGTAGCACTTGTTTTGGGGTTTGCACAAAATAATTGCTGTTACCTGCAAATCAATTCAGTGAGAGCTGTAGAACCATTAAAAAAAAATAATCAATCTTTAATTCCATAAACTTTAAAAACAAAGACAAACATAAAACAGATTGTCTGTGTGCAATAGCAACTAAAAGCACTTTTCAGACAGTAGTCTTATCGTCACTGTAAAATGAGGTCACTCAAACAAATTAAAATATCTTGTTAGATGTGCATACCACCGAGTGTTTCAGTTGGTCGCTGGCTTTAGACTGTATGGAGTAGCTAAAGTCAACATGATAACTTCCCTTCCTCCAAGCTTATCTATGGTCACTCGTATTGCTGCCATTTCCTTCTTTACTTCTCCAAGCTGCCCCATACATTCCACTGCTAGTGGGTAGCAATACTAGGGCTTGATTTTAGAAGACCATGAGCCTAATGTAAGTGCTTGCCCTTTTAGCTACCATGTGCTACTACCCACTATTTAAAAGTGTGGTCTTTATTTCTTCCAAATGTTGTCAAATTCAAATCAAACTCTCCACATTTGTCAATATCGACCCAACTCGCCTAGCCTCATAATTATGTTAAGCGCTACTCATTCCAGGGGAGCAAAAGGCTAAAGTGTTATTTGCGACAAAAAAATCAGATTTGAAACAAAATAACCCCTAGCAGCATGCACCTCATGTCATAGGTCCTTGTGAAGAAACTTTAAAAACAAAACAACTCGTGAGAATACTTAAGACAACAGTAGAAGGCAGGTTTGATGGTGAGGTCTTCTGAGGTCAGACATATGCTACAGCAGTGACTGTGGGACAGGGGGAGGGAGGGAGGGAGGGAGGGAGGGGGGGGAGGGAGGGGGGGGGCAGGTGTTGTCATATGACCTGACAGCAGCTAGCCTGAGAGGAGGTACACAGGAGCCCTTCTCTGGGGCTGCGTTGGATGTTCACAGAGATGGTCTTTTCACACAGAGGTAGCTGGAGCACATTGTTCTTCAGGTTCATGTTGTTCTCCTTGGCCAGGGCCAGTTCGCTTAGTGTGACGGCTGCCTTTTGGTCTGTGTACGCCCCAGCGCTGCTCAGAGCCGTGGTGGGCAGAGCGATGGTGTCCAGGCTACCGTTTGAGCCGATGCACATCTTCCAGGAGGACTTCTCCTGAACCTTGACACTGCCGGAGAGGCTCTGAGGGTCTATGATGAACTTGCCCATCCCTTCCACCAAGCCAGGGCCTCCCCCTCCCCTCTGCTGGAACTGGGAGCTGAGGCACAGGCTCATGAGCTTCAGGCTCTCTACCAGCTCCCCGGCACTGCGGGCTCTACTGCGTGAGGACCCTGAGGAGTGGTTACTGCTTCCGTTAGAACAGCTGGAGGGGCTGCCCTGTCCTTTATTTCCTCCTCCACCACCACTTCCCCCTCCTCCTCCTCCACCCCCACTACTTCCATTCCCACTGCTCCCTCCTCCAGGGGGGCTGCCCCTGTCTGGCCCAGAGCTGCCCTCTCCTGGAGGTTTACTCTGCCCTCCGCTGCTGCCTCCCCCATTGCCCCCTGAGCTGCCAGGCGGACCCTCGCTGCTGTCCCTGCGGTTCCAGCTGTAAGTGAAGCCTGTGTCCTTGTCTAGACGCCGCCGGAGGCTCTCAGAGTCGTCGTCGCTGGTCTCCGAGCTGGAGCAGGACGAGCCACGCCCCTGACTCTTGCGGCGGTGGTAGCGCTTCTGCGTCGTCCCTGGCGACGCTGCGATGTTCATCTTAAGCCGACTGAGCTTGGGTGGCAGACCCTCGTCCATGTCGAAGTCGTCGTCAGATTCTCCCTCCTCCTCGAAGATCTGGTTGAGGACGGGGGCGCTCTTACGGGAGGTCAGGCGGTTGGTGATGGATGGAGGCTTGCGCCGTAGGATGACCTGGGTGGGCAGGGGCGAGGGGTCCTGCTCCTCTTCCTCCTCCTCATCCTCCTCCACCCTGAAGAGGCAGGTGCACTGCTTGGCCGAGCCAGAGGTGGAGGGGGCTGATGCCCCTGCTTTGAGAGAGCCTGCGGAGCCTGCAGAGGCCCCCTGTTTGGACGTCCCAGAGGCCTCACTGCTCTCATCTCGCCGGCCCAGGTCCAGCAGGCCCTTGCTGCGGTGGCCGTTGAGCAGGTTCTCAGCGCTGCGGGCGGGGGACTGAGAGCCAGCATGGGAGATGGAGGAGGCAGCCAGGCTGTCCTCAATGTCCTGGTGCATGTCAATCTTGGTCGGCCATGACTGCCTGTGAAGGGAGAGAGCAGACTGGGTTTACAACATGATCCTCTCTGCCACTGTGTTTAAATACCTACCAAACTATACAAAAGAAAAAACTGTGGCTGGCAAAGCCGATTAAGATTGTCAGTAGCACGAAAAGAAGATTTGGAATGTCAGTCAGCATTGTGGTCGACATAAATATAATTAAAATTAGCATTGTGGATGGTGTAATCTTGCTGCTTGTCTGACAGCAAGGAGCTTGGCAGCTGATGCAAGTACAGGGACTAGTGGACCAATTTTAATTTGCAGACACAGAGGTTGTAAATTGCAAGTTGTAAATATACAGCCAGTGAGGAGAATGCAATAGCACAGGCGATCTGTGAACAACGTTTTGTAGGTTTATTTGTAATATTGAACTGCTGAACTTGAACAAAAAGCAGTCAGCATTCTTCTCTAGAAGGTCCTTGTTGACATGGCAGTGCAGAAAACAAACAGAAAGCGGTGGTTCTCTCCCGACGCTGGAGTCACAACGGCAGTAATAACAGAATTAATCCCAGGGTAGTCATCCTGTTTGTTTAACCCCCCACACTGTGGCGCGGCGGCTGCCTTAGGCCCCTTTGTGCTGCTCCGATCCAATTTAATTCAGCCAGGCTTTCAAAGGCTTAAGCACATTAGAATATCTCAGCCACACAAAACCCTCAGCTGGGCGACACCGCCACGGGCTCTATTCATTTCACACAACCTCAAACAATCCCCACACGCAATCTACCTGATAACACTCAGCTAAGGACCAGAGCAGAGAGTCGAGCGAGAGGGGGAAGAGGAGTCTGGATGAAAATCCCACAGGGCTCTTTCACTGTGTTTACTGACAGATATTTCTGCCCACTAAAATCAATGGGCCGTCTTCCGCTCAACACAGTTAACATGCGTCCCTCCAGTCAAGGTCACTCTTTAGGGCATAAAGCCGACAGACATGTCAGTTTACGTGCATGAAAGAAATTAGAACTGATGGCATGCACCATTTCTTCTGTTACACCTCAAATGACTTTTAGAACTTAAATTGAAGGCTATTCCCAGATGCCCAACGGTATACACCCCAAAGGAATACAGAAAGTGCCATCAATTGCTCAGTGACCACACAATTGTGCAATGAATCCGTGCTCTGGGGCAAAAAAAAGAAGCCCTGAAACTCATGCTACACCACACATTTCAGTGGATTTGGCTCCTATCTATTCATGCATTTAGGAGCCATGACCCAAGAGCTCAAACTGGGCGGCCTCTACCAGAGCACCTGTTTTGCCCATGTGTTTCTGGTCAAATAGGTTAAAGTGAGCAGTGCAGGGGTATACTGAGCAGCTTTACACCGTATCCATTTGATCGCTTCCTCCACTAAAGCAGTAGCTTTAGCTTCCCTCATCTCTGCAGAGAAACAGACTGCCATTTTTTTTTTTTTTTTCTAGGTCACTCAAAACCAATTACTGCAGCCTCCCTTTAAACACATTTGTCATCACATTGAGGGATCACACGACTGGGATGGAACTAGACCAAGTGCATGGGTTCTCCTAACGCCAGGCACAGTGAGGACACCAAGCAGCACGAGCAACTGAAGCATGAGAGGTCAATTAACTCCGGGAACCCACTTTTGCCGACAGCATCATTGAGGAATTACCATGATGACAACAACTGATAATACTTCTGTAGGCTTGAAGGTTTGAATGGCCCCATAATTGGATGAATGTTCATAGCATCAAATAGGCCATGGTGTTGCTGGATACGGGTCTGGCATGCTCATCTCAAGGGGCTGCTGGAGTGTGGGTGTGTGTTTGTGTACGTTATATGGAGTGAAACTCAATACTGTTGGGGTGTTTGTGTGTGTGGTGGTGTCTGAGGAAGGCCCAGAAGATCACAAAGGACCTCAACCACTTCGGCAACGGTCTGTTCTCTCTGCTACTGGACTAACAGGTACCAAGACAGTTTCAACCTCCAGGCCATAAGACTTTTGAACAGCTAGCCCTAGCTGCCCTGCCCCACCTGCACCTAAGATGATTTACAGACACAGACACACACAGACAGACACACACACACACACAGACAGACACAGACAGACACACACAGACACACACACACAGTATAAAAACCGTTTATTGATCATATGCACAGATCAAAGTTTATTGATCATATGCAATGTTCCCTCTAATTTTTCATGTGTCTGGGCATACACACAAGCTCCCTGAGCACACTGAGGACCACTGTGAGCAACATCAGATGTGCACGCTGTGGCCACACACCAGTATCACACCTGTTCAAAACCTTGGATCATAGCAAGTTACATGGCTTATTAAAAGAATCAAATTACAGCAGCAATTTTCATTAGTTTACTTTTAATATAAGCGATTTGGCCCACTTAAAATGAAAAAGACAAAAATCTTGTTGTTCATGGGATGTATAGTATGTTATATGTGAGAGTCCTGCTTTGGCCATGGGAAGAGTCCTGCTTTGGCCATGGGAAGAGTCCTGCTTTGGCCTGGCTGTGGTCCAGTCCATTACGATAAATCAAAAATGCTGCGCTACGCAGCAACTGGCGGCAAATTCAAATGTGCGTAACGCAGCAACCGGAGGTAGATGCAATGCTGCGTAGCGCAGCATCCGGCACAAATGGGTTAACTCCGCCGCATTGTTGTCAGCTAGCTAACCTGCATGGTGCGTATGGGCAGGGCACATATGCAAGCACTATCAATGCTATGATTGGCTGCGTAGCGTAAGTAAACCGTATCGTATCATTGGCTGGACACCTGTCACTCACTGTGTTACATTGAAAAATGGTACAAAAAACACATTATTGGTCTAATTAATTAGATTAGATTAGGTCTAATATTAGATATTAAATAATACGTTTATGGTGAATTTTATTTTATGCGCTGCATAGATTTTCTTGTGCGCTGAGAATGTGCGAGCAGTGCGCGATTGCACAGGCGCGCAGCTTAGAGGGAACATTGATCATATGCATAGGACAGTTGTAAATGAGTAAGACACAATACAGTCATTAACAGCGTGTGTGTTACCTGAATTGGGCCTTGATGTTGCTGGGGCTGGAGGAGCGGGTCTGGACCTCCTTCTCCTGCTTCTCCCTCAGAATCCTCTCTGCCAGCAGGAAGTAGGTGGCTGTGATGTGGTTATACTTATTAGTCTCCAGAGCTCTGGAATAACAAGATAGGAGATGACATCTAATTAAGAGACTGTGAGGGCTAGGGCAAGAGATGGGGGGGGGGGGGGGGGTTAGGGCAACACCAACCAACAACCGAGACAAGATAGCAGGCTGTGTACCCCCACCCCCCACCCCCCTCCGACCTCTCTGGAGTGAGAGCGACAGTACTTCCCATCCCTCCGCAGCCTCAGGGATCAGACTACGTGTATTTGTTAATGAACAAACAAATTAACTCCTCAGCTAAGTGCTGCCGAGGAGAGTGTTTAAAAAGGGCTCCGGTGTTTCTGCAGGGAACCTCTTTCATCGCTTTGGAAACACAGCAGCGTTTTAAAGTGGAGCCGGTTCATGTGTTTCAAATCACATACATGATTCATGTTCAATGCAAGAGCCTAACAGCTCCTGTTGGGTACAAGTGCACAGTTTAACATTCAGATCTTATCTCCTGAGCTCTCAGATGTTCACAGTTTCCTCTCTGAGTTTGTGGTAGAAGACACAGACAGGCATGATTGCAAACAACCCCCCCCCCCCCACACCCCCCCACTCCCGATGGCTTTGTCTGAGCACAGTGGGGTAGTGTTGTAGCCTGGGAGGAAGTGGAAGGCAGGTGACTGACAACTTTGAACCACAACACAAGTGTGTTGTTCTCCCTGTATAGCTCTCACAGGCACTCCTGTAGCTATTTCACTGACTGTCTCTACCCCACCTAGCGGAGTGACACCAAGAAACAGGTTTGATGGGTTGCAGAAGGTCACAGAGCCCTGGATATGCAAAGAAAATGAGTGATGTTGGCAATCGCTGAAGGTCATGTCTCTGACGATGCATATTTCAAAATGTTTATGCAAAACACATTTCCCAGCCAATAGATGGAGTTGGCTTGTCTTCAAATGAACCTGTCACTTGGGGATGACCTACAGCAATAGTAATAACTTCAAAGCTAAGTCCTACATTTTCTCCATTTCACTACAAGCATTACTCCTCTTAAATCCTACAAGAGCATGTTATGGAAAATGCAATAAATGTAACAGGGCTACAATAACCAATTCCACATTGGACACCGAGCAAGAGTTTGAATGAATAAATAAATAAATATGAAAATTAGAGTGAAAGAGCAGACTCAAGAGAGATCATAGAACAGATGGAGTAGATCTAAATAAATCTGTGGGGGAAGTGAGTGAGATTCATTCTCTTACTCAACGATAGCCTCTCGGTCAGCGATGTCTCCCAGCACCATGCGCTGGATGATGCCGTTGTGCTCCTCGTCAGACAGGTTCTTGTGGGACACGAGCGGGGTGTTGTACTTGGTGGCTGGGGACGGGTCCACCCCCTGCAGCCAGGCGTGGCCCTCGATCTCCTCCAGAGACGCCCTGCTCTTCGGGTCCCTCTGCAGCATGCGGTCTATTAGACTGGGGAGGGAGGGAGGAAAAAGAGAGAGAGGGGGGGGGGGAGAGAGAGAGGGGGAGAGAGAGAAAGACGTGTTAGACTCACGCTGCTACCACAATTGACCACAGCAGCAGCAAAGCCTTGCAGCCCATGCTGCTGCTCAACTGCAACACTCTGCTGCCTTACGTGGCTTTGGGCCAGGGATCCAGGACACCATCAAGTTCTCAGCCAACTATTTACTCTGAGCTGCCATCAATTTCTACACATCCATCAATAAAATATTAAACGGCCAGCAACAGCACTCCTCCGTTTCTGCCCCGTGCCACTGGAAAAATAGCACTAGAGAGGGGTTTTCCTGTTAATATCACTGCTGAACAATATAGAGTGAGAGACAGGTCATGAGATTGGTTTTCATAGTGACAGTAAGAGAAGCGTAGTGTAAAAAGGCAGCAGCTTAGAAGAGATGGTGACAGTGGCGAATTGGTCATTGCTTAGCAGCTTACATTTGATATGCAAATAAAGTGTGTGAAAACAGAGATTGCAATTTAGGCTAATATGATTGCGGACGATACAAATCTGCCCGTGACCGAAAATGAATACTCCAAAACTCATCTGTATTAAGAGTCTAGTGATGTGTGTAAATATCTCCTCCTTTGGTTGCATAAAAGGACAGACAGGCAAGATGTAATCCTAATATTAAGCTTTGCGTTTCTTTAGAACCGTGTCCATCCTTGTAGTGTATGCAGCCAGACCGGAAAAGGGGGGAATTGATCTAATGACACATGGCATCAGCAGAACTACGTTTGACAATGAGTAAGTACAGCGTCCCCGCCCCTGCCGGCTCCTCTCCTTTCAGACTGTGAAAGCTAAAAAGGAGGTTATGACGAGGCTATGCAGCTGGAAGCATAGCGAGGTTAAAGCTATAGCCTACATATACTGTACAACTAGACGTGGAGGTTTGATGCGCTCCTGTGAGCCGCCTCCCTCATGGTGTCTTTCAGGCCAGTCAGTTAGCTGTCAGTCAGAGAGGGGATTTGTCAGAGCGGGGCTCCCTGTAGACCGAGAGCAGCATGCCTATCTAAAGACTGGCAGCCCCCTGATAAGAATTCTCCCCGTTTTTAATAACCACCCGTCAGCTTCCATTCCCACTCTGGGCTGTGATTTGGACTGCGTGACCAACCCACACGCACGCATATGCACAAGCATGCGCACAGACAAGAACACATGCACACACGTGCGCGCTACAGAGTCTGCTTCTGACCATAAAAGTCCCTAAGGATGGAAGGGTAAGAGAAGAACAGACAAGGTTGAGAGTTAAATCAAATCAATTATTGGATTTGTGAACAAACAATACAGTATCCTTGGCCTCTTTCAGGGGGAATGGGTCTTGTCTAAACATAACCAAATAAGCTAAATATTTGTGTCCGACCCCCAGGAGCCTAACAATTCCTCATTCCATCTACTCAAGAAAGCAGAACCTCTGAGTCATACTTGCTGAGGAGTGACAGCCATCAAAGATTGGATGAAATTGAAATCAGATGAATTCCAGATGATGCACATGACCATGTACCGTAAGTAAAGCAGAAAAAAAAAAAAGAAAAAAACTCAGGAACACTCTGTTCCATCCCATGTGATTGGCTCAATGTGAAGGACATTCCCACATCATGCTGAGAAAAACTGTGATTTAAAATCTAATCCTCCTAAATGTGCATATTTATTAAAATCAGGAATAACAAAAACAAACAGGAACGCAAACAATCTGCTGAATTATTAACTGTGGCAAGTAAACAGGTTTTGGCATGGCAGGGGGGATATAATGCAGAGTGTGAATATTCTAATGAGAAAAGGCTCTAATCCAGCAGCTTGGCAGCGCAGCCATATCCCAGGTGGACATCTTATCTACGGGGAGAAAGACTGCAGAAGTTAAGAAACAAATAAAACCCCTCAAGGAGCACTACCTAAATCCTTTTAAACCGAGTTTTTTTTCAATTAGGAGAGGGACTCAGTCCCATCTCCCAACAACCCTTCTGTCCTTCTCGACTGGGTCAGGCAAGGTGAACTTGGTGCAGTCGTCTCTGCTGCGCCCGGACGCAAACAGACTCTCCTCCTCCAGATCGCAATAAAAGGTCAAACTCTTGCCAACAAGCCAATTAGCACAATGCTAACTGCCTGCCTCAGTGTAGGTGTTATTTAATCAGCAGTGACTAACTAACCTGTTCTGTTGGCTTCATTATTGTCAGAATTCTGACCCGAGGATGGCTTCAGTTAAGATCGCCCAATGTCAACCAAGTCAAAAATTAGCACTATCAATATTTTTTGCAGAGCTAAAAGAAAAAGCCACTAATTCTCATAATAAGCCCTCTAGTAGATAGGCAGACAGGGGGCATATGACACACTGAACATGATCCCAGCTCAATGTGCAGGTCTGGGGTATGTAAGTGTAGCTATCACTGGGAGGACCGTTATATGAATGGCACTGGAAGGCTGAGGCTGGCCCAGGCTAGATACATTTACTCTCTGATCAGTGAGCACAGATGTATACACTCCTTGGTTAAAAATAATTTATTTCAAGGCTGTTGTCCTAGTCTGCACTATTTCAAAGAAACAGAACTTGAAACACATCAGAAAACTCACTTTGAGATAAATTTCCCAAATTGTATCAGTTTGTCAGCAGCAATAGGCTACGGCATGCTATGGCTTATAAGCTTTCATTAAAAATGGGCGACATATCACTCAAGACAATCACTCCACTGATGACAGAAGCTTCCCACTCGCTCGTCATTCTCCCCAAGCAAATAGAGGAAATAGAGAGGAAGATACACTGTGGTTTCCAATTAAAATGTAATGATAGCAGAGGTCCACAAAAACAACATGTACCCTATTGAATTCCATTTTGGCCTGGTGCGACTGCGGGAGTGGGTTTTTTTTTCTTAATTTAATTTGACTTGAAGATTGAATCAAGACAGACACTGGAACAATCAAGGAAGGGCACTCCTATAAACATTGGGTACAGGAGGGAAAGAACTGGATGTTCAAGGAGCTGCAAAAACACCATCAGTCAAGTCCTGACAAAACAGTCTGCTGTGGAGGAGAAGTCTTTAAAAGGCTGAGGTCTAGGATGCTGTCTAACAGACGGACAAAACCAAACTGAGGGGCTGATGTACTAAAGGTTTGCAAGGGTTTTAGCACTGTCATCATAACCAATACATAGACGAGCTTACATTAAATGTGCACTATACTGCAGGACATTGCTATGTGAGACTTAAATTACTGGAAAGATATATAGAGACTCATTACAAATTGATGATTGCAAAGTGCCTTTGGCGATTTGTCAAGCTGAACAAATTGCTGGGTAGGGAATTGTGCTTATATTGTATGTTTTGTTTTAACTGTCATCACATTGCTAGAAAGAGATTGCAACTTCGAAGTTGTTGATGACAAAGAGTGTGGAATTCAAAGTGTTTTAATTTAATCCATTTTAAATTGAGTCTATAACACAACAAAATGTGGAAAAAGTGAAGGGGTCTGAATACTTTCCGAAGGCACTGTACACTATGCTGTATCCGATTTTAACCAGGAGAGGAGACGCAGGGCACAAAATGGCTGTTATCACGATAAAGTTGGTTAAGTCTTCATCATTAAAATTGTAGATAATTATTCATTTTGTTTTATCGCCCAGCCTCATTTAGCCTATAATCACTCCTAGCAGACAGCTAATTCATTGAATTGCAAGAGATAGCAAGAGATAGCAAGAGATAGCAAGAGATAGCAAGAGATAGCATGAGATAGCATGAGATAGCATGAGATAGCATGAGATAGCAAGAGATAGCATGAGATAGCATGAGATAGCATGCACATTTTCAGACAGTCTGATGTCAAGTGGAGGAAAAAGAACAAAAACAAATGTGAGTAGCTGCACAGCATGACAGCTGATTCTTGTCCAACTCAAACATTGCCTATGTTTATTTCCCCTCCCTGAAGAATTCAGCTACATTCAATCTTTTAAGATTAGCATCAACCCGAGGTAATACAATGCCTTGAGAATACGGAGGGAATAGGCCAACCACCCTAATCCAGGAGGCTCAGAAAAGTGCCTTAAGATAAGTGAACCGGTATTGGCTGGATGTACACAGATCTGCCTGGGAACCTTCTAGATGGCCTGTGTTGACTGGAGTCCAGACACGCGTTCACACTTAACATAGAGGAGAGAGGAAAAAGTGGTGGGAGATGAGGGGGGGGGGGGGGTCAGGGTCGGGGTCTGGCTCCTGTTCAGATGTCTACAGCTTGTCTGTTACGCAACTAAGGAGCAAGACAGAGTGCAGAACTCTGACACTGGGTCAGCACTAACCCTGTGCTCAACCACACTTGTTTCTTGCAGCTGGCAACTCCACTATTGCACCAAAAAGCCATGACATTTATTACCACTTCTTAAGTGTCTATGCCAACAAATATTAAGGTTTGTGTGTGCATGAGTGCTACACTCACTCTTTGCAGGCGTTGGAGACATGGGCGGGTACTGTGTATTTGCAGTCCATGATCATAGTGAGGGTCTCGCTGTCGTTTGCCTCTTGGAAGGGGGGCTGTCCACACACCAGCATGAAGAGGATCACACCAAGACTCCAGATATCTGCAGAGAGAGAGAGAGTGGGGAAAGATAGGGAGAGAGAGAGCGAGAGAGCAAAAGAGATGTAAATGGATTGAGTAAAACCTGGGTAGATCCTCTCCAGTCTCAGAGCAATTTGCTATCCAGTTCTGTAACATGTGCTGGGATAAGCACTCGGGGTGCCTTCAGGGGAAATTGTGTGTGTGAGTGCCCTGGAGGGCCAAACTGTCACCATGCAGAGGAACTGAACCATGTGCACTCCAAACAGCCCAACAAAGCCTCCCTCACACCACAGCAGTAACAGAACCAGCACCATCAATCAGACATTGAGTGTATGAAATGACCACACGCTTTGCTAGGCAGTAAACATAGACCTCAATAATATGCTTGTCACTGTAATAAAGCAGTGCTGCTGTGATTCGGCCTGACTCAGAAAGAATAATGAATTAGTATGCACAGTATATTTTCATCTATAACCCTCAGCTCGTTTAAGAATTACTCACAGACTGATACTTGAAAAAGCACTTAGAACTAAAGAAAAAAAGTATACTAAAGGAGAATTAAACTACCAAGGCTCAGAAGTAATTACAATAATTAGGATTTCTAAGTAATTTTAAGCCTATGCCCTGGATTGTCAGTGTAAAGCCCCTCATTGTACAGCTCAAAATAAAACTATAAAAACATTCTTCAATCACTCCTGATTTAGTTTTAAACAATCCACACGTGTAGCCTCATGTAAAACAAAAAGTTAAGTCCAGTTTCCAGTTTGAGGAGTATTCTACTGTAGTGGAGACAGAGCCAGAGGTCCAGCAGCTGTCAGTGTTGACTGTCTGAGACTGGGCCACAGCTGAGGTGTCAGAGACGCAGCCAGTAGTTGTATTCGTGCTGACTCCTGCTCTGCAGAGCTGACCTGGGAGGCCCTGAGCCCCAGGTTTCTATCTGCCTGTTTGGGGAGAGGCTGTCACTTCGCAGGGCCAGGAAAACAAAGGCTCTCTGTGCACTGCCTGGCCTGGCCTGGCCTGCCTGCCTGACACACCTGGGGTCTGCTGCTGTACATGTGTGTTATCTGACTGGCTAAAGCACACATGCAGAAATATCCACGTCCTGTCAGAGCCGTTTATGGCCACACAGCGAGTGGTCATTTTCACTCGCTGGTCATTTAATATAATAATATATGCCATTTAGCTGACGCTTTTATCCAAAGCAACTTACATTGCAGTGAGTGCATACATTTCAGTATATATGGTCCCAGTGGGAATCAAACCCACAACCTAAGTGTTAGCGCCATGCTCTACCAACTGCTCTACCAACCAACCAACCTATGGGGGTTACTGGTGCAGTCACTAAATGTCCATACCAGTGTCATCTCTGGTCCACATTATCAGGCTGGTATGCCTTCTTAATTCAATTGCATTTTAAACTGATGTTGCAGTGAAGCTAATTTATCGCCTGAAGGATGAATTTGCTCACCTCCCCCCAACCGACGATGGGGTGACACTATTTTCGGTTTTGCTCCATGATTTCATCTAGGTAAATGTTGCGGGTAGACTATGTCGAATAGAACTTTCTCTCATGATAATTAGTTGACGGGTTGGGCAACCAGTTTGGTTGTCAAAATCTCTCGTCTGGCGAATATTGGGTGCACCAAGCCCTGATTTGGTACTCATGTAAAACTTGTAATTACTGTGGCAGATATTTTTTCAACCTCTTCCGTCATGTTGACAGATTAAGATTTAGTTTACTGGAAGGGTGGCATCCAACAGCTCCAATTCCATCTCACCACGTCGTGGCGGGGAGGAGGGCTGCAGTGGCCAGGCACCCCACCACCACCATCACAAGGCCTCCGCACTGCTAAAATATTAACACACGTTAAGAGGAAAGGTCAGAGCCACATGCCACCGATGAGCGCTCAGTGTTCCAATTACCCGTGTCGCCGTGTCAACAAATCGAAAATCAAACGCTGCTTTGGGTCTCACACAAGGAGGATAAGCAAGGCAGCTGCTGTGCCTTATCAGAGAGTGGTGTTTACACTGGAAGGAGAAGAAGAAGTGGAGGGAAGGGGGACTGACCTTTTTAAGGCTTTTGTGAATGTGAATAGAGAGTGGAGACATAATCCCCTCTGATGTTGAATTTTGAATGACTGCAGCAGAAGAACAGATGACCTCTGCTTGGGACAGACGTGCAGTGTGCTCCAGAACTGGCTAGTTGTCCTGGCCTGGCCTAGCCTGGGTGTTAATGCCCCTAGAGGTTTCCCAGGAATCTGCGCAATCACTCTCCCTGCCAAGCCCCAGTAGTGTCCCATCAAGACCCACCAAACCAGTCTGCTCGACTCGTTGAAGTGCAGAACTGGGATTACATTCATCAGATGATACAGCTTTAGCCTGTTTCTGTCATCCTGCATAGAGATTCAACACCCTCTGTGTTGTGAAGCGACAATATCTATCTGAAGCTAAATATGGCGAGCTACAATTACCACACACTGAAAACAAAACATCCCTAACCTTTTTGGGTGGCCTTAATACCCCTACAATGTTTACAACTCTGTGTGTGTGTGTGTGTTAATCTTGAGATGGAAGAGTAGCACTAATAACTATCAAGGTGATGTGCCTTTCTCTTCACTGCGAAACCATGTCATTATGATGTTTGCTTCATTTGCTACAGCAAAGAGAACGCAATGTTCTAGAACCTTGCTTTAACATAATGCCAATCACACATGCTGTAACAGTTTTCCTATCATCAAAAGGAAATATTTCCATGCTGTGGCTGACCCAGTTCAGCCTGCCCAGTACAGAAATAGGCCTATATCACTAACTCCCTCAGTGCAAAACATCAGGGCCAGATTCAATCAAATCTTCCATAGAAATGTTGATGCAGGGCGTTGGTTTCCAAACGACTGTCTGCACAGTTGCACAGTACCTGCAAGGGTAGTCTTGTCTCCTGCAGAAACTTGTGTTACAGTAAGCAGAACGCTTCTGAGAACGTATCTGACCATGAAATAACAAGGTAGGGCTGATATTTACTGTATAACTACTGCAATGTGGGTACAACTGAATTGAGTCAGGCCAGTTAACACACACCCAAGCCTTATAAGTCTTACAGGTTTAATATCAGCTACAAATGCTCACAGGGTGTCAACTGGAATAACACTTCAGTGTCAGTGTACCCTTCAAGACGGATGGCCATGTCTGAGAGGGATCTGTGGATGACAGCTCTTAAGATGTCCAAGGTCTCTTACCGATACACTTTAAGTCAGCTGCATCCTGCTACAATACCTCTATTTGTTGTCTTGAGTGCGGTCCTCTATTTCAGGCTGTCTCAAGACTAACCCTCCACACACAGCCATGTCTGAGGGGGATGACATTAAACCCTGTCAAAAGGGCTAGGCCTAGCTCTCAGATTGTCTGAACAACCAGTAGGCCATCTCAACTTGCCTTGAGTATTGTCAAGGGTAAGTTATATGAAGTCTCAAATGTGTAAGTTAGTCAGTGTTGACAGGTCACACATATGTTTGAGACTTTATAGGGCAGTGTACTATACAGTGCTGTTGACCTGTTCTTTAAACAGAGAGAGAGAGTAGGGTACAGTGCCAATGTATTTTGAAGCTCACTTTGAATGCCACAGATTAAAAACACGCTCTGCAGTGCCCTTAATTTATCCCACGAGCATTGTGCATGACGTGCAACACGCAAGAAGTGACACATCCTTTGAAATGAGATGAAACGAGTGAGATGCAAGTTCCATGATCCTTTTCCCCCTCTACTCGCGTCTCTCAATTGTGCAAATGATCCCGCCATCCCCCACATACATGCATGCATGATGACTGGGAATGTCAGAACATGCCATAGGCTTGGGGCTTTGAGGACTAGTATCATCAAAATCAGCAAGGGAACCAACCTGACTCAGACCCTTTGAAACCTTGTGCCTTCCTCATTCTATGGATGGAAACACACAAAGAGATTAAACAGTTGGGAAGTATGACAACCTTTCCCATTGACTGAGCCTTGCTAAAAAGACATGACCTACACCCTAACCCCAGTCTCAAGGGAGAACCAGAGTAACCAAGGTTTCCAGAGTTCAGTGACTCTACAGAGCATCATCCTGGCTCCATTTCAACACAGCAGCCTGGATGAGTGACAAGCATTCAAAAAGGACAAAACAACAAGGCACAAAAAAAAGCAGCAGAGATTTTAGTGCTGATTTTGTGCAAACACTAATTGGTGCATTGGGGCGGCTATTTTCTCCTCCTGCGAGTGACATGAAGTGTAACAGATGTTGAGGGAGCGAGGCAAAAAAGCACAGTGCGGTCCCGATTAATGCAGACAGCCTCGTGTCAGTGATCAGGGAACAGAGAACAGAGAGAGAAGGGAGGCTTATGCATCAGTAGGGCTCAATCACTGTACAAATTGAAGTGCTGAATATGGAAGTGAACAGAGCAGGGCCACCAAAGAAAGTGGAGCTCTTTACCAGGCACCTCAAGCCCAAACGTCCACCCTGCCGTTATTGCGGCATACAGACAACATTATGGTGAGCACTCTCCATCTGTGTGTCCGTATCAGCCACAAAATACAACAACGAGCTACTGAAAAGGCAGCAGCTTGAAGCGCAACATCGCATTGCATTGTGAGAAACAAATGGGTCTGTTAAATAAGGACCGCTAATAGCAGCAGTATCTAAGCTGTCAATGAAGCCCATAAACCAAAGACCATCAAGTTGTGGACAGCAGGGTCAAGCCTAGGAGGTGACCCCAAACTGCACTCCGCCCTCCCTTTCTCCACCCCCACCCCCCCAATCAGACTGTAAATCAGGACATCACAGGAGAGTACTTGTGGAAGGGTATAGGGCTGGTGAAATAGGACACTGCACAGAGACAGACAGCATTGCCCCCCCCCCCCCCCCCCCCCATGTCCCTTCATTCAGAAAGGCCAGGCCAACTCTGGTTGGGTTAATCAAGGTCTCAGTGTGCCAACAGCGATAAGGGATGGATAGGTAGCTGACAAGCTGTAGACAGAAGGTCAAATGCTTTCTCTATTTTTACTTGTATCAAGTTAAGTTGTAAGCAAATTATGGATTTCAAAATAGATCTTAAATTATATTTCAAGACCTTAGAGATTTGAATACCCTGTCTTCAACTAGAAGGAATTGATGCAATACAGTATACATATGCACCCTCTCTCCATTTCCGAGGCTGATGTCGATGGGTTCATGGTGAGATGAGCTTGGTTTTTGCCCTACAACCTCTGACCTCTGAGTGTAACTCCTGCTGTGATTAACAGGGACAGGGTTCAGTTTAGGTCAACACTGCCAGCAAGGTCAGGACATTCCCTTTCAGAAGAGCCTGAGGGGTATCTGGGTGTGTGTGTGTGTGGGGGGGGGGGGGGGGGGGGTGGAGAGAGACTGCACTGGCAAAGGAGGATTGCGCTGGCCACCGCAGGATTCAGGCTAAAGAAAAAATCGAAACAAAGCATCGTATGAAATTAATTTCTCTCTTTTAAAGTCTTGTGTGACAGGAGAACGTCTTCTTCTAGGATTGCCCGTCCTCCCTGTCCACTACAGGTGGGGTGAGAGGCCTCCTGCGTGTGCAGCAGGGACCTTTGAGGACAGGCAGACCAACCCCTAACACCTGGCTCAGACACACCGCTGTTACCATAGCAACGCCTGCCTGTCCTGGATTAATCTCCCCCTGCCAGACCCCTCTGGCAACCTGCACTGTGTCTATACACATGGGAGAATCAGGGAGACACCACTCTAAACATAGCCCCCTTTTCCCTTTGCTCTCTCCCCCTATCTGCTTCAGTGGGAAGGTGCCAAACAGCAGAAAGAAAATAATGTGCAGAGAGGAAAAGGGAAGTGGGGGAAACTAAGGATCCCAAACACCCCCATCTTCCTATCCCCCCACCACCACCACCACCACCTCCTCCATCGTATACGCTCCAATGGCACAGAGTCCTCAGTGCCAGGAATCACACTACCATGCACTCAGCATATGTGCCACCACAGTGGTGGATTAATTAGTGATTCGGGGATTTGTCACTTGGCAACTTTCTCTTCGGCGCTCAATGCTTTGCTAACCATCATGACAACAACGGCCCATTGAGGGGCTGGACGGGTGCTACGCATCGCTCACCTTCACTCACTCAAACTAGTCATTTCTACAGACACTGAGGAAAACAAATGCTCCTGATGGACATGGCGAATGCCTGACATGCTGTGTGGGTCCATTACCCTTTGCTGACGACAGCAGACCCCTAGGTCTATTTACTCAAGTAGACAACATGCCACTTTATCCTGGATTTAGACATTACATGACTATTCTTTTAACAGTAAAATGCTGAACATGACACAAAGCACAAATTCAGGACATCATGAGATAGGATACTAATGTCCTATGTGAGAGAGCTCATTTGAAATGAAATGCGTTGAGCAGAGCTTTTCACTGATTCAACGGAGGTTCATCTAAAGGGCAAATACGGGATTCACTGACGGAAAAATCCATTGAGGCAGCAGTTGGAAAGTGCTGTGCCTCATTTTCAAAGTAGCAATAATTTTTCACAGGTCACTGAAAGGAATAATTACAGTTAATCTGCTTCCCTCCAATCATCCCTGTGCAATCACAGTGTGAAAATGGTTAATTTAGCCAGCTGGGTTCTCTCTTCATGCCAGCCTTCTTGTTCACTCAATAAGACATGGATGGGCATTTCTCATTCACACTTCCAACACTACTCTGAAATGTGCTGAGTAAAGTGCTACAAAACCATTCACCTGACTGAAATAGAAGCAAGTACGTATGAAAAGGCTGGCAATCAATACTTCCCATCATCTAACATAACAGGTAGCCTACCATTAAAAAGGTAACTGATAACAGACAGCGAGTTGGAGTAGGACAGCAGGGCCCAGAAGCAGAGGCTGAACTTTGGAAAAGTCCCACATATTTATTAATAGCAGATGTGTCACATCCACAGCGGCAATGTGAACCTGAGCTGTCAACTGGAGCACAGGGCTGTCGAACGCATGGGGAGAAGCTGGGAACATTCACAGCTACGCTGAAAACACATAGACGACGTGGAGCAGTGACACCACACACACTCTCTCACTCAGAGCTATGCTCCAGGGCCCCAGCCCTGGCACCGTTCATCTGACCACTACAGCTACGGCACGGGGTGGCTGTCCGGTCAGTCATAGCCGTAGCATGTGGACTGTACTACCAGCCAGCTTTGGCCACACAGGCAGAATGCAGTGGGGCATGCCAGCCTCGGAAAGAGAAAAGGTTACCGTCAAGGTCTGAAGGAGGTGAGAAATCGCTTCGAACCTGAGACGTACAAGTCAAGATTCTACAGAAGGACTGGGAGCCATTCATGGGGTCAAATCTGAGAGGGTGATGTGAGTGTACACACTACACTGAAAATAGCCCTCAGAGGAAGGAGGTCACTTGTACTGTATGTGCATCTGGCAGTGGTGAGCTCAATTTCAGAAACCAATGGAGTGTGTGTGAGGTGAACAGCCCTCCTATGCTGCTCCCTCCAGGAGGCGTACAGTCTACCCCTGTAGTTACTAGACTACTAGACCAGACCTGCCAGTTTCTGAGATCATTAGTGAAACTTGCATTAGTGGAATTAGAACAGGCTCAAAACACTCAGTGAGTGTGTGGAGAGGGGGGGACCATAAACATTCCGATCATCACTCACGCGCTACACGCGTTCTCCCCCTAGAGATTTATCTGCTACTCTCCACTGACTCCCCATTGACTTTCAGTTGGAAACATTAAATCATCATCAGTCCTTTTGCTTTATGGACTTGAAGCTGATAGAGAATCTGTCCATTTTAATATATGCAGGTTGAACCTCTTCAATTATCAAATAAAACATGTTGCATCCACTTCACCATTGCTACTCTGCATATTGATAGCATAGCCCTTGCACAACTTTGTTCATAGACTAGCCTACAAGGAGAGGCTTTCCATGTGTTCATATTGCAGAAGGGAGTAACAATGTTCATATGGTCACATTGTTGCCCCATTGTTGTTGTGTTGCCCCTAAACCTGTGTTTAGCTGTAATTTCTCCAGTAACAATATTTTATGAATATCACGCTGTTTCACAGTATATTTTTAACTGCATAATAATAGAGTTGATTGGCTTGTTTTACACAAGTAGAATAGGACTGTTCCTTGTAACAACAGCATTACTACACAGGTATAGGGAGTATTACCCTGATATGCAGTCAAATCAAATCAAGTGCTTTCTCTATCATGTTCAGACTTTTTCTAAGACAGATTGCATCCTAGAAAAAAACATGTTTTGTCTAACTATGATTTGAGTGAAGCAGGTGTCACCGCTCAGGTAAAGAACCTGTCCGTCAGTTGCCGCTGGCTTAGTGTTGCATCATATTTTAGACTGGCCCCCTTGACACCTCCAACACAGCTTCTACCGCACCCTGTTCCGTCATTACAGGATTCCTCAAGTAAAGAACAAACATGTCACAACAACAAATAATAAAGGGCAGAGGGCAGGCAGTCGGCTGGCCGTGTGTGTGTATGTGTGTGTCTCATTCACATTCCAGGAAACGTGTTCATACCCAACATACACCCACATCTACCAACTAATCTTTTCACAATGACGGTTGCCCATTTACTAAGAGGAAACAATGCGGTTCATGTAGCTCACCCCATCAATGCCACCCTGCTAAAGATTTATGTTTAACCCAACACAACATGGTCAAAGCACTGTCATCTAGACATGGCACAGGAGACATAGCCAGTAGGACACAGCTCCTGAAGCTACAGGGAGAGGGTCACACAGGCAGACACACGTCCACTGTCAAGCTGCAGATCTTAATGTTTTCCTTTTGACCCCAAACATCTCTTCAGCCTGAGCCAACCTGGCTCTCACACACACTCTGTCTGCCCGTCCATCACTAGACACATGGCTTGTAGAAAGGCTCTCCCTGGAGATCTGTCTAATGGTCCTCAGACAAGAGTCACCAAAACAGTACATGAGCCATGAGACTGCGGAGCAGTGCTAAGGGTCATAGGTGAGCTTTGCTTTGTCACAGTTATCCTCTGGAGTACTCATCCCACCAAGCAACGCTGTACTGGCAGTGGTTCAATATTTGTTTAGTGAGAGAGAATTTTTGCATTAGAGGGGGTGAAATGGCCTGTGACACAGCCCTGGACCAAAATGTGGGATGAAATATTGATTTGTGGGGCTTAGCCGGATACCATTTAAAATCGTGAGAGGCTTCCACAGGCTATCATGTAGAAATGTATTCTAATCAAACTGACAATGTCAACAGTGAAATGTTTACGCAGGGCCCCCGCACTCGAGGTCTAGTACAAACAAAGGATGGATTAACTGTTCCACAATCCGCCGGCGACTGTAACCGGGCTGCAATTAGCAGCAGCTTCCTCTCTGGAGGCCTTCCTCTGACACAGACTGAAGACAATTACACCTAAGCCCCAGACCAAAGATGCCCTGTCATTCTCTACTATGCAACAATAGTTAACAAAATGTGTGTGCGTGTGTGTGTGTATGTTATGGTGGTGTTTGAAGACAGCAACCACAATTTCGTCATTACACAGTTACACCCTTAAAGTGTGAGAGAAATGTGACCAAATTGGGGAAGTAATATAGCTAGCCAAATTCTTATCGAAAGCATTCTCATGAGTGCATTTTGGGATACACATTTTTGTCTAAAGAACATTAATGATTATTTCAGATTCTCCTTTAGGACAATGGAATGTGAAGAACCAGGATATTTAAAAGAACAAGTAATAATCATACTCAATCATCCTGCACTTCATAGTTAAATCCCAGATTTTGTCACAGAAGACTACTATATACACTGCAGTCAACCCACACAGAAAATCAATGAGGCAGTTAATTAAGTGCAATGAAACACCCTGGACACCAACACTAGTAGAACTGACCTTGTAGCACGCAGCATGTGGTTGTGTACAATGCTTCCCAAGCTACAACACATAGGCTAACATTGCTGCTCTAAATGTCAAGTTCAAAACCAGCTGAAACCTGCACATATGCCTAACCATTTCTAAGCTATGGTAAGGCAATGTAAAAGACAATTTCCAGGCTCTGAAACCCTAAGATCACATGTCAGTTCTAAGTAACCATGGCATCATGACACATAGGGCTGAGCTAATACAAGGCCAACCTTGTCTGGGAGTTTTCACAAGAGCACTTTTAAGTGTCAGAAAAAGCACACAAAACAAATCCAGCCCGTCCTGCGAAATATAATCAATGAACAAGCCTATATAATGGTCTATATGGCAAAAAGCATTGAACCTAACGTTTATTTCCAATATTTGAGAATAGACCTATGCTATGCTTACCCACTGCCGGAGCATCATACTCATCCCCCAGCAGGATCTCTGGGGCTGAGTAGGCCAACGAGCCACAGCTGGTAGTCAGCTTCTTGCCTGGCTGGAACTTGTTGCTGAAGCCAAAGTCGGTTAGCTTCACCAGCCCCTGCTTCTCAAAGAACACCACATTCTCTGGCTTGAGGTCGCGGTGAACGACGTGTAGCCGGTGGCAGTAGGAGATGGCATGAACGATCTGGGCAAAGTACTTCTTGGCCAGTTCCTCAGAGAGACCGTCCTCATGCTTCATAATGTAATCAAACATGTCTCCACCGTCGCCCAGTTCCAGGATCAGGTAGAGCTTGGTCTGTGTGTCGATTACCTCATAGAGCCGAACAATGTTGGGGTGCTGCACCAGCTTCATACAGCGCACCTCCTGAAACAGGTGGCCTGTGGCGACCGTATCCAGCTTGGTCTTGTCAATGACCTTGACCGCTACCTTCTCCCCAGTGAAGACATGGCGTGCCAGTTTGACCACGGCAAAGTGGCCCCGGCCCAGCGTCTTGTCCAGGTCGTAGAGCCCAGCGATCTTGCCATCATACCCTCGCTTGAAGCCAGCCATGACTGAGAAGGATGGGGATGCCCCTGGGGTTGGTTAGGGGTTCACAGGGTCTTGTGGGTCCAGCTTACTTCAGCACATTGGAAACGGATGTAGTACCCATGGTGCCAGCTTCCTGAGAGCCAGAGAGAGAATCAGGTCAGAATATCGACAACAAAAAAGGTGCATTTTAGAACATACTGTAAGTAAATATGGCTTTACCATGCAACTACATATGTCTGTACAAAACAGGGGAGACCTCTAAATTCATATTTTTGTCAAGAAAGGAAATACTGACTGCAGCTTTGACAGCCACAATACTAAAAGAGAAAGAGTCCTGTTGTTCAAGAAAAACAAAAGCCATGGTTCTTTTCTTGCTGTGAATACTACTAGCTATACTAATTCTACTATAACAACATTCAGCAAATAGAAACTTTATAGCAGCACATAGGGGACTGACTTGATTCCAAAGTTACAATGACTTGATCACTTACTGACACTATCCTCTTACCAGTTCTACTATAGCATGTAGGCCTAAATAATGCATCCACCTACATGCGTTCCACACAACTCTTAATGGGGACGACGTCACAGAAACCCCCCACACTCAAAAGCCTATTATTTCATTCACAAGTTCTTTTAATGCAGCACACAATAAAGACACACTGTAATTGATCTGGCTGAATGGAGTGAAGCTGAATAAAGTTTAGTTGATAGGCTAATTCAAAAACAAAAGCCATGCTGGAAACAGCCAATGCCTGATTAAAGCCCCACCCCCAGCATCATCAGAGTACCTCGGGAAAACACTGCCTAGCCGAACGATTTTGTTGCACCCCGATAGTTGACTGGATAATGTCAAATGTGCCTCATTTCTATGTCACTTGGCCAATATCAAATAATCCTACACCGGTCTGTGCACATTGTTGGGTCGGAGTCAAACAGTTATCTATAGAAGCTAACTATGCACTCGAGATCTCAGTTAGCTGTGCTTTGACAAAACAAAGTACATAACAATGAACAATTAAATAAGATGATTGCTGCTGGCTTGCTAACCATACCCGACTAACGTTAATACTAGCGTAGCAAATTGTCAGCTGCATTTTTAACAGAAAGGAGCCGAAAGATGCCGCTTTACAGGCCTGCTAGCAAGCCAACTGTCATGAGAGATGCATTGCGCGTTGGCTAGCTAGCAGCAACTTTCCTGTGTGATTGATTGTGCTTAGCTAGCTACCTCGCTAACTCATCAGTGCTTTAAAGTTAACGTAAGCCATCTAATTAATATATACGGTACAACGTTTTTCCATTCATCAAGTCACTAGCGAGCTAGCTGTGACTGAGAGCAGAGACAGTGGTAGCTAGCTCCACAAGCTCTACTGAGCTAACTAGCTAGCAAGCTAGCTTACGCTAGCCGTACGCGACGGCTGGTCGGACTCACCACTCTTTCCTGTAAACATTTAGCCAAAGTCCGGGGTAGACTGGATGAAAGATAACGCTCTTCGCTCGAACCTTAACAGTGTATCAATGGCGTTACACATAGATGAAATCCTTCGTTGTGACTACCACGGTATTCACACCGTGCTTACACCCATGCCTCATCAGTGGAACAAGGCATTGCAATGTACTGCAGCCCTCATCGAAATTGTTCTTCTCCTCCCTCCCAGAATCGGTTGCGGCGGCGCGGGCATCATCATCAGCCGCATTCATTTCTGACGTCAAAGAAACGTAGCCGATAATAAATGCTGAAAAAAATTCATTATGAAATAATCAGACTAAGTAAATGAGTACGTTGTGCTATATATTCGTGTGATATAAGCCTACAGTGTCAAATGGATACTCAGTCACCCATATTTTACATCCAATGTTCTGTCAGATAAGACATTGTGTGCTGTTTGTATGTAGGATATTCTGGCAATTTTATGATTATGAAACATGCACATCTGTAAAAACACAAGGGACCAGGTACAGCTGATCCAACGGCCATTGTCTCATCAGTTTGTTCACAAATCGGAACTACCTGGAAGGCTGGCCCTGGCTGCCAAAAATAGGTCTAGTCTGACATCTAGTGGCTGATACGAATGTCTTCCGATTTTTGCTATGAATGAGAGTGCAAGTGGAAGTGATATTTATAGAGGCTCAGGGAATCAGTTACAATTATTAAAAAGAAAATACAATAGCAAATATATTTTCAGTATGAAAGACTAAGTGGTGTTTAAATCAGCACAAATTGGGAAATGTGGTTTGGATTGGTTGCATTTCCTTATCATAACTCAGCAGGGTAGTATTGCATCCTACTGACATCGCAAAGTTTCAAATTTCACCAAATTACTCTCAGTTTCTCAATTCTGAGTTTCGAGATTACAGAATTCCCAAAGTATCTCATAATAAACTATAAAGTGGGTGGGTGGTCCATTCAGTACAGGAAAGAAGTGGATTTCTGGCATTTAGGGATCTTGCGGCGCCAGCAAGACAATAGTCTATATGTAGGAACTGCACTGTATGCATGTGTATGATGAATGTAATACAGTGTGTAATAATGTTATATCCAGTGAATTCGCCATCCTTGGGCAATTTGTCGAGAGAGACTGTGCATAATTCATGGAAAAGTGCAGTAGACTACCATCCAGGAACCAGGAATCCCAGTCTTCTGAATGACTATAGACAACAGCATCAAGGAAGATGACACCAAGAGGCTGAACAAGCTTATTAAGATTCAAGATTCTTTATTTGTCACGTGCATACAAGTATACAGTGAAATGCAAAAGTGACAGTGCCACAGAGTAGTGCAACAATACGTTTTAAAATAGAATAAAATAAAATAGAAGTACTAAAAAATATACAGTATGGACACTGTGGAGGAGGTGGCCAATAGGAGGATGAGGACCAAACTCCTGGCCATCATGGACAATCCCTCCCATCCCCGACATGACACTGTGGCAGAGCAGAGAAGCTCCTTTAGCAACAGACTACTACAACCATGCACTAAGGAGCGCTATAGGAGATCTTTTCTGCCTGCTGCAATAAGACAACTCCTCCTCCGGCTGGCTCGATCGGGGTGATCAGAGTCTGGCTGGGGGATGTTAAATCATACTGGACTGTTCCTACTGTATATAATGTTTCAGATGTCTATTTTATTCTATTGTCACTTTATTTAGTTGTTGTTGTTTGTGGTGTGAGCTGCTGTAACGGCTTAATTTCCCCTCGGGGATCAATAAAGTACCTATCTATCTATCTATCTATCTATCTATCTATCTATCTATCTATCTATCTATCCCCCTTTTAATGGGGTACATGCTGGATGCAAGCAGTGCTGAAATGCCTTGGAACCATAGGAAAGAGGGGCAATGCAGGATAGAGCTTGTCTAAATGGGGACACCAAAAAGAGGGAACATATTCCTAATATATTCTCAGATATATAAAATGTATCTATGTGAAGAAGCAATAGATAACAAAATATATATAATTTTAAACTAAGTGCTGGGGTCCCCAAAAGACAAAATCAAACTCGTGGTCAAACAGATCGGCTGTAAGTGCTTTACATGTTGCACCCATATCCATCCCCCCCCAAAAAAAGAAAAAGAAGAAAAAAAAAGCACCCCATAAAACCTATAGTCACCCGGCTATAACCAGAGGCTAAACTATTTGACAAAACCTCTGACAAAATTCATGAACAGTGCTGATAATATCTCGCGAGGTTTAGATATGAGACTTGATTTTGCAGTGGGTGGAGACAGGATAGCAAGTAGAATCGCTACAAGGATTTCGGCATTTTGACAGCAAACACATTATCACAAAAGTACTGTTTATATATGACTTGAAGAATGAATGCGGTGGTATTTTGTGCACCTACATCAGTGTATCTGGTTGTCGCAGAGGTCCATTCGATCGCATCAACCCTCAGGAACGTTCCTGCAGAATCCAGAGCCACTGATGCTGCCTTAGCTGATCTTGAAACATTTCAGCTGCTGTGAAGGAAGACCCCATTCACACTTCACAGTTCTATCGAAGCCCCCGGTAAGAGCAATGCAAAAGGTTATTAGGGTCTAAGTCGTGTTTGCAACATGTTATTTGTTGTTCTTAAACTTTGAGTTCAAAGTTTTGAATTCAAACGTGTTGTAGAATATGATATCGCTTCATTGTGGTGAAGTGTGCTCTAATGCACGCTCATAGGGAAATTGACACCTTGTAGCCTTCGTAGTTATCGTATGATATGATTGATGTAACAGTTTATTTGCAACACATTCTACCAGTTTAGAAAATGAGCAGCACCTGTTGTCCATATATATATATTTATTGTCTTATTTGTCTTTGCCTTGTATCAACAGGAGTTTTCGGGAATAGTATTCATGTAATGTACATCTTATGTTTTCATTCATAGTAATTAATTTGCATAAAGACAACAGACTTTTTATGAAACAAGACTGGGTGTCATAAGTAAATAGTATTGCTTGGCTACCAATTATTTCTCACTAGTTTCAGTCGGCTAAACCCATATATAGTAGTTTATCAGTAATGTCTGTGCTTGTCTGGGTGGCTTTATTTAGGACACATTAACCTTGTGTGAACAATAGTGACAACATACTGTATGGCACTTGTCTATGTACAGTAGTGTGTGTTGGGGGTGGTTACATTTCTAAACATGGGTTCCTGAGGGCTGGTGGTGTTGAATATAGAGCTTCTCATCATTGTCCTGGAGAGAACTCTTAGTCCTCATCATCTGTGTGGAGCAAAACCCAAGGGATTTACTGTAGGATAACTCAAGCCTAGTAATTAATCTCTTGGATTTTTAATAATGACCAAAATCACTTTTAGCTGTGTGATCATCTACAGGATACTACCAACTCAAGTTGAAAATCAGCATCCCAGTTTTGGCATGATTGTCCCCCTTTCTGACTCGACATTTGATTTCACATGTGGCTGATAGCTTCTTTTGTAAAATGTGTCTCTGAAGGGTCCTATTTAACATGATATAGCCTACGGTAGTGGAGTGTATCTGTCAGAAATAGCCACACTGTCTTCAACCTGAATGCCTCATTTTCAATGCCTTGGAAGTTCTGTTAGGAAGGTCATATATAATGAATGCTGAGCGGCCTGACAGTGTGGATGAAGTGGACATCTGGTGAGAAAAATGTGAACATGAATGTTAAGAACATAATATAGAAAAATCACACATTTAAGCATAGTGATATTTTGACATTATAACTGGCATTAAGCTATTCTGTTTGTGTGAGTATCATTTTAGCATGGGCATTTTAGCATTTCCCTCTGACAAATTTGCTGGATTTACTGTAGGTTGTATTACTTTTGCATTTTACCACACATCCAATAAGGCATTTAATAAAGGGATTTCAGCTAGATATTAAGCCATGTACCTACCTTTTATTGTATTTAGCAAATCAGTGTGTTATTGTTAATGCCATATTCCCAAATGCACACACAAACCTAGCTTAATGGCTCACTGTGAAAGATATGGGAAACACATTCTATACTTCTATTTCATAGTATTGAATGTCCGTTTTGGAATCTTTTCAATTGTCAGCTGTTCTAAACTGCTGTGCTGCAGTGTTTTTAGAGGATGTCCTTCTCCCATGTGTCCAAGTGACATTGTTCTTCTCACCCCCCTGCAGAATGGCTGCATCAGCCCCCATTTTTCATGTGCCGCTGGGGTAAAAGTGACTGATTGTGTCCTGTTAACCACAGTATAAGGAAACTGTAAGATTTTAAAAGAAAACAAATTTGCCCATCACTGTTACCTACATCTGTGTTGAGACAAGAGTCTGGCATACATGTGTGTGCTATGACTGTCCCAGCAGAGGGGAAGACTTCTATGCTACAGCTGCTAATGTCACACATTGGGCTTCTCTAGCATGAGCGCTAGGCAGGTTGATCCAACCCAACGTGCCACAATTGGGCCAAGAATAAAAATCACAATGAAGGGGGACACCTCATTAGAGCCCGAGCAGGCAAATTGTCCTCTAGAAGGTGGGAATCTCCAAGGTGAGCCTGAAGGGACAGGACGGCACAAGGAATGCCGCTGCCTTTCGAGGAGCCTTATTAAAATGCATTAGAATCTCCTGGCTGCCCGGTGCTACCTTCCCCCCATTATTGGGGTGCTTATCATCTTCAGAGCAAACAGCAATACAAAACACCAGGGAGCCATGCAGTGCCTGTCAGCCAAGCCAAGATGGAGAGAGACTCTCCACCCTGTGATGACATCAGACAGCTGTGATGTCATCAGACATGCTTAACAATGTTCACCGTTCTGGAAACTAACCCGGGAGCACAGTTTCAAGACACTTCTGTTTCTTTCATTGGAAATATTTGTCTGTACTTTGTTCATATATGGATTGAAGAATATTCTGTGTTATATCTGTTAGTTTTTTTATGATAAAGCAGGACTGATCTAAGCCTATACAGTTTTGTCAAGGTGTTGTCAAGCATTTGAATGTGAGACAAGAGCTTAGTAGGTCACTCAATAATGTCTCTTAAGACAGAACTACTCTTGGCTTTGAGCGTTTTTGTCTTCTCAGAAAGACAAAAGCTCTTATTAATGTAAAAGCTAGGGAAGTGAAACATTTATAAGGAATTGGTGTGCATTCAGGCTAGAGATGTGTTGTCGGGCTGTTGTATAGTGGGGGGTTTTCACAGCGTATTTATTGGCTTCTAAGGGGATATTTACTTTTCTTAATGCCTGTTTTATTATTTATAAGCATTCAGTATAACACAGATTTTGGGACGATTAGGGGAAACGGATGTGGGTGAGTTGACTTGGAAGCTTGGTGGGTGGGAGCTCTAGGGAGACAGACTGTATACTGATGGAGTGGAGTGGTAACATTACGCCAGACTGAAATAGAATTTAAATGTGAAGCATTCCCAGTTGTAGCCCAAGACCATGCATGCATATGATTATAATGGTAACTATTGCAACCTTTTCTTAATGGTATCATTTTACTTTATGGCAATATGTACTCCCTCCCTCCCACAGAAAATGTGAAACAAAAGCCCTCAATTTATTTTAAATTTTTTAGAATATGTTGCATTTCCTCTCGCTCGAAGTAATGTGAGGACCTGAGTTCACATTGCTTTTGCTAAGCTATATGGTAGTTGTGTTCCTTGTGTCTAGCCTATTCAAAATCTTTGATTCGATATGATTTTGAAATGCCCTCTAAGCATAATGATCAATGTGATAGACTTCAAGTCTCTCTCATACTTGTGTTCATACTGCAGTGTGATAAAGACAATGCTCATCTTATCATCTCATTGGGGGCACAGGCTTACACAGAAATCTCATGGAAGTGACTGGAAGAAGGTGCACATCACTTTGAGGAGATAGTTATGACAGGTATGCAATATCCCAGAAGTAGCCTAGAGCTGGACAAGCTTTTTTCACCTGCCATTCCACTTTGACATGCTAATACCATGGTGGTCTTCTCTTAGACTGGTCAATGTCAAATTAATTGGTGCGCCAGTCACTCCATTATGAAATGTCCACTTTGTAGACTATATTTTGAAGTAATGTGCCAATAGACACTCCCCATATTTTCCCATAATTCTGTTTATCACATCATTCAACATTTAAATAATCTAGCCTATTCTTCAAAAGGATCATGTCATCAGTGCCAGAATGACTGAGTGGTGGAGTTTCAATCGTCATTTTTTGCTCACAAAAAGGTTCCCTCTCATGCCGAAACCTCAAGGACTCTGATATTCATAATAGTGTTAGTTGAAGATGGTGCCATGGTGTTGCCTGCTAATTCCAGAGGCAGGCTGACATTTTGAAGCCCTTCATTACTTGGCACAGTGAAATTGCAGTGGGCATGCACGCACCCCTGTGGGCCTGTGCAACGAGGAGGATTAACGCTCACCACTGGCACTGGCAGTGCTGCCCTTGTCTTTGTGGTTTGGAGGGTAATGCTGCTTTAGTCTTTATAATGTGTGACATTTTTCAGCAGAATATGACATTGAGCACTATTAGCCCATTTGTGGACATGATGAATGTGACATTAAGTGGTGTCTCAATGCTTTTCGAGTGCTTATCTGATTTGAATAAACATGTACTGGAGAGGGAAAGCTGAAGGCTTTGGGTTTGTCTGCCTATTTAGAATCATAGCTCTACTATCTAAGTGGACACTCTGATTCTGTTCACCCACACTTTGGTCCAGAGTAACCCTGTGGGTACAGTACCTTTTAGAGACAGCCAGCCGTATTGTCCTGGTGTGACCCAGGTCAAGAGACCCACAGGCCCAGCTATGAAGGTTACCAGACTCTCATCATGGGGAGTTAACCTCCTGTTGTCACTCTAGTACAGGTCAGTGTGCAGAGGTGAGTAACCATCGCTGACACCTCCGCCAGGGCCCTTATATAACATTATAACACAACAGGATCCCGATATAACATGTTGGAGGGAAGAGATGAGTATGGAAGGGAAGGGCCACAGTTTTAGTAATTCCGCTCTTGTGCTCACAAAGACTGTGTGACCTGTGACTTATTGTACTTATTGGGATGTCAAAATCGCCTGAGGACTTTTTTCAGCCTGTCTCTGTTTCTTGGTCCGGCTGCTTCCTTCAGGGCCTTGGCTTCTAGAGGAGAGTTGAGAGCTTGAGGAGGGTGTGAGGCTGCGTTAGGCTTGAGATACTAGAGCTTTTTATGAGCTCTGTCTGTGCAGAGACAGGAAGACTGTAGGGGGATGGCTGCTCCCTTGGGATGCTAGTGGCAGAGGAGGATTCTCAGGGATTTTTCAGGAAAGATTGGTTTGCCTAGGGAAAAGGAGGTGTGTGTGTGGGGGGGGGGGGAGCCTATATTTTCATGATGGCTGGTGTTCCATAATGTCTGCAGCTCAAAGCATTACATGTTGAGATGTGGTGTCAAGCTTGGCTTCGTCCTTTACTTGGGGATTACCCTGGGATTGAAGGACACGCTTGGCTGTTGAGAGGCTGGCTAAAGGGAGAGATGATGTTTGGTAAAGGGCTATCCAGAGTCGAGATAAGGGAGATTTAGTCCATATGAAGGTGATTGTAGATAACCAGAGGCGGATGCCAATTACTCCTTTGCTTATCTAGTGTGAGCTAGAGTCATAGGCTTGTGTGAAATTGACCATTAGTGAGCCTATCCCCTTAGTATCAAGACTAAGATTGACGAGTGTGAGATCATTTTAGCCTATGTTTGTCCTCTATATGCTCCCTCAAAACCATTTCATGTGCATCTGTAGTAGAAAGAACATATACAGTATAGGCCTATTCTTTTAATTGCAGCTGCTATTATGGAAAGTGATGTTCATTCCATCCCAGAGGGAGCCTATAAAAACCTTTAGTTTTAGCAGGCTTAACCTTTAGATGAATATTTACCAAGCTAGCCTCGCTGCTGCTATTTGCAATTTGATTTAGAGTCTCTCCACATGACTCACTTGTTCTCTCAATATGCAGATTTGTGTAGTTGAGAGGAACTTTTCCACTCTCTTTCCTCCATAATGTAATCCATCAAGACATATCCAGGAAGGGGAGTGATTTAAGGCTCTAGGAATGCCTTTGCTTATTCACCGAAAGGTAAACAAAAGCTACTCCAAAGCAGGGGCTTTGAAGCATGCGTTGATTAATCTTAAAATTGTGTGATATCAATAGCGCTGCAAGCATTAGGCTTATGCTTTGTATTGTTTTCTTCTGTGATGATTGCTCTGTTTTTTAATGCCATAGACCCTGTGGGAAACTTTGCATCAATATGGCAAGGACAGTGTAATCTACCTACATCAGCATGCCCTACTGATACTCGGATGAATTCATGAGATGAAATGGAAGTATTTTGTTCTCAACCTCTTTGCTGGTTGGTTCTTGTCCCAGTTATAATACTGTCTTCTGTACAGTTGTTTCTCCTGTTTTATTTTAGTCCTTCTCTTTTCTCTGTCTCTCACACTCCTCTCTCCTCTTCTCTTCTGTGTTGCAGGTGTCGCTGCAGGTGGCAGAGCATGCTTGTGGGGTTGGAGGTCAGGCTGGAGGTGGAGCTGTGATGCACGCAGCGGGCTGCAGGATGAACGTGGCTGCTGTGCTGAACGGCCTGCTGGTGTCGGTGGTGGCCGCTCTGCTTTGGAAGTATGTGAAGCTAAGCGAGCACACTGCCGTGCTGGAGGAGGAGCTGCAGCTGACGCGCCAGTCCCAGGAGCTGTCCCAGGCCCACATTGACTACCACGCCGCCCTGCTGGCCCTCCAGGAGCATGGCACCCTCATGGTCTGCACAGGCAAGATGCACACTGATCGCATCTGCCGCTTTGACTACCTGTGCTACTCTACCGAGGCTGAGGAATTTGTCTTCTTCCACAGTAACACCTCAGTCATGCTGCCTAACCTGGGCCCTCGCCGCTTTCAGCCAGCCCTGCTTGACCTGTCCTCCGTGGAGGACCACAATACCCAGTACTTCAACTTCCTGGAGCTGCCCGTTGGTGCTCTCAAGTTCATGCCCAAGCCTGTGTTTGTGCCAGATGTCACCCTCATCCTGAACCGTTTCAACCCTGACAACCTGATGCACGTCTTCCACGACGACCTGCTGCCTATCTTCTACACCATGCGGCAGTACTCTGACCTGGACGACGAGGCCCGGCTGGTGTTCATGGAGGGCTGGGGAGAAGGCCCCCACTTTAACCTCTACCGCCTGCTCAGCAGCAAGCAGCCACTACTGAAAGAGCAGCTGAGGAACTTTGGCAAACTCATGTGCTTCACCAAGTCCTACGTGGGCTTGTCCAAGATGACCACATGGTACCAGTACGGCTTTGTCCAGCCACAAGGGCCCAAAGCCAACATCCTTGTTTCTGGGAATGAGATCCGTCAGTTTGCCTCTTCCCTGATGGAAAAGCTCAACATCACAAGAGAGGAGAGTGTGGAGGAAAAGGAGGAGTACATAGTGGTGTTCAGCCGTTCCATTAACAGGCTGATTCTTAACGAAGCAGAGCTGATTCTGGCCCTAGCACAGGAGTTCCAGATGAAGGTTGTAACTGTGTCTCTGGAGGAGCAGTCCTTTGCCAGTATAGTGAAGATGGTCAGTGAGGCCTCCATGTTAGTCAGTATGCACGGAGCCCAACTGGTGTCCTCTCTCTTCCTGCCCAGGGGGGCCGCAGTGGTGGAACTCTTCCCCTATGCAGTGAACCCAGAGCAGTACGCTCCCTACAAAACCTTGGCCTCACTCCCTGGCATGGACCTGCAGTATGTGGCCTGGAGGAACATGATAGAAGAGAACTCAGTGGCCTACGCTGAGAGGCCTTGGGACCAGGGAGGCATCGACCATTTGGAGAAGGACGAGCAAGACCGCATCCTGGCCAGCAAAGAGGTACCAAGGCACCTGTGCTGCCGCAACCCAGAGTGGCTCTACCGTATCTATCAGGACACCATTGTGGACATCCCCTCTTTACTGGAGACCCTCAGAGAGACCCTGAAAACCCGGCCAAACCTGAAGAAGGCCAAGCCTGCCAGCACGGTCCACCCGGGCCGAGTGAGAGAGCCCCAGTGCCAGACCTCGGTCCAGGCCACCAACGAGGCCAAGCTCACCGTGTCCTGGCAGATCCCCTGGAACCTGAAGTACCTGAAGGTCAGGGAGGTTAAATACGAAGTGTGGATACAGGAGCAAGGAGAGAACACATACATGCCTTACATTCTCCCCCACCAAAACTACACCTTCTCAGAGAACATTAAGCCCTTTACCACGTACCTTGTGTGGGTGCGATGCATCTTTAACAAAAACCTTCTTGGACCCTTTGCAGATGTATTGATGTGTAGAACCTAATTTCAGTTTGCTTGTACTGTCTCAACACATTCATGACAACTTGTTCCAGACAATCAAATATTGGGACAGGATAATTCACTGGAAAGGCCTGGGTGTCTCAGATTCAGGATAGCTGATGTGATTTGGTCTGTATCTTGGATTAGAGCCTGTGCTGTGTTTGATAGCTTTGAGACAGTAAGGTCCTCATGCTCCCCACACAGGGCAGAGGAGTGTGAAATGCCAACGGAATAGAAAGCTCGAACTGCCTGAACAGGCGGGGACACAGAGACACATTTAGGCTGCTGAGTTTAAGGATGTAGTATCTGTACCTTAGGAGAAAATACTGTACAACATGTCTTTTTCAAGATATGTCTTCTACAACAGATTTATTTATGAGCAAAATGTATTACATGTATTTATGTTTTTTTATTAGTCAAAAACCCTGAAACTATACCTGTACCTGAACTTATTTGAGTATGCAATGTACTGTAGGGTTTCTGTGTACTACAGGTGTCATTTTGGGAGAATCTTGGTTTCATACTGGAGCGATTTTGTTCTACAATACCTGATAAATCACACCTTTGTGGCTCAGCCTACCCTCCTGCACAAAGAAGGTGCTGCTTTGTCATACTGCCTTTTGATTGGTAGCTTATAACATCATTGTTTGAAGAATCTTGCCAAAACCTTAAGAGAAACCAAAGTGATTTTGAAAATATGGTCATGTCACTGTATAGTATGTTTTCAAATATTAGTCAAATATATTTGGGTCTCTTGTGCTTTATTGCCATTGACCTAGGATTTTTGGCCTGTATGTAATAGTCTTTCTTCTCTAGGTTTATCTAAGGCAGATGAAAAGATTCTGTGTCTCTAGGAAGATACTGTATGTTGCCAGTTTTCTAAAGATGCAGACTAGAGCATGCATTATTCATTGATGATGCAGTCTTTTATGAACAGTGTTCCTTGAAATGAAGAAGATCTATTGTGATGTGTTTGTATGAAGGTTCTGCTCTTTTTTTCCTATTGTGTTGCAGCCACTACATTTTAGTGATACTCCTATTTATTTCTAACATGGTTTATAATTTGAATGCCTGAAGAGTCAACAGATAAATACAGGTAGGCTTGTAGGGTTGATGAGCTTCATTGTCCTACATCTATTTTGAGTTCAAGGGTACTATTTTAAAATGCTTTCCACTGAGGTTCAGAGATGGATCAGAATTCCTACTTGCTAATTGTTATCACTTATGGTTGTGATAATTGTAATTTTTGGTAGGTTGTATGCATGCATAAACTCTGGCTATAATTAGCTTTGGATGGTTTTAATTGGAAAGTTTGGTAATGACTGCAATGCCCTGGATCAATCTGGAGGAATAACCGACTCTATGGCTCATCAGTGCTGCTAACCATCCGTGATTCGGTAAGAGCTAAGTAATGGTGTGCAATGCTGCCTGTTGCATTTAATTGCCTTGTGTAAAACCAAACTAATTAAGACAAGCCTCCCTCATATCTCTATCCCTCGGGTTAGGTTTTCTGCAGAGAGCACAAGCTTGTTGCTAGTTTGACAGTGTAGCATCTCCTATTTTTGAGACATGAGCTGAGAGTGATGACTGTATAAGCGAATCTAGCATTGCGATGGATTGTCTCTCATCCCTTGAATGGCACTTTTTAAACACAGTTCACCAGTGCCAATGTGTGGAATTTACTGTATGTGCCATTGTACATGAACTGATGTCATATTTTTTCATTATGGTTGGCCTTCTACTATGATTCCGATATGACATTTTTAATCATCTCAAATGATGCAAAGTAGGTACTGGTTGTCTGTGAATATCCACCCCGTTGAACATGAGGTAGGCCTATACTGATAAACTAAATTCTTACTGAACTAGAATGACCATATTTCCCTTTTTGATTGCGATATGAATTAACAGATGTTGTACCATTTTGTTTTAGAAATATGTTCTCAAATGCATTTTTGTCGTTGTTTGTTTTAAAGAGATTATTTATTTTTGAACCATTGTAGTTCATTGTGCTAAATGTGATGATGTTTTGTGCTTGTTAGTTTTATGTCTACTCCCTCCAGTAAAGAAATTATATTTGCTAAGAAATGTCAGAAAATACATTACATATCTTATGTTTACTACAATGAGCAAACAGAAAGAACATCATTTTGAGTAATTGTGATTCATTGAATAAAGCAACAATCTTTTTTATCTGTTGCATTGTTTGTGTCCTTTTTTATTGCTCTGATAAAAAGCTTGGAATACTGAGCATGATAAGCACCATACACCGTTTCAGAAAGTATTATTGCAGTTATTAATGATTTAGTATACTTTCAGCTGTAACGAGTTGTGGTGTGTATTTGTGAACAAAGTTCTGCAAACTAAAAAGAAAAGTAATGACTGAGAAGTCTACAACTGAACCAAGGTGCAGTTAGATCAGTTTGTCTTGATTTTGGCACATTATGGTGACATACCTGTATGTAGGTGATATGTTTCTATTTTTTTTCCCGAACTATGAGGATACTTGTCTGGGCTCTAAGGATATTTAAATCAATACAGTTTTTTGGCAAATTGCAAATTAACCTCAAGACAAAATAGGTTATAGGTAATTGCAATGCATGCAAGAGTGTAAATGTAAGTGTGAAAACCTAAGTAGAATGTGCAGCCAGTTGACAAAATGGTACACAAAAAGCATCACTGAGATAGAAAGTGAATGCTTGCACTCTTGACCTGAACATACTCTTTGCTATAAAAAGTAATTCGTGACATTCTACAGAACACCTCTCAGAGTCAGCAGCCTCTTGGTATCCCTTAGTCCTCCTGTGCGACCTACTCTCTTCACCATGGGCTATTTTCTGCCAGCTTAGCCAGAGAGATGAGATGTGCTTTGACAAGCCCAGATGGGCAGCACGGGGGTAAGTGACAGTGCCCCTCCCTAGAGTGGAGTGGCAAGGGGACCTGGTTGGTAGAACAGAGTGAGTGGTTGTAATGTAGCGACTGAAGAAGAACCTCACACTCATGTGGTGGATATAAAGATGGAGCATGGAGCTGCTGAAGCGTAAATGGGCCTCATAGAGTCAACATTAAATGCTGTAAGAGCTTGTCACCTTCCCCTGAAAGCAGCCATGAGGGACATGATAAAAGATAGTCAGATGGCAGATAGTGTGATGCTCATCGTGTAGGAGACTAGTACATATTACCTGCCCATAATATGAACCAGCCGGTGGGCCTGATGGCAACAGCAGTGGAGATATACCTCCTGGAAAGTGATTTATACATGCAGACTAGGTGTCAATCTAAGTCAGTCCTTATGTATTTGGCTGTCTGTTTTCTGTAATCAGCTGGTCACAAAGGACTAGCTGGATGTGATGAATTCCATTTTTCGTTTGCTCTGTTTGCTCAAGGTCCCTTCACAGTGAACAACACAAGCCACGGCAGTCGATATTATGTAATATGTATTCAGTCAAAGTTGTCAGGTACTGACTTGCTCATGTATGTATTAGACTGTCGAGGGAGTATAAGCCTTTTGCTTTGTATTCACATGGTGTTGCAGTCTTAAACCAGGGGCTCTTTTCCCTCCAAAAGAGAATGGTGACTCACTAATGGGGTTTTATATTTGCAGAAATGCCCCAATGCAGAACGGAAGCGAGCAAGGTTAATCTGCCTGTGTTTGAAGTGAGGTTTATGTCTCATTGACTATACCAGGAGGAAAGCTACTCCATGCTTTGAACTTGGAATAATTCTGCCCTTCAATGTCTTGGTGTTTTTTCTTTGAACATCTTTGAAAGGGTTAAGGTCACTTTTGGAGATTTACCACAATAGATTCTAGTGCTATCATATTAGTATTACCTAACAATTCAGAAGCTTATCTTGACTGAGCCTGGTAACAATAACCAGACAATAGTTCACAGAAGAACTATTAACATTTTGAGCTATATGTGTTATGTGTATATGTTTATGAGCACATCATGTCATTGCTACCTAAGATATCAACCTTGATAGCTTGCACATCACAACTGAGAACATGAACATGAACATGAATACTCACATACTCATTAATGTCACTGCAGAACACCTGAGAGGAGCCTCAGGGGGGTGCTGTCAATGATCCTATGGCAATGCACCTTTCATGGAAACCCACCCGAGAGAGGAGCCGTAAAGACTCTCTCATTATCGTCACTGCCTCAAACAACCCTTAGGTTCATTCTCTCACTCTATACCTGTGATATAAGGACTGTTATATTCCTTTCTCCTCTCCTTTCCTTCCCTTTCCTTCACTTTCCTTTCCTTTCCTTTCCTTTCCTTTCCTTTCCTTTCCTTTCCTTTCCTTTCCTTTCCTTTCCTTTCCTTCCCTTCTCTTCTCTTCCCTTCCTTCTCATTCCCTCTCCTATCTTTTCCTTACCTTTACTCTACTCTCCTTTCATTCTTGCATTTCATTTTCTCCATCTCTCAATCCTACCCTCACAACCCCGGGAACAAGCCCAAAGACATCACCATTAATAAAGCATGAGGTGGTGTACCATTACTAAATTCCCAAATGCAAAGAGAGAGTGGGACAAAGATTCCCTCCGCGAATCTTTTTTTTTCATGTTTTCTTTGAGGGAGGGACACCACACAGACCACTAAAACAATGCAGAGGCTGGAACCTATGGTTGGAATAGAGGGCAAGGTCACAAAAATACATTCCAAAGGGCACAGAACAATCTAAATCTTTGGTTATACAAATTTGCCATGTGTTATTTAAATTGGTGAGAAATATGAGTCATTCAAATGGAAATGTGCCCCATTCAAAATGTATAAATAACTTACAAATGCCATATGATGTCAGTGCAACACACTGTTCACGCTTCGTGGTTTACTTGGTGATTGTGTTAGACTCCATAATGCTGGTTCTCATAGCACAGTGAAGCCACCTCCCTGGTCAGGCTAGCGTGTGGTTAATGGGACCCAGGGAGGGGGTTAATGGGATAGCCACTCTCAAATTAACCAGCAGCAACTAGAAACGGGGAGACTGCAGAGTGATAACAGCCAACCTCACTGTGCTCCTCACAAGTTCATCCAGAGAACACATGCCTTGGCAACACATTCAGACTCTGCAACAAATCATCAGTATCATGCAAAAGAGTACAGTGCAAAATACATCATAAGAGTGCGCTGCTGGAATAAATCTTAATTTTATCTTTTTAGGAAAGCGGCTACGCCTATCCGTTTTGGAGGTCAATCAGGCCATGACTCTTTTCATGACCTGATAATATCCATGAGCTTTGCTGCAAGATGCTTTAGCATAAGCAATATTGTACTGTGCACAACTGACATGGTACACAGGCTTTTGGGTGCAGTCTATGCAATTTAGAGACAGGAAACAGGCTCTGCCAGTGCACTGGTTTATATCATCCAAATGTTGTTTCCAGCCTCCAAACTGGCAAAGCTACCGGAATTAGTTAACACTCAACAGAACAAAAGGATAATGAGTAAGCTGACTGAGTGTGGGTTGGAAAAATTGTGCGGTGTCCAGTTTCAGTTAAAAATAAAAATTTTGGGGGTCCATCAACATCCGTTGCACTTTCTACAATATACCTTTTGCATGATTACACCAACTGCATTTTTGTGGTTTACAAAGCTATACCCATCTATTTTCTACATTTTTGTGACAAGCCTTTTTCCATGTCTTGAATGGTTTCATTGGTTTCACATACAATATGGTGATAGCAGACAAGTATGGCAGTTATACTTCACTCTGTCCTCAGCTGATAAAACAGCCTAACTGGTGTTTTGTTTTTGGTCTGACTTTTCCATTTTGCACTGCAGCATGACAGTTTTGCCAAGTGTTGGTTGGCCTGGAGGATTTCCTCTTGTTGGGCCCGCCAGTCAACAGATGCAATTACAAAGAGAAGGAATTCTGAGCTCTCTAAGAGATATATAATTATCCCCTAGCTGTACTTTCTCCCTCTGTAATCAAGTTTATAACAATTGCTCCCTGAGTTATGATTAATTGAAATGTTTCCATAAAAAGAATTAATGAGCTCAGAAAAACACATGTCAGTTACTTCTGTTCCGAGGACATTGCCTGGCAAGAAACTACAAAAAGTTTCTCTTTAGTTAGAGGCTGTTATTTTAATTGTTGTAATGTCTAGCGGTAAGGGCTTTTTATGATTTATGTTCCCCGGTAAAAGACTAAACATTTGATTCCTACGTTTGCAGAGAGTTGAGAGTTGGTGAATGCATCCAATACATTGTGACTTATGTTGTCAAAAGCCTGATATATTTACCTACTGTACCGGCAGATAAGAGAAGTAGAAAAGAGAAAAGAAGTGTTGATGTTCCTACTGTATGAGGATCAGATGAGAAGTGAAGTGAACTTTTTTTCATCTCAAAATGTTGCTGTTATCTGAGGCCAAATGACAGAATGGTCCAATGGTGGATGATGAGTCAAACTGTACTGAGGGCCTGTGGGCCATGTCTGTCTCAGATGACTCACTCTATCATCTCCTTCGGGAATTACGTGCCAAGGACTCTGCTCTGGGTTTATTTATGGTGAATTAATGTCTGCTATAAAACATATCATTAAATGCTGAACACAGCAGTGAATGTGTAAACATTATTTTATTAGCTTGTGGATAGCAGTAGTAACTATAGTGCAGGCAGCACCAATCAGGGGAGATTTCAGTGGATTTAATGAGCTTTGAGCTCTTACCAGGATTTGTGGTAAGAGGTTCATCTTTGACAGAGATTGTCACATGCATTTACATCAAACCGACTAGTAGTATGATAATACTCTTATCATGGTTATTTGAAAAATGTCTGCAACTGCTTTGATAATTCCAAACTTGGAGACCTATGAGTCATCATTTAGATCCCTATCACCTCCTCAAGCATTTCCTCTCATGTGGAATGATATGGAATCATCATAATTTTAATGTCAAAGAGCATCCTCAATCACAATTCCATTTCTGAGATTTAATTGAACATTTTCTCATTCAATGGGAGGAACTAACACTGCCTAAAGCTTTTAATATTGATTGAGTAGGTCTGTAGTTATAATGATGCACCTTCATGCAAAACATTCATGGACCATCCTGGTTTTATCAATGTAGCTGCTATGAGTGCTCAGCTAATTATCATGGGTAACTGTTGGGAACAGAGCACAAGGGATAACAACTCTCACTAACTGGTAAGCTATTGTAAAATGATCTCCACCATGTATTTTCATTGTGATGCATATTGGTGAGTTATGGATCTGTGATGAATAAGAGGCTCTTCGCTCTCAAGTTCTGTCATCCCCATTCTATCAGACATAAACATTCTTAAGGGAGCTCCTTCCATGCATAATTGAACTAACAGGAGACAGGACAGGGCTAGCAGGCGATGGAAACTCCATATACAAGTGAAGCAAATCACCTCCCAGTTACACTGGTGTATACAACCCAATACATCATGGTAGCCTGACCATCTGCCTGTAGAACAGTGGACCGCTGCTAGTCCTGTTTAAAACATCTGTTTTGGGTTTGGACACCAGGCCTCATCTGATCATGTAGCAATTCAATATGAAGGATCTAATTCTCTTATGTAACTGTGTATAGTTTGGAATAAAGTTCATTAGCTCAACTCATATAGCATTACAGGAGTTTTAAATAATAATGTTTTCAAGTAATAATTACAACATGGGTCATGATAGACATAAAATATTCTTAACCATCCATCCATATCATTTCAAGTACTAATTTTGCTGTTACACAGTAGGCCTATTTACACACCGAATACTTAAAGTTACTTAAGTTAAAAGGTTGTTATTGTGAAATATGGCAGCTGAGAAATTAGTGGTGGGAACAGGAAGTGAAGTACTTTGATCTTCTGCCACTTGGACTACGAACATGTTGGATATTACTAAGTATCACAATATTACAAAGTATCACCAAACAATCCATCCTGAAATGCAGAAAATGGAATTGATCCAAAGTACATTGACAATATGATCACATCACATTGATTGCTCTCAGTAAATATGTGTTCAATGTTTGAGCTCATTCACTCATTCATTCAAAACAGTGAATTCAGTCAAAAGTGTGATAAAAATCTAATCATACCATCTGTTCTTCACACTACAACACACCGCAATCCCAAAGGAACCTTTATTGTAAGTGCCAAGAAGTATTAAAATGTTTCTGTCTCCAGCAGCAAAATAATTATATACCGATAAAATGTCAAGCAGCACAATCTTACCAAACATACAAAGAAAATACAGATTGTTTGATCTTTCTTTACCAAGAGGAGCACTGGATCCAGTCCAGAGGCAATTCATTGATCTCCATCTTTAATCTCTAGATTATAGGCAAACGTTTATCTCATAAAACTGACATTTGAATCAATCACTCAATCTGCAAAAATCTCCTCAAAACAGGCAGTGACTTGTACTGTAACCTTAATTGATGGAAAAATTATTATTTTAGTGTATTGCATGAGACGGTGCAATTTGAGTAACGTCATTTGCTTGCCTTAAGGGGTTTGGCAAGATCTATGGATTCAACATTTATGGGAAACAGCATGAAATGAATGATCCAGAGCAGATAGGCAGGCATGGGGTTTCATCCCAGCCCAGGCTGTGTCTTTTGGCTGCCCGGGACCTTGAGGAGGTTTGCAGCATCCCCTGCCTGGATGGAATCCAGGTCTGCACTGTGGGCTGGATTCACAGATCTCTGTTCAGTCTCAGTCTCTTGTCATGGATGTGCTGCAGTAAGATCCTCCCCCTCTGCTCCACAGTGTGGATAAGAGGCTTCAGGCCATGCGCTCCCCCTCTGCTGTCCCAGAACTCCTTGTCCATATACAGGGAACTGAGGAGCATGCTCTCCAAACAACCTGACTGGAGAACAGACACGGCTCTCTCAGGAAACCTGCCAGGAAGATAAGACTCTGCTTCAAATACGGAATCACTGATACCAGACAATGGAACATGATATTATACCCAATTTTCTTTCTGAGCACACTGTGATATGGCCTATTTGAGTTGATCTAGCCAGTGTTGTTCAGTCTTGTTAATTATTTCTGATATAGCCTATTCAGACATAATAACAATGCATTGACATTATTATGAAAGGAGTTATGAAATTCCACCCACTCACTTCACAGGATACAGAAAACCCAGACTGAGGAAGCATTATGCAATCTGAGCTTCGCTGAGCCTCTGCTACTGTTACTGTTAGCATACTGTTAGCATACTGTCAGGTATTTGTCTAGCATTGAGTAAAGCCAGAATACAGTAAGTGTTCACACTCACTCATCAATGCCCTCTACTAAACGGAAGTTGAGGTTGTCATGGGGGTGATGGGGTCTTCCTGCATTGTCTATGAACACCAGTCTGGAAGGCTCAGCCCTCCTTACCTATGGTAGAAAGACAGACAGACATTCATATATAATCACCAGAACACTATACTGTATACATACTATACTACTAGTCATTAACCTCATATATCACACTCTAACAGGGTATGATTAATTATATTAAAATGGTCAAGTGGTCAACGCCAGTTCTATTACAGCTGGCATATAAAAAGGAAAAACAGCAAAAAACATTTTTTTTCCTCCACAAAATGCTATCTGTACCCTTTTAATAATACAAAGCATCTCAAGTCCAAAAGATTTATTCATGTCAATGACATTTACCAGGATGTGAACCAGCACTAGATCCTTGGGATTCCTGCACTTGACATGTAGCAGGTTCTCCACACATGGTTCTGCTGGGTCTGGTGTGAAACCACAGCAGTAACGGTCCAGACGATCATTCACCTGCACCAAGAGAAGAACATGGATTAAAAGCACCATGCTTTTAACCATGCCATCTATGCACCAGACTCCATAACAACTCTATGCAGTGTCGAGAATACCATAATTTCATAGTGTCATTGATTGACTAAACTGTACATGCAGCTAAGTAGCATTAAGAATTCATGACTTTTATGATGTATGTGTGTGTGTGTGTGTGTGTGTATGTAAGCGAGAGAAAGAGACAGAGAGAGAGAGAGAGAGAGAGAGAGAGAGAGAGAGAGAGAGAGAGAAAGAAAGGGGACCTCGTTCTCCATCACTTAGATGAGACAGACTCCTGTGGCAAGTTTGACATTGAGGTCAGAGGGGTTGGTTACAGCAAGCAGCGGTTCAGGTCAGTGAAAGCCAGTGAAAGCTCTTCCACTGCTCAGTTTGCCAGCAAAATGTGTACATAAAGTAGTAAAGCTCAATGCAATATTTGAATAGGTAGAGTATACACAAAATACAAATTGTATTAAAGTAAAGCATGTACTGTATCTACCAGAATTGTTTATATTTATCTACAGTATATTGTTGTGACTACACTGACACTCCACTTCAGTGACTTCAATTAACACTGCTGACTTGTTACTTACTCACCAGCACTGTTTAAATTACGAAACTCAATTTTAACATCCATCACATTATATTTGCTCATGCAGGTATTCATTTGCATTTTCACACATATTATGTTGTAACTTAAGCATAAGATATATTGAGACAATGTAGACAATAACACGTTCAACCGAAAAAGGCTTAGGTTGCCTCAGTCACTATAAAATACAGGTACAATACCTCAATTACAGAGACCTCCTTAGAGGAATGAGATGGTAACTTCTCCTTACTCAAGCTGAGGATCAAACAAACTATGAAGAGCCACCCAGGAGCAGCTGCGTCATTTTGTCCTTGGTGTTAAACTGAGAAATGGAGACAGGTCCACAGGAGTGTTACCATGGTGAGATATGCCTCCAGGTCCGTCTGGACATCTTCTCTGTGGTACAACTCAGCCAACACCATTTTTCTTCCCTTCTATGGTGCCTTGAGGAGTTTTCTCACATCCCCACTACATTTCACTCACACACTAGAAAACACTCATTTGGCTGCAGTCCAATAGTCTCCTAGAGACAGTGCAAGTATTGATATATTACACTACCAAGTCTGAAAAATAAGACATGCTAAAGACTACTGCAATGACAATGACAATGACAACTGATCAGATTCACTATTTTTGCATCATGCACATTACATAAAGTGTTCACTTTATTGGGTATATCTCAATACTTCATGTAACTGTATTATGTATACCTTCAACACTTTCTACAACACAGCTGCTGACATTATTTGTTGAGCTCAACTTCACAACACTGCACTTAGCCTACATAATACAGAGTGCAAATAAAATCCGCAAGCAGCACTCAGTGAACAACATGCCAAAGCAAATGAGCAAAGACAACAGTCATGTAATTAAAACACAATCACAACACCATCTCAAGCTTCAGAACAAGCCCACTCTCAATAACATTACACGATGGTAAGGCATCCAAGGCAATGACACTTTGTGCATGGTATTTTGCTCTCCCCAGGCAGTATGTGTCCTTCACAGCGTTCCCCATGCTTATTGGTGTTAGGTTACACATCAGCACCATCAGAGGTGTTAAATGAGCAGGTAGGAACAAGTGTTCAAGGGTCCCAGTCAGCAATTTCACTGAATCAATAGAATGCTATTAGCAGTTGGCCATGTTACAGGTATTGACTTCTGCAAGAGAGGAGCTCATGCATTATTAAAATTCTCCTCACACAGTTACGCATTCCCTCTCACTGAGAAGCCAGTCTTTATCTTAATCAGATTTTTCTAGCGCTGATTTGGTTCGCTGGCTGGGTTTTCTATTTAATGGAATGGGTAGGGTGGATAAAATGCTTAAATAGGCTCCAAAGTGAGAGCGTTCAGACTGAACTCGCTTAAAGAAAGGATTTGAAAGAATGCAATTTGTGCCCTGGGTTCTATAGGACTTTCAGAAATGTTTTGCTTATCCTCTTTATGCTTTACAGAATTGTTTTCCTTTTCAGTCGTCAGACATTCTCGCCAAAAACAAGCTGTTCTCTGTCCCCTAATCATTTGCATAGGGATCTAAAAGATGAATATTTACCCTCCAGTACAAAGGAATGGACTTTCCTCAGGCCATAGAAGCATGATGCGGAAAGGAGCAGCTGCTATGACTTACACTCTCCTTCCTAATGTGGACACTTTATTCCTTAAGCATCCGTGATTGCCTGTCGTTGAACATCACCATGGCAACCCTGACTTTGACTTCACACTGCCAGTGGCCAGGCATTGGGTCTTTAGAGGGCTGATGACTGAAACGTGTGTGTGTGTGTGTGTGTGTGTGTGTGTGTGTGTGTGTGTGTGTGTGTGTGTGTGTGTGTGTGTGTGTGTGTGTGTGTGTGTGTGGTTGGGGTGGGGTGGGGAGCACAGAGATGAACTGTAGATGCCATTTGGTCCTCCTCCTGGCATGCAAACAGCACATGCATCAATTAGTCATGATGAGAAAACACTGGCTTAGGTCAAGGTTTTTTACTCTATTTCTTTAGAAACATTGAACATAATGTTTGTTGTGTGTATTGTTTGGCCCCTATTCACAAAGATGCATATTTATTGTACTCTCTATCTATACTGTACTTTCTTTGGCTTGGTTGTAAAAGATCATTCCGTTGTTCAATGCACTGTGTACTGTAGCTCTAGATGGGGTGCAGTGGATATTTCCACCGCAGTTAGAGAGACGTACAACTCAGTTTAGAGTGGCAGAGCCTGGTCTTGTCCCTCTCATAATTTCACCCCCTCAAAATGTCTCAGGTTTGCATTGTACACCAGCTCTACAGAAGATACAAGGGCACTGATCCGGTTCTTACAAGGCCATCATTTATAATCTCCAGCTTAATTATTATCACTGACAGATCATAAACGAGCTTGACTCTAATTTAGGAACAAACATTGAGTATATCCAGAGGAAAGCTTTATTGGATTTTTAATTGAAGTGCTCCAATGAATCAGTCCAGTAGAGAGATAGATAATTACTTATCAAGTTGTACATGTAATAAGCCACAAGCTGCCCTACAATACCCTTACCTGGGCTTCATGAAATAATTAATTATCTGATAATCAATTACATTTATCGCTCCAGAAGGAACGAGTCATGCTTTTTCCTTGACCAGGTCTTTTAATCAAAAAATGGTTTAGTGAGTTGATGATGAGACCTTGCTGTACAATCAAGGCTCAAATAGGCTCATTATCCAGGGCTTCTATAGTTGGGGAAGATTCCACCCTGTGAAGATGTTCTTAAATGTAAATGCAAACGATGACTGTTCTGAGGGTTCCAGGGTTACATGGCCTGGCCTGACCACATGAGTCAACATCAACAGGGCCCTCAATGACACTATATGAATCACTCTCTCATTTCAGAGAGTTTGTTAAAAGCATGCTTACAGTATATAAAATGTCACCTCTCAAGGTGGAGTTTCAATCAGACTCTTTCATTAAGAGCTATTTTAGGTAATGAAACATGAATTGATGTTCTCAATACACTCTTTAACAAAGCTTAGAAAGGATGACACATGAGGATACAGTGTTAGAGGTTTTCTTACCTGTAGGAGGAAGTCAAAGAGAGCCAGACGGCCCCACTCTGAATGGTGAACCCCTATACAGGGGGTTGAGTTGAGGGCCACCTCATTGCCACACCTGGCCCTCAGCAAGCTCTGGTACTGAGGCCAGGAGATGGGGAAGGAGTTCTGGTCATTGTCATCGTCAGCCAGGTGCTGAATGTCTGGGTTCCACCACACCACTGGCCTGGGTGTGCCGCTAGTGTACTTATAGGGAAGGATGGCACTCTGGAAGGTCCTCAACACTGTTGGCAGGCTCCTGTTCAGACCCAGCACCCTGTCTAAGTGGAAGGCAAAGACCTCAAACCAGTCGTCCGGGCGCTTGATCAGAGCACAGGAACCCTGCTGGCAATGCTCACCATGGTCTCCAGATGGCGCCCCAGGATGGGTATGACCCAACACTACCTGGAGTACCTGCCCATGGGCTGGTACCCTGGCCTTACTGTCCACCTCACCACCTGAGAGTAACTCCATCTTCTGGATATCGTCTTTACTAAACCATGGAAGAGACTGAGCTCTGGTCCTTATTCTCTGGTTGTCACTGTCCGTAAAACCCCACTCAAGCACTGTCTTACACCAGTAGGCGTCAGCCTTCCTCATCTCTGATGCTGTCTTAGACCAGCCCTCCTTGTGTGCAAACGGACGGGGCCTCTTCCTCTCTGAGAATGTTGACTTTCTTTCATGTTTCCTGAGTGCTCTGGAGACTTTTTTTACAGATTGTTTTTCAGTAACCACCTTCCCTCCTTGCCTTGTGTGCCTCTGTCCATCTGGAGAGCATTTGTGTTCAGATAGAACTTGGTTTGCTGTGACACTCTGGGCCATAACTGGATCCTGAGGATGTGGCTGGAGAGAGATATCTGACCCACTGCAGTTGGTTAGCTGGCTTCCATGCTTTGGTACTGCATTGACTGCACCATGCTGGAGGTTATGCTTTTCTTTAGCACTACTCAGTAGCTTCACTTTACTTTTGGAGACAATGTTATCTGTGTGAGTTACATCCTCTACATTGGTAATTCCAGTTGTTCTCCTTCCCAGTTTGGGTGGCTCCACCATCAATAGATGCTTGGCTGACTCTTTTCCATCACTGTGCTTCCAGGCTCCACTATGGCTATTGGGGGGAAGAAGGTAGATGGGGGCCTCAGTGGCTCCTCTGGTAGAGTGCAGGCCTTGTGAGGGCAGCCGGCTTGTCTCAGAGGCGGGGAAGGGGAGGGTGTTGATCATCATCACAGAAAGTGTGAAGAGGAGGAGGAAGGCCACCACCACCCTCCTTTTGCAGCGGATCGTTGACCACACTCTCAAGGCCTGGGAACCAGGAAGCAAAGCGAAACACTGTAGTTAGGGCAAACCAAAAATGCCATGATTATAATGGTGCCATGGAATTGCAAACATAATATGTCTTCTGCTAGCTGTATGAACGGCTCAGATGTTAGTGAGTGTTTACAGAAGAGAGAGCTGCAGTTTCTCAGAGGCTGTGGAATGCAAATACATATGATTCATACTGTATCACAATGGAGGGAGAGCAGAAAGAAAAATGCTCTCTGGAATTCCAATACTGTACGGTCATCAAAATGCAACAATCTGTGTCAATAAATGATTAATTCCTAGATTATGCTATTTCATATCATTTAAGTCTAAAAGTAATAAACTAAGCTCTGAGAGAGAGAGAGAGAGAGAGAGAGAGAGAGAGAGAGAGAGAGAGAGAGAGAGAGAGAGAGAGAGAGAAGAAGGAGACTTAATCCACGTGTATCCTGGCTGCGAAACACTAAAGTGAAAATAAAGCCTGTCTCAGCCACGTCTGGGTTTTCCACAGCTTACAGGAACGTTACAGTTACCGAGCTGAGACGAATACTGTGGCACACACAAACATATTTCAGAATAGCCTTCTGCACGCAAGGCCCAATAGAATGTGCTGTCACAGGCTGCAATGTCTTACTTTCACAGCAGCCTCAGTGATAAATGACTCTATGGCATTTATACAAACTGGTACCATTCCATATACTACAGTCCCCAGGGCTGTTAACTATGTTCTCATATAACATTATGGATGTCTGACTTATGCATTGTCAGTGAAAGGATCAGTCTAAGGTTCCATTTGGCATTCTTTGTGTACATCATTATGGAAATAAATGGGATCATAATGACCATTTCTTCTTAATATTCTTCTGTCTACTATTTCGATGATCATGTTGTTACAATGATAGGAGAGTAATTTGCCATTTCTCAGTGGCACAACTCATTTAACTGGTATAATCACCCCGTAGGTTAAAAACAGTCATGTGTCTGACAGACAACATACAGTACAGTAGGCCTACATCAGTGCCCGTCTGCCTGCACCTCTCTATCTCTCTCGGAGGGATTCTAAGGGAAGGAATGTTTCAAACCTGTGAGATCTTTTCCCCGTCACTGATGGTTTTATGGCTTTCCCAGATCCCACCTGTGAAAGGATTCCATTATGCTCATTGCAAAGAATGTCATGCCTGTAGTCCTGAGGGTCCTAGGCTCCGCAGCTTAGGTGTCCATAGATATCCCTGCCAGAATAAGATCTATACTAGAGACTCTGCCAACCATAGGACACAAGAAATTCCTAAGGCAGCTATACTATGCAGTACATCCAGGGACATTCTGTTCCAAGGCATGGGCTCATTGAAGTTGTCTTCTGCCACAGACCTACTCAAGTAACGCACTGCACCAGCCTCCAACTGGCAACATTCGGGCTCCCTTACACAACCAGCTTTTTAAGAAACATTGATCATATTCCAAGCTCTGGATTTTATTCACCTTCCTGTATCTCTCAAAAAATCTCTATCTCTTTATACACCTATTTGTTTTACCACAGGCAGGTGAATGCAACCAAGCAAAGACCATTGGTTAGAATAACCAGTAGTGTTGTCTTGTTCAGCCCATCGGTTTGTTTTCACAGTGGCTTGGCCAACCAGTTCTAATTAGCAGCCAGACATGTAGCACCTTGTGTCTTGGTGCGGATATGTCAATATCAGGACATGGTGTTGATACTCAGTGGCTTTAGCACTTTGCAAGAGCAAACATACACAGCAAGGCTATGACACGGGTCAACAACAAACCACACCACAAAAAACAAACAAGGGGAAAAGCCTTGAGGGGAAATAAACCACAATGTATACAGTCCTGGGAGGTTGTGACCGGGAGACAATGGTCATTCTGAGGGAGACTACTGTGCTGATCACACACCTGAAAATTTGGAATACAGAACCAACCTCAGACTTGGGTTTGGTTTGCATTTTGAAGTGTGTTTGAATACTCCTCCACACAATGATTAGATTCACCACCTCTTAACAAATAGCTTGAACATGAAGTCATTGTAATATGGCAGAACTATTTGAGAGTATTATTTAATTCAATCAGATAAGGCTAATATAACCTGTTACATGACAACTCTCATCAAGGTTGTAGGGGAGAACGACCACTGCATTCTTGAATGCACAGAAATGTACACTACAGTAGAATACATAGAAGTAAATAATCATATGAAAGCAGTATTGTGTCGAGTCATTCTTTGCAAATAACCTTTCTTGCAGTGATGTTTACCTTGTTGTTCAGCCCTGATGCTACTAGGCCTATTTAATAGAGCAAATTATTGAGACATTGAAGCTGAGAGGATCGTCCTTAATGGGTATTTCTTTCATTTTTGCCTCCCCAGTTCTGTCACTGACAATTCATTTGTCTGTGTTCCGCCTCTGTCTAACTGTGTCTACGACAACCACAGGGCTGGAATCCTAATAGCCTCCTACCCGTTTCAGCAGTCCAGGTGTCTGGTGCTACCTTTTGTTCTTTTCTTTTTATATCTGTCTGCGTCTCTGCAGAAGAGAGGATAGTTATACAGCATTAGGCTAGAACATGCAACAGGCACTGTAGAGGAGGACAGGTTTAGAGGCAGGGTAGGGAGAATATGGTCTCATTATTTGTGACAATTGGACAGTTATTTTTTCATCTTTGGTTTCAGTGGACCACATAACACCATATTAGCTTGCAGGTGGGCAAAACTGAGAGACTCTGTGGGTAGATAACACTAATATTACACAGACAATTGCAATTTGCAAAGACAATTTCAAAAACAGCTCTTGAAGTTGTGCAGTGCAATACAATGCAGAAGTAGCCTCAGGCTACAGTAATCATCACAAACGGCGAGGCACAAATGAAGACAATCTAATTTTACCTTACTATATTCTCTGCATTTACCCTCTATGACCAGCATTCTCAACCATCCCAATCTGCAGTTCAGTGGGAGGCCAGCAAAAGGACAGGACAGGCTGGTTCAGTCTTGAGGCTGTATTCAGACACAGTTACAGCCCAGGCATTGAAGCAGTGAGGTACAGCTCTATTAGTGTGGCCACTGTGCATGGGGAGGGAGCCTCTCCTGCTGATGCATTGTAGTTAATCACCCATTGAGAATGAAATCCTTGGCAGAATGTGAGAAGGAGTGAATTCTCCCGTCTACCATGGGAAAAAGGATACACTGCACACAGAATATTCAGATAACATTGTCTGGTCTAATTCAATCTTAGCCCACAGTCCCATGAGATAAGAGAGTCATCATCCATGTGCTAATAGGTATTATCCATTTAATAGCCATATTTTATTGCGTGAGTTAAATTGTGTTAAATCATGTGTGTGCACACAGATGTGCATGTGTCTATATGCATGTGAGGGTGAGGAGGTGTCAAGCATGTGACAAAAATGCAATGATGCTATTTCCTTGTAGTATATTGTGAACATTAAATAGGTTAATAGTTTATTAAATAGTCAGAGAGAGCGAGTACTGTATGACTATTCAGCTCTTTTGGCAATTATTTTTCCTACAATAGGAAATGAAGTCTCTCTGTGAAAATAAGACAAAATCCACTGTAATAACACAAAGAAAAGTACAAATATGCATATTTTGCCTAAACTCTACGACAAGTATGAGTTGCTTACTACAGTATACATGTATCCCTTCCAGCCACAGTCCTGAGGCAATATTAACTGAGAAAAAACAGAAATTATCTGAATTTCTAAATGCTATGCCCAAACCAAGGCAAAAAAAAAATGAAACAAAGGATTGAAGAAATCCACTTCTGTCAGTTGAAACCTGCTTTGTAAAACCACCTAGAACAAACATCAAAATAAACAATAACTGCTGTGGGGGGTGGTTGGGGGGAACAAAGCCAAGTCCATCATGTGACAGTAATTGGACATGATGGCAGGGAAATGCAGTTTGAAATCTCTCCACTGCTGTCAACATCAGCCTGTCAGAGAGGGGAAGACCCAAATTGAACCAGCCAGCGCATCTCTGCTCCCTGAAAGATCACACCATTCAGTGCTATGGTGCAAAACATAATACAGAGCAGCTCTACTCGACTGAAACCGGCATTAACCCTTTGGTTGGTTGAACACACATTCATGAGAGAGAAGAAGTGGTCTTTTTAAAATGTACAAGCGAGGAAGCAGTAGTGCACATGCCGGAGGGTAAAACGCCTGGAGGAAATAAAAACATCAGTGGATTAATCTGGAGCCACACTGCAATATTACCACCATGCATGCACCTACACACGCACACGCACACGCACACGCACACGCACACGCACACATCATTCTTTCAGTGTTTTTTGTCAGGTCGCAGCAGCAGGTTTATGTTGCTGTCTTATAGTGATCTTCACAATACCTGATGTTTCATATTTCACTACAATGGCCCATCCACTAGAAACCCGACCTGGCTTTTCCTCTACACTGAAATCATAACTGCTCATCATTGTGCTCTCCAGTAAGCAATGTTCTCCTTTCAAATTGTCTATGACCACAGAGGGCAGCTCTCATAATGGGGTAGTTATGAGGCTATATACGTATATCCCTACCTGGGAGAGACAGTGCTGAGATAAGGGTCCAAAAGAGACAACAGAACTTTTATTCTCCTCTTTACCAAGCCTCTCTTGAGGGGCAGACTTTTACAAGTGAGCTTCACGACACACATAGCCTTTCAGTTTAACGACTTGATGATGTTAAATCTCCAGACAGAGGACGAGAGGAGGAAAGCAAGAGTGTGTGTGTGTGTGTGTGTGTGTGTGTGTGTGTGTGTGTGCATACCTGTGTGTGTGTTTGTACATACATGTGTCAGTGGTGCCTCTTTGTTATGGCAGAGGCATCATCTGTCACTCAGTGTACTGGTGTGACAGCGTGTGTTAGGAGTGTGACAGCAGGCAATCTGCTGCAGTCACTGATTCAGCTGGGCAACGGCTGCATGGGGAGACAGGTGGGGACAGCTCTGGATCGGTTTCAAAATTCTGTTATCACCTAAGTGAGTAAAAACAGTGGGAGTTGGCAACGGCAGATGTCTTGAAGTGTGAGAATACAGACTTGGATTGTGCAGGATGTGTGAGATATAGCCACAGTACAAGCCCAAGGGCAAAATGCTCCTTGTGTCAGGCAAACATGTACAAGATCATCAATATACAGTAGGTTAATAGGCTACAGTAGGGACTTTGCCTGAAACGACTGAATGTCTGTTTAAAAAACAATGGCATCTGCATTGAACAGGAGATCTTTAGTTCCTGACTGGTAGGTTTAGAAAAATGTAGTTCAGTGTGTGTGCAGCATTGAAGTGTCAATTATTGTAGTTCATTCAAATACAGTATGCACAAGAGCAGCATGTCCTAATATGGTCTTAAATTACAAGTTAATATGAATTACCCACGGCTCAACTGCCTAAGGTCAATGGAATGTTGCTGTGTGTGTGGCTAGTTGATGATAGCATGCTATTCTATGCATGTAAATGATATGAGGTTGAAGTCCCATAGGGTACACTACTGATGCATTTACCCGGCTGAGTACATGTGTGATTTATTACACACACACCCTTTAAGAAGAAGCCCTAATGCTGCTCTGTTGGGCTCTGCTCTGCTGTGCAGTTTACAGGCCTCACCCGGACGGCCACAGGGACACAATGAAATAATGTCATCCACTGGGACTGCCTTGTGCGCAAATTGGGCTTTGACAGTTGTTGCCACTTAACCTAAACCTTTTGAAATTCTGACTTATAATTGTGCTTCAGTTCACACATATTAGAAATGTACAAAATTATCAATAATATGTAGTCAAAACAATATTATTTAACTCATGATTCAACCAATCCCTCTTACAAAAATAAAGGAATGCAGGATGGTATGTTACAAACTCCAGACCTTGGATTGTAGCACTGAAAATCATTACTCCACTGCTCAGACATGTTGAGTCCATATGGCTGCAATGTGAGAGCAGTCTTAATAAAGTCTGCTTCTAATCTTATGTGCCGTGGCAAAAGAGAAAGGTATGAAGGATGAGATTTTTGGACCAAAGTTAGCTTAGAATAACCCAATTTAACATTTCAAAACAATGTAAGACACATAGAACTCCCCAAAAGGATGAACTACCATAAAGACAGGATTAACTGCTATTTGCTGAGAGAGAAGTTGATCTTTACACTTCAGTAAAACACGTCTTTTCCTCCCCCACTCATCTACCTTCTTTCAAGGCATTTTCTTCTCCATGTGGTTTGCTGAGATTGTAAGTAGCCTACAAACTGCCAAAGGCATTTTCCCCTGGTTGGACTAATATGTTTGTTTCATCCAAGACACAGAACACACTCTGGGAGCCACACACACAGTCGGCAACATCTTCCAATCTTTTACAACTAGCCACCTTCTCTCTAATGCTCTGTGGGACAGGGAAATGTAAATATGCTCCAAATCAGGCCACATGAATTGAGCTTTTAAACCAGAGCTGTTATTGCACGTTCTCTAGGTATTCCCTGCTGCTCACAAAAAAACATATATGAAAGTGTTTGATCAAATGTAAACCAACTTAGCAAAAAGTGGGAAAACCGATGGAGTGATAGAGTGGTATACTTTTTGAATTTCAGTCTTAAGATGGTAGTTTTGCACATTACTCTCAATCCAACTAGTAGCGAGATCCCTCTTCACTACAACTCCAGCTGCTATCCTCTCGGACTGATCAAACTGATCAAGTTGAATTTAGTCTATGTAAATGCAAGCAGATGTGTAAGATTTATCTGTACTGTCACAATGAAATCCAACATACAAACACCAAACGGTCACACTTGCATAAAGCAGCACATACACCATGTAGTTACATCATTATTATATAATGGTGCTATTACATTGTAATATACATAGTTACTAACTATAATAGTAACTCATTTGTAACAGCATTTGGAAAGACTCGTCATGACAAGCCAATTACGGTTCTTTATGTACCATATCTTTACTCTCTGTAAAACATACTAATTTCTAAAGTGGTTATGGTGGAGTAACTACATGGCATAAGGGAAATTGAAATGTGTGTTGCTGCTAAATGTAGAGAATGTTGTTTTGTTCCCCCTGCAGTGGTGTGGCGCTCTACAGATTTATTGTGATGGAAGCCCACATTACATGGGTCATTCATAATGCATTGAGGCAACAAACATTCCACCCAGTCTGAGACAGGAACCTGGGCTTGTTTGGACTGCTCCACTCTGAGACGTGATACTGCCTGGAATTTTACATTGGCCCTTGCTTGAGCCTCGCACTCGTTGCTTTCACTATCAAAGTTCAGGAACTGAAAAGCCAGCTGAGAACACAACCGTGGACGCCATTGCCCTGTGTATTTCCCATGGGTTTGGTGCTTTTTTGTGCCGCATTTTTCTGTCCAGCATCAAATTCCAATGAGGCCCCCTGAATCTGTTGAAGTAGACTTGAGGTTGTGTTGTTTGAGGAGACGCCTTGCTCTTGTTCACTGAACTGCTGGAGCTCTTGGTTTATTGATGAACAAGCCAAGCGGACTGAACTGATTACTGGTCAAACACAACTACTGTGCCACAACACTGAATAATTTGCTAGGAGTGAAGTAGTGTTCAATCATATAAAAAAGCACACAATAACATGTGAAGCAATAAATCCTATGACAAAACATTTTTAAATAGGTTGGTTGCAGTTATTATTGGCTTCCATGCAGCAGAGCGGTTCAAAGAGCAGTTGACATGTACAGTATGGAACCAATTATGGAATGTGAGACTGTGGGGACTAGGTGGAAAACAGATTATGTCTTGAAGCAGTGTTTTGACTTACTTACTTAAATTATATTACTTTCACCTTAAATAAAAATTCATATCTACTGTACATCATTTCAAGTTTAATACTCAACTTGAAGTTCCCATAGTTTCTCATCTGGTAGCAGATAGTTGATCTATTTCTTCTAGTAGTCTAGGCTCTCCATTAATTCTAATGATATTACTGTATCCCATTCTGTGAATAGAGTAGATCAAAGTTGAATGAAGTCTCATTTGAACGCGGATCCGCGCGTTGTTGCAGATACTTCAGTATCACCGTTGGAAACAATAGTGCATTTTGCAAAACAAGAGCGTGTTGAGCACAGAAAAAAGTGTGCATGCATCCTCAGTCTGGCTGTATTCTTTAGAAAATTCAGCACTTTCATGTGGACGCTTTACATAAAGTTAAGTTACCCTCTCGTGCAGCGTAAAAAAGTGTGAATGCTGGTTTGAAAAAATGAGCCACACTTACCATCGTTTATCCCATTCGGGTGCATTCCACAAGGAAGGTTTACAGTTTCTTATTGTGTAAGTTTCCCGCAGATACCACGTAGGCTGATTTAGACGGTATCAGGCCCAATCAAAGACTGGACAGCAATGGTCCTGAAGAGGTGTGAACAATAATGTTTGTCCTATCACTTGCGTATTTGAATTTCTGTGACATTTAAATCCATACTTTGAAGATTTATTTTGCACCTTGATAGATACAACTATCAAGCGCAAGGATATTCTCACTTAAGTAGCCCCTCTAACTTCATCGGAGGATATAAAGTTTGCTATACCGCAAAGTAAGTAGCCTCCATCATAGGCAGCCGTCCCTCCCGAGGGACCATGCATTTGGGAAAGTTTATTTCACAGTAAAAGTCTTTTCGTTTTGGCCTGGATGGGTATTGGCTAGTAGACCGAAGGAATACACTGAAATTGGAGAACAGTCGGCGCGCTTCCTAACGTGGTCTACAGCTGCCAAAATATTGAAGACACCTTGAAATGGCAGAGAAGGATAGAACGATTTCTAGTCTTCAACTGATGTTTCCTTTTCCCGTGGTTTTGGTTTAAGGTGGACCTTAAGTGGCCTACACCCACCTTAAGATATAGTCAATATTTTGTATTTTACCCCTTTAGTTATTAAGTTACTCTAGATGATAGTTATATTCTATCCTGTTCATGGCTGAAGGCAGCGGATTTCCATAGGCTATAGAAGTTGCTCTGTGAATTCTTGGCTAAATTATGCTGGTCAAGACTGCCCTCTTTTGGCAGCTACCTACACAGGCACACAGTTGAAATGTATTACAAAACGACATTAACAATGATGTGATTCATGTTGTGAAAGGCCAACAGACCATTGTTAGGAGAATGATATATAATTCATTGAATATATCCAGAGTGCACTATTGTAGCTTATAACCAGGCAAATGTTGTTCATGTGGACACATAGATAATTAATTAGGGACCCTTGTCTGTCCTTTTATCTACATGAATTTATGAATGTATGTATGTATTAATTTATTTGGACTTGTATCAATTTATCAATGCTATTGTATGTAGGCTACCTATAGACCCTGCAAGACTTCCCAGGTGAGATGAGACAGAATTTTGTAATGACATCACAATCACATCGGTGCTCTCATAATGGCATGTGAAGTCACAATGTTCTGCTGAAGCTGAAGATTCCATTAACCAAGTAGTTCAAATCAAGCAGCTCAACCAACTCAACATAATTTGCAAAGGGATCTTAGGAGCAGCTGACCAGGAGAGTAAATTGGTTGATAAGTATGTGTTCTTTCTCTATCATGTTTACACATATATATTCATTCAGTCAAATATTGTCTACAAAACAGTGTTTGTTAAATTAGTTATTACATTTTACTGTAAGATACAGGACCAGATATATAAGGATTGTTTTCAAACTGTGTTGAACAGTCTGCTATTGTATTTCATACAATGTTCTTCAGCCCCAAGGGCACAGCATGGACCCTTGTTCCAGTCATCACTGGACTAGGATTGATAGTAGAAATGTAGGTCACATCAGAAATCTTTTGTCTTATTTTTCTCTTCAGCTTTAAATGTTTGATAAACTCTGTAAACTCAACAGCATAAGGATATTCATTTCACTTTCAGCTAATTGCTGAGCTGAAGAAAGAAAATTTCAATCTGAAGCTCCGGATTTATTATGCAGAGGAAGGCAGTCAGCATGGAGACTCACCTGATGTCCTCTCAATGGTGAGTGTACTCTTAAATGAATGGGAGAAAGTCAATTAAAGTTTGCAGTTTGCTTATGGTTGCAGATAATGTTGCTTTTCCTCATTGAATCAGAAACAGCAAATTGAAGAACTGCTAAGCAGTTTAAATAGACAGCAGAGACAGAATGCAAAGCTGAAGACGAAACTGGCTGAGAAGATTCAGCAAAACCGATTCACCAAACAGAAGCTTTCTATAAGGAGGTCTCAGGTTAAGAGCCTGAGGACGGAAAGGAAGCTCCTTAAGAACGAAATTGAGGCCAGGAGGGTGTTGTGCCTCTCTCTTGAAGACAAATGGGCTGAGATAGAGAGACCAACACTACTAGGTACATTGTTTGCTTATCAGAAAGAGGAAAATGACCCAGGTCCAAAATAGTGTCAGAAGAATGGCTTAATGAAAAGGTCCAATTAATTATTTATAATGGTGTTTTGATGGGCAGATAAAAGGAAGGTGGCCTCTACAGGTGACTGCAAAACACCTGGAGAAGAAATGAACAGGTGTGTAAGACATATACATTGTGAATAACCTTACCCATACAAACAGGAATGACCATTGGCTTTCCTTGTGTACTGTACAGTAATGGATCATTTGAATTTTAATGCCTTTATGCAGAATGCAGGCCATTCACCTGGCAGCGAACTGCGGCGGGTTCAGCTCAGGGGACCAGCGATCTGCAGATGCTCCCCCCCCCCCTGCTATTCTCCCTGTCGCTCCTGAGGTAGTGAGTGGACTGCTGCCTGAGCCACTGCTCAGCAGCATGACACTCCTCCTGGAGAACTCAACTGATGAGGTGGGTGGTTTGTCAGTTCACAGGAGAGAAATGGATCCTGGGGTGAGTAATTTTCGGTCACTTGCCAGGTTCCCACTTCAGGCACACTTTGTGAGGCCATTGATGTATATACTTTTGCTCTCTCTCTCTCTCTCTCTCTCTCTCTCTCTTAAGGATGCCCTGATTCTCTGAATCAGTTCTCTGATGTATGTCCTTACCTTTTCCCTCTCTTAAGGATGCTCTGATGATCCCAGCAGCACAGCAGTGCCACAGCTTTGCCTCAGCTGTCCCTGAGACACTGCAGGCCCAAGAGGACCAGGCCAGGCAGGCTGCCAGTGGGCCTGGGAATGAAGCACCTCCTCCTGCTGTTGTCCCTGAGGTCATAAGAGGACTCCTGTCTCCGTTTCAGCCAACCTGCCGGACACATCTGAAGATGAGGCGGTCAGGAAGAGTCCGAAGAGCCAACAACTACCAGCCAAAAATCATTGGACTCCCTGATCAGTCCACAGATAAGGCAGAGGATGTTTTGGCACTGAAGAGAAATAAGAACTTCGAGGTGAGTGTTTTTTTTTGTCACAGTCAGTTTTGTCAGACATGCTGTATGCCAGTTTTTTTACTCAGACATGTGCCAGTGTTCTGTTGCCCCAAATCCAATGTCAACATATATTGTACTTATAAATCAATCCACCACAGAGCAAGCTGCCATTCACAGCTCATTCCATTTGTTCTCTGAATCAGTTCTCTGATGTAAGTCCTTACCTTTTCCCTCTCTTAAGGATGCTCTGATGATCCCAGCAGCACAGCAGTGCCACAGCTTTGCCTCAGCTGTCCCTGAGACACGGCAGGCCCAAGAGGACCAGGCCAGGCAGGCTGCCAGTGGGCCTGGGAATGAAGCACCTCCTCCTGCTGTTGTCCCTGAGGTCATAAGAGGACTCCTGTCTCCGTTTCAGCCAACCTGCCGGACACATCTGAAGATGAGGCGGTCAGGAAGAGTCCGAAAAGCCAACAACTACCAGCCAAAAATCATTGGACTCCCTGATCAGTCCACAGATAAGGCAGAGGATGTTTTGGCACTGAAGAGAAATAAGAACTTCGAGGTGAGTGTTTTTTTTTGTACAGTCAGTTTTGTCAGACATGCTGTATGCCAGTTTTTTTACTCAGACATGTGCCAGTGTTCTGTTGCCCCAAATCCAATGTCAACATATATTGTACTTATAAATCAATCCACCACACAGCAAGCTGCCATTCACAGCTCATTCCATTTGTTCTCTGAATCAGTTCTCTGATGTAAGTCCTTACCTTTTCCCTCTCTTAAGGATGCTCTGATGATCCCAGCAGCACAGCAGTGCCACAGCTTTGCCTCAGCTGTCCCTGAGACACGGCAGGCCCAAGAGGACCAGGCCAGGCGGGCTGCCAGTGGGCCTGGGAATGAAGCACCTCCTCCTGCTGTTGTCCCTGAGGTCATAAGAGGACTCCTGTCTCCGTTTCAGCCAACCTGCCGGACACATCTGAAGATGAGGCGGTCAGGAAGAGTCCGAAGAGCCAACAACTACCAGCCAAAAATCATTGGACTCCCTGATCAGTCCACAGATAAGGCAGAGGATGTTTTGGCACTGAAGAGAAATAAGAACTTCGAGGTGAGTGTTTTTTTCACTATCAGTCTTGTCAGACATGTGCCAGTGTTTGGTTGCCCCAAATCCAACTTCAACATACAAGATTCAAGTGTATTGTACTTATAAATCACTCCGGGCTGCCATTCACAGCTCACGCTATCAGTTCTCTGATGTATGTCCTTACCTTTTCCCTCTCTTTAGACTCACCTGATGAACCAGGCAGCTCCAGATGTCAGCAAAATCACTTTAGCCCTCCCGCAGATGCTCATACAGGCAGGAGACCAGCAGCTTCAGCAAAAGACTACCCTCCTGCAGTCAACCCACTGCCCAGGCCAGTGGGACAAGATGCAGTCAGGGCATGCCCATTGGGCCAATAATCAGCCTCCAACAGACGGTAGACTGTTGAAGCGATCAACAGAGGTTGATAATGAACCAACTCAAAAAAGAGTTAAGAGGCTCAATGTGAGTGAATTCTGTCACTGTCAGTTTTTTCAGACTTGTCAGACATGTTTTAGTAATGTTTTAGTGTTCTACAGTACCTTCTCATATCCAACTCCAACATATATTGTAAATATAAATCAATCACTCTGTTTTTGTTATTTTCACCAATATTTTTAGGCCACACAGCAAGATGCCACTCTTAGCACACACTCTTAGAAATAAAGGTTCTAATTAGTACCAAAAAGGGTTCTTAATTTGTCCCTGGAGGGGAACCCTTTTTGGTGCCATGTAGAACCCTTTTGGGTTCCATGTCAAACCCTTTTGGGCTCCATGTCGAACCCTTTCCACAGAGAGTTCTAAATGGAACCCAAAAGAGTTCTACATGGAACCCAAAAGGTTCTACATGGCACCAAAATGGGTTCTTCAAAGGGTTCCCCTACAGGGACAAATGAAGAACCCTTTTGGAACCCTTTTTTCTAAGAGTGCACACTATGAGTCCTGGTTCAACTCATTGATGTACACCCTTTTGCCCTCATTTAAGGATGAACAGATAATGATCCCAGCAGCACAGCACTGCAGTGCGCTACATTCAGGGCAGAGGCACTCAGGGAGCACTCGTAGGGCCAGCAGCCGTCCTGCAAAAGCCTGCAGACGAGCTCACCGCAGTCAAGCATGGGGTAAGGACAAAGAATCCTGAGAAGGAATCATTTTTGATTGTAGCTATAACAGGATCTATATGCTTTCTTTATATTTGATGTATGGAGACATGTTTGTAAAGACAGGACTATGATGATTTCAGCTGTGATGGACGGTGCACCCAAGGTTGACCATTGGCCAGCCTCTATAATTACCAGCCACATTCCCCAGGTGGGTGTTGCCCCCTGGGCCTTGAACTCGTTATGACTCAGGTCGTTATGACTCTAACTTGATCTAACATCACTGTCATTTATATACCACAGGTGGACCTGACACTGGCAGGAGAAAAGGGGACACATCTGAGGAAAAGAGCACAAGGTAGGTCCATAAAAAAAAATTAACTACTACAGCCAGCTGGGGGAGGGCTTGGGGATTACTAAACAATATGAAAAATAAATACATACATAAATAAGTAAACAGATTTGTTTTTAATAATTTATTTAAAAAAACAAACTAATTGCTTCCTGTATCGACTTTTGTATCATTTCAAAGTCTAATCAATAATCTATTCTAATGTTCTGAAAGTATCACAGACCCAGGAGATGGAAGATGGGTCTATCAAAAAGCGAAGGACATAAACCAGGTGAGTTCATACATTTTGTAGTTTCATTTGGAGGTATTTTCATCAATGTTATTATGCCAACAACAAGCTGCAACAACAAGCTTCCAACACATCGTATCAGCCCTAGATGAGTTCATTGATGTACTGACTGTATGTCCTTACTTTGTCCTCTTAGGGATGACCTGTTGACTGACCTGGCGTCCCTAAACATGCAGAGCAGCTGACTTTCAGAGTCACCAATAAACATTATATTTACCAATCCTTTTTGGTGAGCCGACTTGTAATGTTAAGAGTTAAGAGGTAGGACACAGAAACTACAGCTGAAGTGAAATGTAAAGATGCTTCAAATCAGGCCACATAAATTGAGCTTTTAAACCAGAGCTGTTATTGCACGTTCTCTAGGTATTCCCTGCTGCTCACAAAAAAACATATATGAAAGTGTTTGATCAAACGTAAACCAACTTAGCAAAAAGTGGGAAAACCGATGGAGTGATAGAGTGGTATACTTTTTGAATTTCAGTCTTAAGATGGTAGTTTTGCACATTACTCTCAATCCAACTAGTAGCGAGATCCCTCTTCACTACAACTCCAGCTGCTATCCTCTCGGACTGATCAAACTGATCAAGTTGAATTTAGTCTATGTAAATGCAAGCAGATGTGTAAGATTTATCTGTACTGTCACAATGAAATCCAACATACAAACACCAAACGGTCACACTTGCATAAAGCAGCACATACACCATGTAGTTACATCATTATTATATAATGGTGCTATTACATTGTAATATACATAGTTACTAACTATAATAGTAACTCATTTGTAACAGCATTTGGAAAGACTCGTCATGACAAGCCAATTACGGTTCTTTATGTACCATATCTTTACTCTCTGTAAAACATACTAATTTCTAAAGTGGTTATGGTGGAGTAACTACATGGCATAAGGGAAATTGAAATGTGTGTTGCTGCTAAATGTAGAGAATGTTGTTTTGTTCCCCCTGCAGTGGTGTGGCGCTCTACAGATTTATTGTGATGGAAGCCCACATTACATGGGTCATTCATAATGCATTGAGGCAACAAACATTCCACCCAGTCTGAGACAGGAACCTGGGCTTGTTTGGACTGCTCCACTCTGAGACGTGATACTGCCTGGAATTTTACATTGGCCCTTGCTTGAGCCTCGCACTCGTTGCTTTCACTATCAAAGTTCAGGAACTGAAAAGCCAGCTGAGAACACAACCGTGGACGCCATTGCCCTGTGTATTTCCCATGGGTTTGGTGCTTTTTTGTGCCGCATTTTTCTGTCCAGCATCAAATTCCAATGAGGCCCCCTGAATCTGTTGAAGTAGACTTGAGGTTGTGTTGTTTGAGGAGACGCCTTGCTCTTGTTCACTGAACTGCTGGAGCTCTTGGTTCATTGATGAACAAGCCAAGCGGACTGAACTGATTACTGGTCAAACACAACTACTGTGCCACAACACTGAATAATTTGCTAGGAGTGAAGTAGTGTTCAATCATATAAAAAAGCACACAATAACATGTGAAGCAATAAATCCTATGACAAAACATTTTTAAATAGGTTGGTTGCAGTTATTATTGGCTTCCATGCAGCAGAGCGGTTCAAAGAGCAGTTGACATGTACAGTATGGAACCAATTATGGAATGTGAGACTGTGGGGACTAGGTGGAAAACAGATTATGTCTTGAAGCAGTGTTTTGACTTACTTACTTAAATTATATTACTTTCACCTTAAATAAAAATTCATATCTACTGTACATCATTTCAAGTTTAATACTCAACTTGAAGTTCCCATAGTTTCTCATCTGGTAGCAGATAGTTGATCTATTTCTTCTAGTAGTCTAGGCTCTCCATTAATTCTAATGATATTACTGTATCCCATTCTGTGAATAGAGTAGATCAAAGTTGAATGAAGTCTCATTTGAACGCGGATCCGCGCGTTGTTGCAGCGTAAAAAAGTGTGAATGCTGGTTTAGAAAAAATGAGCCACACTTACCATCGTTTATCCCATTCGGGTGCATTCCACAAGGAAGGTTTACAGTTTCTTATTGTGTAAGTTTCCCGCAGATACCACGTAGGCTGATTTAGACGGTATCAGGCCCAATCAAAGACTGGACAGCAATGGTCCTGAAGAGGTGTGAACAATAATGTTTGTCCTATCACTTGCGTATTTGAATTTCTGTGACATTTAAATCCATACTTTGAAGATTTATTTTGCACCTTGATAGATACAACTAACAAGTGCGAGGATATTCTCACTTAAGTAGCCCCTCTAACTTCATCGGAGGATATAAAGTTTGCTATACCGCAAAGTAAGTAGCCTCCATCATAGGCAGCCGTCCCTCCCGAGGGACCATGCATTTGGGAAAGTTTATTTCACAGTAAAAGTGCTTTCGTTTTGGCCTGGATGGGTATTGGCTAGTAGACCGAAGGAATACACTGAAATTGGAGAGCAGTCGGCGCGCTTCCTAACGTGGTCTACAGCTGCCAAAATATTGAAGACACCTTGAAATGGCAGAGAAGGATAGAACGATTTCTAGTCTTCAACTGATGTTTCCTTTTCCCGTGGTTTTGGTTTAAGGTGGACCTTAAGTGGCCTACACCCACCTTAAGATATAGTCAATATTTGTTATTTTACCCCTTTAGTTATTAAGTTACTCTAGATGATAGTTATATTCTATTCTGTTCATGGCTGAAGGCAGCGGATTTCCATAGGCTATAGACGTTGCTCTGTGAATTCTTGGCTAAATTATGCTGGTCAAGACTGCCCTCTTTTGGCAACTACCTACACAGGCACACAGTTGAAATGTATTACAAAACGACATTAACAATGATGTAATTCATGCTATGAAAGGCCAACAGACCATTGTTAGGAGAATGATATATAATTCATTGAATATATCCAGAGAGCACTATTGTAGCTTATAACCAGGCAAATGTTGTTCATGTGGACACATAGATAATTAATTAGGGACCCTTGTCTGTCCTTTTATCTACATGAATTTATGAATGTATGTATGTATTAATTTATTTGGACTTGTATCAATTTATCAATGCTATTGTATGTAGGCTACCTATAGACCCTGCAAGACTTCCCAGGTGAGATGAGACAGAATTTTGTAATGACATCACAATCACATCGGTGCTCTCATAATGGCATGTGAAGTCACAATGTTCTGCTGAAGCTGAAGATTCCATTAACCAAGTAGTTCAAATCAAGCAGCTCAACCAACTCAACATCATTTGCAAAGGGATCTTAGGAGCAGCTGACCAGGAGAGTAAATTGGTTGATAAGTATGTGTTCTTTCTCTATCATGTTTACACATATATATTCATTCAGTCAAATATTGTCTACAAAACAGTGTTTGTTAAATTAGTTATTACATTTTACTGTAAGATACAGGACCAGATATATAAGGATTGTTTTCAACTGTGTTGAACAGTCTGCTATTGTATTTCATACAATGTTCTTCAGCCCCAAGGGCACAGCATGGACCCTTGTTCCAGTCATCACTGGACTAGGATTGATAGTAGAAATGTAGGTCACATCAGAAATCTTTTGTCTTATTTTTCTCTTCAGCTTTAAATGTTTGATAAACTCTGTAAACTCAACAGCATAAGGATATTCATTTCACTTTCAGCTAATTGCTGAGCTGAAGAAAGAAAATTTCAATCTGAAGCTCCGGATTTATTATGCAGAGGAAGGCAGTCAGCATGGAGACTCACCTGATGTCCTCTCAATGGTGAGTGTACTCTTAAATGAATGGGAGAAAGTCAATTAAAGTTTGCAGTTTGCTTATGGTTGCAGATAATGTTGCTTTTCCTCATTGAATCAGAAACAGCAAATTGAAGAACTGCTAAGCAGTTTAAATAGACAGCAGAAGCTGAATGCAAAGCTGAAGACGAAACTGGCTGAGAAGATTCAGCAAAACCGATTCACCAAACAGAAGCTTTCTATAAGGAGGTCTCAGGTTAAGAGCCTGAGGACGGAAAGAAAGCTCCTTAAGAACGAAATTGAGGCCAGGAGGGTGTTGTGCCTCTCTCTTGAAGACAAATGGGCTGAGATAGAGAGACCAACACTACTAGGTACATTGTTTGCTTATCAGAAAGAGGAAAATGACCCAGGTCCAAAATAGTGTCAGAAGAATGGCTTAATGAAAAGGTCCAATTAATTATTTATAATGGTGTTTTGATGGGCAGATAAAAGGATGGTGGCCTCTACAGGTGACTGCAAAACACCTGGAGAAGAAATGAACAGGTGTGTAAGACATATACATTGTGAATAACCTTACCCATACAAACAGGAATGACCATTGGCTTTCCTTGTGTACTGTACAGTAATGGATCATTTGAATTTTAATGCCTTTATGCAGAATGCAGGCCATTCACCTGGCAGCGAACTGCGGCGGGTTCAGCTCAGGGGACCAGCGATCTGCAGATGCTCCCCCCCCCCCTGCTATTCTCCCTGTCGCTCCTGAGGTAGTGAGTGGACTGCTGCCTGAGCCACTGCTCAGCAGCATGACACTCCTCCTGGAGAACTCAACTGATGAGGTGGGTGGTTTGTCAGTTCACAGGAGAGAAATGGATCCTGGGGTGAGTAATTTTCGGTCACTTGCCAGGTTCCCACTTCAGGCACACTTTGTGAGGCCATTGATGTATATACTTTTGCTCTCTCTCTCTCTCTCTCTCTCTTAAGGATGCCCTGATTCTCTGAATCAGTTCTCTGATGTATGTCCTTACCTTTTCCCTCTCTTAAGGATGCTCTGATGATCCCAGCAGCACAGCAGTGCCACAGCTTTGCCTCAGCTGTCCCTGAGACACTGCAGGCCCAAGAGGACCAGGCCAGGCAGGCTGCCAGTGGGCCTGGGAATGAAGCACCTCCTCCTGCTGTTGTCCCTGAGGTCATAAGAGGACTCCTGTCTCCGTTTCAGCCAACCTGCCGGACACATCTGAAGATGAGGCGGTCAGGAAGAGTCCGAAGAGCCAACAACTACCAGCCAAAAATCATTGGACTCCCTGATCAGTCCACAGATAAGGCAGAGGATGTTTTGGCACTGAAGAGAAATAAGAACTTCGAGGTGAGTGTTTTATTTTGTCACAGTCAGTTTTGTCAGACATGCTGTATGCCAGTTTTTTTACTCAGACATGTGCCAGTGTTCTGTTGCCCCAAATCCAATGTCAACATATATTGTACTTATAAATCAATCCACCACACAGCAAGCTGCCATTCACAGCTCATTCCATTTGTTCTCTGAATCAGTTCTCTGATGTAAGTCCTTACCTTTTCCCTCTCTTAAGGATGCTCTGATGATCCCAGCAGCACAGCAGTGCCACAGCTTTGCCTCAGCTGTCCCTGAGACACTGCAGGCCCAAGAGGACCAGGCCAGGCAGGCTGCCAGTGGGCCTGGGAATGAAGTACCTCCTCCTGCTGTTGTCCCTGAGGTCATAAGAGGACTCCTGTCTCCGTTTCAGCCAACCTGCCGGACACATCTGAAGATGAGGCGGTCAGGAAGAGTCCGAAGAGCCAACAACTACCAGCCAAAAATCATTGGACTCCCTGATCAGTCCACAGATAAGGCAGAGGATGTTTTGGCACTGAAGAAAAATAAGAACTTCGAGGTGAGTGTTTTATTTTGTCACAGTCAGTTTTGTCAGACATGCTGTATGCCAGTTTTTTTACTCAGACATGTGCCAGTGTTCTGTTGCCCCAAATCCAATGTCAACATATATTGTACTTATAAATCAATCCACCACACAGCAAGCTGCCATTCACAGCTCATTCCATTTGTTCTCTGAATCAGTTCTCTGATGTATGTCCTTACCTTTTCCCTCTCTTAAGGATGCTCTGATGATCCCAGCAGCACAGCAGTGCCACAGCTTTGCCTCAGCTGTCCCTGAGACACGGCAGGCCCAAGAGGACCAGGCCAGGCAGGCTGCCAGTGGGCCTGGGAATGAAGCACCTCCTCCTGCTGTTGTCCCTGAGGTCATAAGAGGACTCCTGTCTCCGTTTCAGCCAACCTGCCGGACACATCTGAAGATGAGGCGGTCAGGAAGAGTCCGAAGAGCCAACAACTACCAGCCAAAAATCATTGGACTCCCTGATCAGTCCACAGATAAGGCAGAGGATGTTTCGGCACTGAAGAGAAATAAGAACTTCGAGGTGAGTGTTTTTTTCACTATCATGTGACATGTGCCAGTGTTTGGTTGCCCCAAATCCAACTTCAACATACAAGATTCAAGTGTATTGTACTTATAAATCAATCCGGGCTGCCATTCACAGCTCACGCTATCAGTTCTCTGATGTATGTCCTTACCTTTTCCCTCTCTTTAGACTCACCTGATGAACCAGGCAGCTCCAGATGTCAGCAAAATCACTTTAGCCCTCCCGCAGATGCTCATACAGGCAGGAGACCAGCAGCTTCAGCAAAAGACTACCCTCCTGCAGTCAACCCACTGCCCAGGCCAGTGGGACAAGATGCAGTCAGGGCATGCCCATTGGGCCAATAATCAGCCTCCAACAGACGGTAGACTGTTGAAGCGATCAACAGAGGTTGATAATGAACCAACTCAAAAAAGAGTTAAGAGGCTCAATGTGAGTGAATTCTGTCACTGTCAGTTTTTTCAGACTTGTCAGACATGTTTTAGTAATGTTTTTGTGTTCTACAGTACCTTCTCATATCCAACTCCAACATATATTGTAAACATAAATCAATCACTCTGTTTTTGTTATTTTCACCAATATTTTTAGGCCACACAGCAAGATGCCACTCTTAGCACACACTCTTAGAAATAAAGGTTCTAATTAGTACCAAAAAGGGTTCTTAATTTGTCCCTGGAGGGGAACCCTTTTTGGTGCCATGTAGAACCCTTTTGGGTTCCATGTCAAACCCTTTTGGGCTCCATGTCGAACCCTTTCCACAGAGAGTTCTAAATGGAACCCAAAAGAGTTCTACATGGAACCCAAAAGGTTCTACATGGCACCAAAATGGGTTCTTCAAAGGGTTCCCCTACAGGGACAAATGAAGAACCCTTTTGGAACCCTTTTTTCTAAGAGTGCACACTATGAGTCCTGGTTCAACTCATTGATGTACACCCTTTTGCCCTCATTTAAGGATGAACAGATAATGATCCCAGCAGCACAGCACTGCAGTGCGCTACATTCAGGGCAGAGGCACTCAGGGAGCACTCGTAGGGCCAGCAGCCGTCCTGCAAAAGCCTGCAGACGAGCTCACCGCAGTCAAGCATGGGGTAAGGACAAAGAATCCTGAGAAGGAATCATTTTTGATTGTAGCTATAACAGGATCTATATGCTTTCTTTATATTTGATGTATGGAGACATGTTTGTAAAGACAGGACTATGATGATTTCAGCTGTGATGGACGGTGCACCCAAGGTTGACCATTGGCCAGCCTCTATAATTACCAGCCACATTCCCCAGGTGGGTGTTGCCCCCTGGGCCTTGAACTCGTTATGACTCAGGTCGTTATGACTCTAACTTGATCTAACATCACTGTCATTTATATACCACAGGTGGACCTGACACTGGCAGGAGAAAAGGGGACACATCTGAGGAAAAGAGCACAAGGTAGGTCCATAAAAAAAAATTAACTACTACAGCCAGCTGGGGGAGGGCTTGGGGATTACTAAACAATATGAAAAATAAATACATACATAAATAAGTAAACAGATTTGTTTTTAATAATTTATTTAAAAAAACAAACTAATTGCTTCCTGTATCGACTTTTGTATCATTTCAAAGTCTAATCAATAATCTATTCTAATGTTTTATCTGAAAGTATCACAGACCCAGGAGATGGAAGATGGGTCTATCAAAAAGCGAAGGACATAAACCAGGTGAGTTCATACATTTTGTAGTTTCATTTGGAGGTATTTTCATCAATGTTATTATGCCAACAACAAGCTGCAACAACAAGCTTCCAACACATCGTATCAGCCCTAGATGAGTTCATTGATGTACTGACTGTATGTCCTTACTTTGTCCTCTTAGGGATGACCTGTTGACTGACCTGGCGTCCCTAAACATGCAGAGCAGCTGACTTTCAGAGTCACCAATAAACATTATATTTACCAATCCTTTTTGGTGAGCCGACTTGTAATGTTAAGAGTTAAGAGGTAGGACACAGAAACTACAGCTGAAGATGGGTAATGTGTAAATGATATTTTACAGTTTATTTGGAATACATTGACCATTCACCCAACGAAATATGCAGTTAGACAAAGATTTACATACAACCATTAGATGGAAAACATGCAAACTATCAGAGGTAGATCACATTATTGGTAATGCCATCTAACAAAACATGTGAGTCATGATCGCATGTCTACCATGCTGCCTTCAATCAATGTAATGATTAAGCAATGCCGCAAGAGTTTATTAGTCAGTGCAAAAGTGAATCATTCCAGCTCCTGTACATTTAGACCTCCCTTTCAGAACTGACTTATAATTATAATTTGTTGCTGAGTCTTTCGGAATTGTCTCTGGTTTATCTACAGAACCCAAGGCATCATAGACCCTTAGTCTAAAGTGTACCCTCTCACCTTCAACTCACATGCTTTAAATGTCCTGAATTGAATCCTTCATCCTGATCATGATAATATCTGGTGATAATATGTCGCACATGTCTGTTCTGTTACCTGTACCCGTGTCTATGCGGCGACCTCAAGCATGGCCTCCTTTGGGGTGCACATGACCACACTCCCCTCTAGTGGCGATCAGTAGCAAGCACGCACTAACATGATGAGCAGGAACATGACGCTGATGATTGTCACGGCTGAGAACAAGAAGATGAGCCCCCCGAACACAGAGTTGGTCATGGGGAGATGTACCAGCTTGGCCTCAGCAGGAATCATACTGGAGAGATCCAGCATGTAGCCCAGACTCCAGCCTATGGAGGTATTGTGCACCTAGAAAGAAGGTCAAGAGGCAGAATGAGGCATGGCTGTAAGTTTCACTAGGGACGGTGAAACCTCCACATTTTAAAATGTTTTTTTTTCTCCGGAGATGTGGCTAGGTATTTATCAAGCAACCTGTTGATAAAGAATGTTGAAACTATGCAGAATTCCACAAAATATGCTTACAAAAAGCAACCATTTCCTCATGCACACGGCCTCTGCCCAAGGATTCTGCATTTCAGCATTACTGTCTCCCCCACATTTAGAATCAAACCTATGCCCATGGTACAGTATGAGGTCACTATAACATTCAAAAATCCTGACTTTTCCCAAACTTTATGCATACAGACAACAATGCACAATGCATTTTTCAAGTTGAGAAAAAGTTGTAAAGAACTGTGGTTATGTAATAAATAATTGAGGCAAACTGGCCCATCTTACATTACATCAACATTACTGTACTGTACATCTTTTGGACATCATTACAGTCTACAAGATGAAAATAATAATGTGAATAGGCCACAGTGTTTACAGACAACAATGCACAATGCGAAAATTCAAGTTGAGAAAAAGTTGTAAAGAACTGTGGTTATATAATAAATAATTGAGGCAATCAGGCCCAGAGGCAGTTGACTCATCCTTTGGATCCATCTTGCAATGCCTTCCATGGGAGAGGCCAAGTCTGATAAAAGAGCACCAATTTCTTTTGACACCAAAGAAATTAAGACAGACAGACAGTAGGTCACTTGTTGATGGCATGGACTATCGTTACCATGCGGGACAAATCCCCTATTTTTCATAATTTTGAAAAGGCTAACCACAGTCTCTGTGTTTAGGAAGATCCTTTATGTATAGCCAAAATTAGTTCCAATTAGTTCCTGGGATCATAAGGGAAGAATTTGGCCTTTTCCTTGTTTTGATCTTGGCCTCTGTCATCATAGCCACCATGTCTAATGGGGATCTGGTAGACTCAGAATGTGTCTATTCTGTTTTCTTGTTTTAAAAAAATATATATTTGGATGTCTTTTCCCCATTTTTAGCATTGCAAATATTGAACTATAATACAGTATGAATGTTATGAATTGTCATGCACCTACCTCTTTTTGGAACATAATATTTGTCCATGTCTCATCATCGAACTTATAGCCATCCACTAGTATAGTGGCGATGTAATGTATTGAATAGCAGTAACCCTTCAAGAATCGTTCACGTATCCAGACCCTTTCTTTCTTCAGCTAAAAAAAAAGACAAAAACAACATTGCATTAAAGGTCTGGAAATCTGGAATTCAAACAACAACAAAGCGCTCTCCCCGCCACTTTTTTGGTAAACAACTGAGGGATGGGGCTGGAGAAATGTAACCACTCTCAGTGTCATTGACATAGCTATGGATGGAAGGACTGACCTCCATGAGAGCAAAATGATAGTTTTAACCATGTTTTCAAGCGATACAGTGTTTGTTTACAATTGTATTGTTTACAAACAATGGAGTAAAACAATCTTATATTTTGAGTTCTGATGGAGTAAGAGAGTTGAACTAAGCACTCATGTGGCATTTATAAATTATATTCTTCAAAAATTGATGGCTATATATAATTCATTTAAAGGTCCAAAATTGATGTACCAATACCAGATTGCCCCTTGGAAAACATGTCACATGTCACATATCTTGTTGAGGTTAATCCCAAATACGAATAGATGCAATCTGTTGAAAGCATCCATGTCTAATGATGGATCTGTCTGTGTATACTGTACTTCCATTTAAAACATCACATAACAGAGACCCTGAGTCAGAACCTCACATCACAGTATACAGTTTACCTTATTCTTTTTATATACCTGCACTATGTACTAAGTGTACACCTATCTTAGCTGACATCAAATACTGCTATCATTTGTTTCTGTACCAGTATAGCTCACTGTTGGCTCACCGTTGGCCAGTCCCATGAGCAGAATTGGTCAGTGTAGTTTCTCCACTGCTCAATGGTGGAACTGCCTTTCAGGTAAAGAGCTGCAGCAGAGTAATAGAATCCAGCATAGGCCTAAGGGGACAATATGTGGCTTATGATCACAAACACACAATCACTTTATTTTCCCATGCAAGACATTGCTCAACAGCGCTTGTGTGGGTGGGTGGGTTTGGATGGTGTGGTGCATTACCTTAAAGTCCCCAGAGACAGGTGGTTGGTGAACACAATTAAAGGAGATGTTTCCCCTGCATGTCAGGTTAAATAAGTTGCGCACGGCATTCCTACAGAGTACTGACTCCGATGTCCCCACCAGGGTGATGTTCTTCTTAGGATCGTAGCCGACGGGGGTCTTTGTGCATTCAGTCCCATAGATGAACTCAGCTGTCACCGTGGAGTTGAAACCACGAGGGTAGCAGGGGTAAAGCACCTCTGTAGGGTTGTTGGAGTTCTGAGAGGAGATAAAGATACCACAGTAAAGATACCACATACAGTACAATATGTTCAATTATTGAATTTTGTATTATGGCACAGTACAGCTTCTCATAAAAAAGACAATCTGAAGGATTAATATCGGATCAGCTTGTTTAGTAACTTTAGTAGCAGGATTTCCTTTTCAATTCCATCAATGCCGTAAGTGAACTGAATTCTAAATTTGGTGATTGAAAAAAGGGCATTCATTTTCAATTACTTTTCAATACATCAATACAACATGAAACAATCTCAGTGTCTGGGTAAACTGTATGTTCCAGTAGTCAGCAACTTAACTGTTCTTTACATTCTTCTGTAAATTGAAAATAAAAAAAATAGAATTTGGAATTGAATTGGAGTTTTAAAATACTTCCTGAATTGAAGGAATTGAAAAGGAATTCGCCCCAACCCTGGTTAGTTGTATAGATATTTCAGCACCATCAGCTGTAGTTGGACTGCAAACATATTCTCGAGATGTCAATGCTTTTATATTGTTGTCTTCAAAATTAATGGCATGAGTTCTAAAAGCATTTTCTACAAAGCTAGCTTAACAGTGCATTTCCTACCAAGCTAGCAAAACAGCTGAAATGGTATGATCAATACGTTAATACCATAATGTACAGTAGTATCCTGCCGAAGCTCTCAGAGCCAATCAATGAAGTTCAATCAAGTTACATTTAAAAAGCAATTTTCACTTACTGTACTGTAGGTCTCAACATATTTAACATAAAAACACAAGTAAACAATGAGGAACTCTAAATAGACAATAAAGCAAGAAAATAAGTAAGTAAGCCTTGTGCAAGCCAGATCGGCCCATAGGGCAGGAGCCAGAAGGGCTAATCTGGCAGGAGTCTATCTCTGTTTTTGTAGTGTGAGGCAGCTTGATGTACTGTATCCACTGAACAAGACGCTAGCCTGTCACAGGGCCTTAGCCCCAATCCATCTCCGTAATGCTATGTGCCAATCAGAGGGGCATTGGGTCAAGTGTTTGGTGTTACTCGGCCGGGGATCGAATCCCTAACCCTCTGATTTCAAGGAGGACAAATAAGGCCACTGAGGTGGTAAATAGAAAAGTTAATGATTAAAATCCTTGAGAAGTGGAGAGGGTGAGGGATGTGCAGGGTAGTGCAGGAGACAAGCACAGTGCTGAAGTCACATCAGGCCACACAACAGGAAAGGAATCAGGTACATGGGTGGATACGGGTGGTCAGGAAGGGTAAAGTGGTGTTGCTGTAGAAAGCTGCCAGGATTAAATGAGAGATGACTTGACACTGTACCTCTACTATAGAAGCCATGACTCTCTTCTCTGCCTCGTTCTTCCCATAACACAGGAAGCTGTGAGTGTAGACGTTGTACTCGTAGCCGTACAGTGAGACTTTCATATAATCTTGTCCTCTAGACTCTTCTGGAACAGTGAAGGCAATCTGGGTCGACGCACCACCTAAATCCATGGACCCAACAGTCTTAGAACCATGAGGATGCACCCAGGCATTCCATATGCTTTTCTGCAAAACAGATAAAGGGTTCATGTTGAGAATGTGTTATATTAAGTCATTTCGAGTCATTTCATTCATAATGTGACTGCATTCTCATTATTTGTGTTTCTCTTCTAATGTTTGAAAAACTAAGCAAACACCCTTACATACAGACATAGTTTAATTACATTTGAGTGTAACCCAAGTTAAAAGTTTAGTGAACCTCCAGGAAATTGCCCATCAGGTAGTTGACAGTGATCCATCCATATAGCCCTTCCTCCTCTCCTGAGATGATGGAGGCATTTTGGAAATTGAAAGGCAAAGACCTGAGGTAGCTCTGCAGTTTTGATAAGATCTTGTTTGAGGCTGTTTCATCCTGTGAACTTGTAAAAACATAAAGTAATATTGAGATAATATCCACAGTCCAGCAGAGGTACAAAACAGATACAAAACAATATGTAGACTTTATACCAAAACAAGCCATTTCCAGTTCAAAAGTCACTCCCTCATAGAGGGATCTTCATGGATGGATCTACAGCAAGCACTCTATAACATGAGAACTGCATTATGGCATATGTATGGGAACTATTACAGTTTTGTTGTTTGTACTGTACAACTCACTGAAGTTCAACAATTAGCTAACAGGAGAGTCCAGTCAGGAACTGGCAAGGCTGAAACTGTCAGAGGGACGCACAAAGACTCACTGTAGTAGTCTCATCCCTGCTGTTGCACCAAGGAAGACAGGCGTTGCATTGTGCAGGGAATGGGGGATGAGTTTTGTGATGTTATCCATACAGGCTCTGATTGATTTCCATGACTCATCATCCCGTGTTTTGTTAACACCCATATCAGAGATACCTGGGCCTGCAGATGCATGTCAGACTGAGCTCAGATTCCTGCAGGACTTTAACACAGTGTTACAGTAATTGGCTGTATGAGGTTGCAGTGCATCTTGCATGCAAGTCCTCCATGCAAAGACGGAAATGTTCCATAGGCCTAAAGAAGAGATGATGACACAACCGTTATCTGAGCCTTATTTAAGCATGTGTTGGCTTTGACATGGGGATCACATCATAAATTAAATACCAGAGACACTCACCATGGACGTCACATTTCAGCTTCTCGCTCACCACCCCGGTGTTGTTCTCTTTCTCTGCTGGCCATTGGTAAAGATACATTGTAGAACGAGAGGATCCCGAGTCAATAACGATGCCATACTGCACAGAGAGAGGAGAGAAGGGGATCACACCAGATAGTCAACATGTTAGATCATAGAAAGTCAGCTTCTACAACTAGAGTCATGACTGCTCATTGTGTCATCATGAACGTTTTTAGTTGGTCCCTGATGGATGCACTCCAACTCTGATTACAGTAGCTAGATGCATTGCACTTATATGGTTATTATTGCAACCACAAAAGCTAAGAACACAGGCAGAATACAAAGACATAAAAAATGCAGCTTCTCTCTAACCACAGGGACACCACACTCAGTCAATCATCAGGGCTAAATGCAAATGTTTTGCCCTGCCCTTGAAACCTTTGTCTGGTTCTTGTCTGTCCTCACCTCAGTCCGCAAGGCTGCTAAATTGTTTGATGATTATATAGTCTCAAGCCATCCGGACCAGATATGCCGGTCACGTACAGTATGCAATTCGTGGGAGTATCGTACAGTATGCAATTCGTGGGAGTATCGTACAGTATGGAATTCGCTGGCCCAGCGAGGCTAATGTTTATACTACTCACCTTCCAACCCCCAACACTTCCCCAGCTGATTGAATGTCAGGGTGAATACATATGTGCTTCTTTGAGTAGAGAAGGATGTGGTTGTATTTACCTTGAGGCCTGGTGACTCATAGATCCGGTTATGACCCTGGATAATAGCGATAGCAGTGATGACTGCCACACTAGCCAAGAGAAAGATAAGGGCAAGGGCCGTCCAACGTTTCGATGCCATGACCTGTGCAGAGAAGAGGACAACATGTTTGCCTTTTACCGTTGTCATCCAGTCTAATAGCTGGTCTTCAAACGCAAATGCTGTGTCACTGCTTCACATGTGGTTATAAACAGTTACAACATAGTCATTATATTTGTGCGTTTGCAGTCAGATATAGCAATTACATCACTGACATTTATGTCTTCTCTTTTGAAAGCATGTTATCACCCACAGAACAGTTGTTACACAGAGGTCTGATAGCTTTAAAAAGTAACTACCACTGTTCACCACTTTGAACCAAACAGGTCATGCTTGTCATTTGTGAGGTTAAAGACTCTAAGAAAAGCTATTTTGAGGGCCTGATGCCTTTCACAGGTGCCAGAGCTGTAAACCATCAATCCATGTGTTTGAAATGTTTTTCCAAGCTCCCACGATACTGGAGACCTTTATAAGTGTTAAGTGAAATTGTGTGCTGTCAATGGTTATATTGACAATAACATTACGTAACACCTATATCTATATCATGACGAAGATGATATTGTTTCACATTACTATTGTACCAATTAATGCAGACCATCTTGCAGAACATAAGTTGGTTTTAAGGGTATCTTCATATATTTAACGATTACAACAAAGTAACAATACTTTCATCCACGAAAACTGTGGAATACTGTACATAGTTTCTATACATTTTAATTACAAACTATTTTAATGCATGTATATATGTTTGTTCTACATAATCCACAAAAAAAAAAAAAAAAAAAAGATCTACTAATTTTTTAATCCACTAATCCTGAACATCCTGTAGATAGTAGTGCATCCTATTGCCTCATACTGCCTCCTGCTGCATCCTGTAGCTCTCAGTGCCTCAGGGTATTGACCTAGCCCAACGTGTTTTGCAAATGATTGTCGGTCCATGAAGATCTATCTGTCTACTTTCTGTTTGAACTTCACCCAAGACAAGGCACATGCCACTTTATGGGTTAATTCCCATGAACATATGAGGTTATATAGTATATATGTATGTATATATATATATATATATAGTAAACAAATGCATGCATGTATATTTTGCATGTAATTTAATATTTAATTTAACTTCCAGTTATGGTATTTAGGGTTACGTTTAAGGAATAAACTGCCCACACAGAATGATATATACTGTAGCCCTGTTGTTTCCCTGAATTAAAGAGAAATCTGTTTGCTTACCTCAGAGTGTGGAAGTTTCTCAGACAGAACCAGAGCACATATAAGTGTTTTTAAGAATGCAGCTTGTCATTGACCAGCCTGCCAGGACTGGAGCAATGTACTTAACGAGGGAGGGGCTCCACATACACACCCTGTGGAGATCCCGCCCACTCCATCAGACCATTATCCAGAGAAGGGGGGGGGGTGTTGTCCATGTTATTGAATTACTGCATATTGTGGAAAGAAATCTATTGTGGAAAGATAATCTGCCTATATCAGAGTTAAATCTACTGTTAGATCATTGCCATGAACAATGATGAAATGCAAGTGGATGTGAAGTGTTTGATTGGGTGATTGATCTTCTCATGGTCAATCAATCAATCAAATGTATTTGTATAGCGCTTTTTTACAAATACAATTGTCTCAAAGTGCTTTACAATAAGAATAATACAGACAATATAAACAATGACACAATACAAACAATATTAACTAACACCCAACTGTTGACCCCCCAAAAGCAAACCAGTGGGGAGAAAAACATAAAGCACATTAAATGTTAATTCAGAACAGACCAGTGTGAAGAATCTGTTTGTGCATGCTCCTTACTTTATCTCAGGATATCAAAGGATTGGTCTGCATCAAATAATTTGGGTTGAAGTTCACCTTTGCATGATGGTAAAGCAGTATTCAGATTATTTATTTTTTTAAGTATCTTCAGCGTTAAAGCCTACAGCGAACATGTCAATATCTCTCCAAAATATGCTAGTGTTTCACACCTGAAGCTAAGACAACCTTTTCTGCCAAACGAATGGGTGGCAGGTTTATGAACATTTGTGAACATGTCCAAACAAGAGCTGCCCCAAGACAACATGATTCTGTTTTGTCTTGCAAAGCCAGCAATACCTGAAATAGGAAGCACATTACACTTCTACTGTATATCACCTATATTGTGTTTGTTTTGCTTTCAAAGTCAGTCAGAAACAGTTGAAAGCATATGTAATTGTGTGTGTTAAAGCACTCTGTGGAAACCTGAGAAGGGCTTTTGCTGCATTTTTATGTTCTGGGAAATGTACTGTATAGACCACATCAGAGGAGGGCTGTCATTAGTAGGATATGTGCAGATCAATGAAAAAAACAACCTCAAACAGCAGCACTCAAATGGACTGGCCTGCTCTGACAGTGCAACACGCAATCTGAACAAGAAGACAAGTGAGAACTACTGCTGCTACTGAACATCTGCTGGTGGACTCGTGTGTGGTCCGAGTCTGAATACAAAGCCATGCGCTATCAAACGGAATTTGATTTGTAATTCATCAGGCATCGAGATTAAGTATTTTTAGCTGCTGGGAGTGTGATCTGACACCTATTTGTCTGAGGAAACCGGAAAGGCAGACCCTCAAAATTAGATTTAGAGATAGATGCAGAAAAGCGTGGCTACAGTCTCCCTCACTGAAGCTTTCTTATTGAATCTAATGAAGTTGCATGGTCCCGTTTGATTTGCACACAACAACTCTTGTCGACATGTTTGTCTTTTGAATTGCGCACTTTAATTCATTTTGCAATTCAAAATGAATAGAATTATGCTTTTGTGTTAATTCCATTTAGACTCAATACAATGTGTGCGTGCGTGTATCAAAATGTGCTACCTTTTGTAAATCACAGAGCAAAGAGAAGGAATAATATTAAAAAATACATGCAGAGCAGTATTCTAAGAAAGTTTCCATAGATTAGGGCCCTATAATTTAAAATTATAGAAGATAAAATCACTGAATTCAGACATAAAAACGGAATTAGACAATAGGGAAAATTGCATTGAAATGATAAGAAAACAACTTAATTTGCTCCCTGGCAATATTTCTTGAAGAGTTCATATTCGTGATGCTATTTACTCTGCAACACCCCAATAATTTTGCAGAAATGTCCCATCTGTGTATGTATCTGTGTGCGCTGTGCACAACTGCAGAGCTGGCTTCATGTGTAGCCATTAGCGAACAATGCAGAGACTAGCCCTATGCAGGTAAAAACAGCTTTTCAACAGTAACTGCAAAGCAAATGTTTGATTGAATACTACATCGATTTATTGTGGTAACTGAATAAGCCATTAGGTTCAGCTTGTGCACATGCAGTAAAAAACCGGAGGAAAACTTGTCCTGTCACTTAGTGCCTGCCGCTTGACGCGCTCAGTCTGGGAGCACTCCCTTTACAATGCCGCGTGATAGAAAAAAAGCTAGCAAAATGACTTCAGGGTTGCAGTTCAAGAGCATGAACCTATGTTGCACATTTTGTTTATCAATATTCTCTTATTCACAAACTTATTTGCATTGAATTTTTAGAAGAAGAAGAAGCAGAAGAAGCACTTGAATTGAAATAATGCATAGTATAATTTAATGCAAAACGGGCCCTAAATAGGGCCCTAATAGATTCTCCAAATTAACTGTAAATGACCATGCTTTAAGAAAGAAGTTGATTATTGGTCAATTATTCTGTTTAAACAGTATCTGTTTCATCTGTTTAATCGGTTTAAAAAAAAAAATCAGGCATCGAGATGAAAAAGAAAAGATAGCCAACTGTACCCATTGATCTTCTGTATAATATATTCAGACTCACAGAGGAGCTTCTCAATTTGCGTCATTCCATCTCATAGGTCCATCAACTCAGCTAGAATTCTTCCATCAACCTCACTCCATTACCAACTGCACTACGACATTTTGTAATCCTCTGAGGAATCGTCCCAAAAGTTTATGTTAATTGTGTGCAGCATTACCCAATGCTTTCAGATTCTCACTAATTCCCCACTAAATCTCTTGGATGACATTTGACAGAAGTGTGTGGCTTTTCTTGTAGGCAGACCAATTAGAAGAAAAAGCTCTTTGGAGCCACATAATTTACAGAAAGACAAGCTAATCAAACTATACGATTAGAGAAGTGGCAGTTAATGGGTCTCTACTGCCGCAACATGAATCATGATCACACATCACACACACACGCATTCTAGTTATAAAATGAGTTTCTTTCTCAATGCAATATTATAAGAAATTCATAGTTAAAAAACTGTAATATTGTAGCAAAGGAAAGGCAGAGTAATATACGACAAATGTTTGTCCAAGAGATGTATAATAGAGTAGACTTACTTATCCATCTGTAACATTTTTAAAAACCCTTCAGCAATCATGTTGTGTGTTGACGTGCCAGAATGCACGTGTTCAAATATAGTTACTTTACTAACTTTACTTGAATACCCTCGGTAACGTATTGTACATCAATGTCATGAGACCAAATCTACTTGACATCTCTGTCTTTATCTTGACCTCATACAAAGAAAGCATTTTTTGTGAAGCATTGAATGTCAAATGATTCATATGAAAAGGAACATTGTATGTTCCATGAACTACCCCACTCCTCAGAAATGTTACTTAGTGTAGAATAGTCTGTTTGTATAGAATATAAGATTCCTTGACATCTAACCCCATTTTTGTTGGACCATTTCAGCCAATATGACATCTGAAGTAGATAATGTTAGCATCTCACATCTGTAGATCATCCACTCAAAAACCTATGGAAAAAATGATTTCATCCATTACTGTTTATCGGCTGTTACAGTACATTACTGTAGCTAACAGTACTCCCATTGTTACCACTACACTCGTGTTGAATTCACCATCCAGTGCAGTACTGATAATCGAAAGAACTTTAAGATGTTACAATGTAACATAACACACAGCCTTTGCGTGAAAAATTGTGAAATAGCATTCATTAGCATTGAATTACTAGGGCACTCGATCCTAATCTTATTCTATGTGCTGCTACAGCAATCAAAGCACAGTTAAACATAAGCATTACATGTAAACTCTGGAACATGATATGCTAGTCTTAGGACTTAGCTGTGGCTTTGAATTAGATTTGATGACTTCCATGGTATTTCCCTTGAACGCCTCTCAGACGAGAGGTCTGTGACAGTGTTCACCACATTCAACAACCTCTGAGTGTTATGAATGAGTATGTGGTCATGCTGGATTAAAATAAGGTTTATGAATTTTGAATTGGGGAAAATATAAGCATTTGTACAATCACATAGCTTTTTTGTTCCTTCTGTTTTATTGTTTTTAATGAAACACTGGAGATGCTGGAAGGCTGTATATGGTACATCTTAATGAATAATTGCTGTATAATAATATAGCTGCGAGCAGCCATGCCCGGGGTTTAAGCTTTCTGGCACAATATCGCAGCGGATATTTTACAGGGCACCTGTAAGAGTTACAGAGTTCTGTTAACGTTTCCTGTAATGCCTAGCGGATCTGCATGACATTTGGTATATATGATCTATGGACAAAGGTCTTCTTTATTACATTAGCTAAAACAGCATGGCCGCTACAAGCCAAAAACAGTTAATAGCGCCGCCATGTGGTCAAACACAACACTACTCTAGGGGTTAGGTGGTAACATCTGTGCCAAATTTCATGACTCAATTGCTGCGTTCCATTTCTCCAACCTTCTTTTGAAGTATGCAATTACGCACGTCCCAAAACGGATTTACAGCATAGGATTGGTCTAGGCATGGGTTCTTATACCAATCGATTCCCTTCAGGAAAAGGGTGGAGAATTGGGACGTAGCATACAAAGCCGAAATCACACGGGATCCGTACGTCCATTGCAATTCGTTTGACTGTCTGTTAATTCATACTGAATACGAAATATATGTGCGTCCATTCAGGTGAACTCCCTCCGTCTTGTTGCATTCTATGCTCCACTGTACCTTTAATCATAGCGAATTCTAGACCAAAAAGAGCTATGTAAATTATCTGTAGATGGCTGCATAATGGATAATATTATTTTAAAAAGGTAACTACTGTTCTGCTATTGATCTCTGTACTAGCTACTGAATGGGGGTGTGAATTCAATTAGCAGAATTTCAGAATCTTTTGGACTATTTTGCAGAGTTGTTGCTAGATGCTGAACCTGAAGGAAAAACTGAATTCTGTTTTGCCAGAAGTGTGCTCTATACACAACGTGTAGTCGATGAAGGCATTAGGTATTTGATTTGTTTGACGTGGTGCCAGGCGTCATTAATTTCAAACGGGTTTCCACCCCTTTGTAGCTATTAATTTCACCAAGCTTTCCGAACTAGGAAAAGGTCTCAACAAGGTTACTTGTAAGTAAATGTCTTCACTTATCTGCATAACTAAATAATTACATATTCATAATAAAAACAAAATTTAACATCTCACTGGATAACTCACACTAAATACTATTACTAACCTGTATTTAAGATGCATATAATTTTTTCCAAACATCCCCACCTTATTTTATTGGGTATAGTGGCTTTCACCTTCAAAATCCACCATGAATCCACACTTCCTGTGGGATCAAAATTATCTTGACTTTTGGGATCAAAACGATCCTAATCACTACCTTTGATTTTTGCGCAAAAACAACATTCAATCAGACTCGATTACCAAATCAGAATTCCTACCTGAATGATCAGAATCCTATTTTTCTGTTTTAAAATACCCAATACTACCATTTAATCCATTGCCGAAATCCGATCAGATAATTTTTTTTAAATACTGGGCCCAGGAGTGCCCAGGGGCTTAGGGCTTTTAGTGCTGCAGTAGTCACTGGACTGTTACAATAACCCCATATAGTGGTTAGAGCGGAAATAACACTTTATGTATCCCCACTTGAAATGCAATGGCCATTTTCAATCCCTGCTGTTTACCTCAAAAAGTATGACACAAATACACATTTTATTTTTTTATTTTTTATTAGGTCAAGTGTAAAGAATACAGTACAATACCACCATCAGCAGAAGAAGCCACACATCCAGCCACTCGAAGCATTACAAATACTCCTGATAAACTAATTTTCTTTTTATCTCAGTATATATGATTACATTATCACCTTAGTCACAGGTAAAAGCTAATCAAGATAACAATACCTCCCCGCCCGCCACCCCATTGTGAGAGAAAACAAGTTAGCACACTGCTGGTTATGTGAAGTAAACACAGGAAAGACATAGAGTGACCATTACACATACACACACATACAACACATCAACAGAACAGTACCCTTCCTCATACAAAAGGCACACATTACGAATGCAGACCAGGACCAGGGACGTCTTACAATGGGGAATTTGCTTTGTTTATCTATTTCATGAGATTCTGTTACAAGCTGGGAATCACAGTCAAATGGTCTAATAAAATTAGACTGATTTATTTCTTACATGTTACCTCTTAAGGAGAGATCACTGCATTGCCATTACATAGTGTATGCTCTGACTAGGCTATAACCTATTACAATTAAGAGACATATTGTATTTGTGTCTCTTCTAATCAAGTGAGACATTAACTTTTGATTGAATATTTTATTCATGTACTTCAGGGGCAAAAGGCCGACAGTAAATGCTTTTAACTCTTAAGAGCACTCAGTAGCCCCATGTTGGTTGCAAATACAATGGTCAGTAGGACAGAGCTGGGAATCAATAACCCGTTTCTCTCTTTGGCATATTCTCAACCAGCTGTGCATCTTATAATTTTTTGGCTTCATGTACACAACGAGAAACAGCAGGAACATGGGCAGTCATTAGACACATGACAAACAGCAAAGGGGGCCATAAAGTACACATCATTAAAAAAAAAAATGAAGGACCTGTCATATACTGCATACTCAGTGCCCTCTTGTTTCAGACCTTCAGGGCCATAAACCCTCTGTTTAAATACATCTACAGTTCACTCCACAAGTACAGGTAAACACAGTTGAGTGATCAGATCCTTGGATAAACCTCACTCAGGATAAAGCTCCACTCATACTAAATCCCCCGTCTGTATTTTTAGCACGCTGGCCTTTCTCAGAAAGGGGATTTGGATGAACAGCAGTATTAAGGTTGAGGGGGGACAGGGGTGTGAGAGGGTGAGGGGTTGGGGGAGCAGGCAGGCAGTGCTTACGTAGACCCCCCCCCCCAGGGGGGTGCGTGGTCTCTGGCCTGTCATCTCGCATTTAGAACACTGGCGTGCTGAGGCTAAGCAGAACTCTGGGGCTCCACAGCATGGTCAGTGTAGGCTGACAGGGAACACATGCATAGCTCATCTGACTGTGACCACGTACTGTATGAGGTCAGAGTCAGCAGTGATGCCTGGCAGTATTGAAATATGGATTTATATCTGAACTTTGTGTGTCCGTTAATGGACATCAACATGTATGGGAAGAGAGAGAATTCTTTAGTGTCTTCTTCATAAACCCTCTATCTCTGGTGTCTTATCAAGCCAGACCTTGACGTGAAATTATTTACCTCACCCACAAATATTCATTCACCTCACTCACCCACACACACAAATTCACACACACACACACACACACACACACACACACACACACACACACACACACACACACACACACACACACACACACACACACACATACACACACACACAAGCCACATGTAAATGCAGAGGACAGGACAGTAGATCCTGCAGGAGCAGGAGTGCAGTATGTAGGTAGGTAAGGTCAGGTCAGGTCATAGGACAGACCCTGCCCAGTCTCCCTCTGGGGTCTGATCAGTGAGGCAGCTCCTGCAGCAACTCTGAGGCCAGATATGAGATGTGTCTCCAGGCCTCCTGGATGTGGCGGGACTCTGTGGTGCGGGCACACACAGCGAAGCGCAGCACAAAGCTTGCTGACAGCTGGCACGGCACCAGGTGGATCCTGCGGGCAACGTTGATCTTCTTTAGCAGGGCCTCAGTCAGCTTGTTTGATCCCTTTTAGGAGGAAGAGTCAGAATGTTTGAGTCTATTCAAGCACAAAGACTTTACCATGGTTTTGTTGACTATGAACATGGGTACAGATTGTTGGGTTAGTCATGGTACCTTTAGTCTAAAGCAGACCAGCCCCATGATGACATCTGCGCTGATCTCAAACCGCTGGTCAGAGCGAACCAGGCTCTCAAACTCTTTGGCCAACCCCGTTTGCTGTAATGGTAGAGAGACAGACTTCAATGGAAGGCTGAGTATGTATGGCTTAGGACGGTGATGGTGGTAACAGGTGAAACGTGAAGTTCTTTATATTGTCTCTAGGTGGCAGCATAGTGACTTCATTTGGCAGATGGACTCCATCCTAGAACAGTCCTTGCAAAAGGAAGCCGCAGCAGGGGTTAGTGGTGCTGTAATCCAAAATAGTGTGGATATGATTTTGTATTTTTTGTAAATGCATGCAGAATACTATGTAAAATATGTTTTTCTCCATTGATAAAGGATCCCGGCTGAAACTAATGAAACTAGTTTTATGTTGACTACATTTTAGATACACATGTAGTTGCACTCTGTAGTCCTATAGCCAGTGCCACAAAACACATCTCTGTTTTAGTATTCAAATTGAATTTGCAAACATGATTTCTGTCACAAATATGCTAACGACCATTCGATCATCCTCGGGTGCTATAGCCGTTTGCGAGTGACACTGTCCAAGCTTCCTTGGATGGAAAGCTATTACACAGAACATACTGTGTATGTTCCTCTCTTCTCAACCTGGTCAAGCTCACACTCACCACATATTCAAACATGTATGTAACTCATCTTCTAATCATCAAACAAGTTTATGAGCCACTGGATGGCTTGGTGAGAATCTATCCATGTGCATCACTGTATGTAATCCCAATTATATCAGGAAGTACTATTTGAAATCAAAGGAGGAGTGAGAAAGGAATGGGTATACTGTAATACAGCCAGAACTATTAGTGCCAGCTCCTTATTAATGGGGCCAAAACTCTGGCCCTAACTGTGAGTATTGGCTGACCACTTCATTTCCTCATTCTCAGCCAGTATGTCACTGCCACTGAGGAGTTTATGAGCTACAGTATGTGTCCGCTATGTACATTTGGCAACTGTTGTTTGTCTGACCATGATGATGGGAAATGCCACAAACCCGTCTGTCTGTGTCACCTAAGCCATACGCTCAACAGCCAAACCATTGTTATGTTTCCAAAAAGGAAACTGTACAGTTCATCAACATGTTATCATGGCAGCCTATATTCCCCTGGATGCTAATGCTAAGATTGCCATGAAAGAACTGCATACTGTCATTAGCAAACAACAGACTCTGCATCCCGAAGCAGCCTTCATTGTCGCGGGTGACTTCAACCACTCCAATTTAAAGACTGTACTGCCTAAATTCCATCAAAATGTCTCATGCCCCACCAGAGGAGACAGGACATTGGACCATGTATATACCAGCGTGGCTGATGCATACAAAGCCGTTCCCCTCCCCACCTAGGACAATCTGATCACCTCTCATTGTTCCTACTGCCCAAGTACTCAGCACTCATCAAACGGGTGAAACCTACAGTGAGGACAGTCAAGGTCTGGCCAGAGGGAGCTGACTCGGCGCTCCAGCAGCGTTTTCAAAACACTGACTGGAGTGTGTTTGCCACACAGGCCACCCATGACTCCCACACGGACATTGACTCATATGCCTCCTCCGTTCTGGACTACATCAATTCCAACATCAACAGTGTCACCACCCTCAAACGGATTACCACTTTCCCTAATCAGAAGCCATGGATGAACAGTGAGGTCCGACTCCTGCTGAAGGCATGTGACATTGCCTTCAGATCAGGTGATGCTCAGGCATATAGCTCATCCAGGGCTAACCTGCAGAGGGGCATCAAAAAGTCCAAGCACAACCACAAGCTAAGGATCGAGGATCACTTCAAGAACAACTCTGACCCCCGACGCATGTGGCAAGGCATCCAGGCCATCACAGACTATAAACCCACTAACACCTCTCCCCCTCCATCGACGCCTCCTTGCCTGATGAGCTGAACCACTTCCAAACTCAGTGAACTGGGCATCAATACCTCCCTCTGCAACTGGATTCTGGACTTCCTAACCAACAGGCCGCAGTCTGTTAGGCTACATAACCACACCTCCTCAACCCTCACCCTGAACACCGGCGTTCCACAAGGCTGTGTACTGAGCCCCCTCCTTTACTCCCTCTTCACCTACGACTGCACACCTGTTTTTTTTTGCACTTCTGGTTAGACGCTAACTGCATTTCATTGTCTCTGTACTTGTACTCTGCACAATGACAATAATCTATTCTATAATCTCTAATCTAATCTAATCTAAAACATGATTTACCCTATACCCATTTCACAGCCTCTAGCCTCATTGCCACTTAGCCTCGCATAGCCTACAAAATGTATTGTTTTATTGTTCTTTTTTGTAAATTTGTAAATTTGTTATTGCTATTTTGTTAATATTTTGCTATTTTGTAAATCCCTTGTCAATATTTGTTATTGTTTTTTTATGTCCCATGCACCAACCTCACCAAGTTAATTTCCTGTATGTGCAAATATACTTGGCCAAATAAAAGAATTCTGATTCTGATTCTGATTCGAAGATGAGAAATGTCAGTCGATCATGTCTTGGCTTTTCTTGATATTGCTTTATGTCATAAAGTTGATGAATGCAGTATGGCAGAGACAGTGCCTGGCTGGAGGCATCATGTGTGCTGCTTCATTTACTGTGAGGACTAGACACAGTCCAGGCTGATTTGATTGACAGAGGAGTGGATCGGAGAGGCTGCTCCAGTTCCAGTACCTTTCGGATGTAGTCCTGCAGGCCTTTGAGCCCATACATCCGGAACACAAACCACATCTTCAGAGAGCGGAACCTTCGGCCCAGTGGAATCTGCCAGTGCTGTGGGCCGAGTGTAGCCGTGGCGAGAGCAAAGAACTCATTAGAAGTCATACATGTGACATGCCACAGTATAATTCTAATGGAATATAGTGATAACAGAAAAAAACTCATATAGTGATAATAGATATTAAATGTATATAACAAAAAACTTAAATAAACGGCAGACAGAGATAGAACAACTGGGCTGTGTCTAACTGTGTCTGAATTTGGAATATTCAGAGGCATTTATTAATACAAATATCACAAAGCACATGTATATCAGATATAGTCATTCCTCTTACCCGGTAATCAGTCACCAGTCCTGAGAATGAACAGATGAGTAATTAGCCCAAACATATACAGTTGCACTCATCACACATTTAGCACAGTCAACATTTGACTTCACATATAACCTATAATTTGTATTGTATGCCTATTGTGCACACCATGGAGTACTGCCTACTATCTCTGACATCAATACTACACCACAACAGCAGTATTCTGTCACTCCCAAAAAAACCTTCTCTGTCTGTATGGATGGTGTTGCCTCCAGAAAGAGAAGCCCTGTGCTGTGGTAATAACCTGTAATTTCGTTGTTCAGATTGGGTAAGCCATTGCGGGCAGCCTCAGTGAGGTCGACCCGTCTTTTGTCTTTCTGTCAGTCCAATTATGGTGTGGTTTCAGGCACAGCTGCAGGTTGGTGAGGCAGAGGCGGCCGTTTGTGTTCATCTGCATCCAAGATGGGTGGTGATAAAATACTTGCTGTAGCTCAGAACCATCATTAGACAGGGCAAACGGTTTGGAAGTATATGAGAGGTGATTGAGTTGGGAAGGGTGAGACTGATAATTGAATTGGTTTGTTTTAGAATGATACCTAAGCCACAGAAGTGAGTTAAGTTTTGGACCCCTAACAATATTTACAAAAAAACCCTGAAAAACCATAGCCAGTTGCCCTCCGACTTACAGTACACACACACACACACACACACACACGTGCGTGTGCGTACACACACACACACACACACACACACACACACACACACACACACACACACACACACACACACACACACACACACTTTCTTGCCCCATGATGTAAGAGGTGAGAATTAATTTATCTAGTTCTCACACGCTGTTTATTAGTAAGCTTAAAGGCAGCAGGATTGGGGGTGACTAAGTTGACAGATCCTCAGATCCTTCAGCCAAAATAGGTTTTAAATGGATCAGGTTGTCATTACAAACTGAGCAAATGGAGAGGAACAAAACTGCACATGCAATGCAGTTTCCACACCATCTCTCATGTGAAGAATAGCGGTAGCTGCATCAAGTTATTGGTATGTTTGTCACTGGCAAGGACTGGGGAGTTTGTCAGGATCAAGAGAAATTATGAAATTTGCTGAGTTGGTAGTGACATCTTAATCTACACAGTGTGTAATTGATTCCTATGCAAATCAGAGACCCTATAAAAACAAAGATATTAATTCCAAAATTACATGAACTATTATCCTTGCATTAAGATGGACTCAATTCAACTTACTGAGTGATTTGTTGATAACATTTTTGCATTTTAGCCAATTTAAAGAGTGTCATAACAAAGGGTCTGAATACTTATGTACATGAGGTACTTCTGTATTTGAATAAATTACTGACATTTCTAAAAACCTGTTTTCGCTTTGTCATTCTGGGGTATTATGTGTGGATTGATGGCAAATTCTTTTAATTTAATTCATTTTATATTGAGTCTACACACAACAAAATGTGGAAAAAGTGAAGGGGTCCGAATACTTTCCGAAGGCACTGTATACCACATTTATAACAAATGGATCATGAGTCATAGTAAACATGTCTACCTGAGTCTTGATGATCATGTGTTAGGTACAAAGGATCCATCTTGAATGCTCCAATAATATCAGCTCTTTTCTTCACCCTGCAGACAGATAGAACAATATTTAAATGTTTCCTTCATATATTTTATATGAGTGGTGCCAACAAATGAAAAGGAACAGCATTGCATTGATGGTAAATGGGGTTCTCTTGTACAATAGCTGTGCAGTCTCACAATAGCCATATGGTTTGGCTATAGTTCACCAACACTGTCTGGCTTTTCCCCAGCCTCACATCCCTAGTAAGGTTGTTTGTAAACAATGCCATTGGGCCCCTGATGGGTCTGAGAATTACTTATCTATAACTATGTTTTCACAATTACTACAACAAATAATGTGAAGTTTGGGGTTAGGATGTTTTATATCGCATCACACATTAATAAACCAATAGGAAATAGGGTCTGGGAGTGGTTCTTAGAATACCCTCATAACACAGCATATGACATCCAATAGGACTCAGTGAACATGAAATAAGGAAATTAGATCAAAAGTGAGCCCAGTAACACTTTCATCCAACAAAATAATATGAAGCTTATAATGAACCTGTAATGGAAAAATCAGTATGTGCAATAATAATCGATTATGATCTTTAGATGTGTTAACATATATTCAATTACTAATAGTATTATGTGATTCTTCCCTCAAGTGTTAAAGTGTTCCAGATGAGTAACCCCCTAAGCAGTTATATTATCTATGATGGTCATAAAGAGTATCCTGTATTTAGCCTCATTGATTAGATTGTGCCCCTGCCCCACGCCTAACTAACAGATACATTATATTTACTGCCTGTAGCGGAATAACCGCAAATCCAGAGCCACCCTACACAAACTGTTGACAGGACAAGATGAAAATATACATTAGTGTCTTTTCATAGGTTCAGTCTGTCCCTAGGAGATACATTTCTGCTGAGACGTAACACTTCTAACTGCAGGACTATTGTTCTCTCAGAGCTGCCCCCAGGATGTTATCTATGACTGCTGTAGCCACCTGTCTTCAAGGTTATACATTATCATCATGTGAAAACCCCGCCTCACGATCAGACCATCTGAAGGGTATACATTGTATGCTGTAGCTTGTATTTGGGCTCTCTGTTCGTACGGTGCAGAGTGCTATGCTTGTAACCATTATTAAAAGCTACTAAACAGATATTGTGTTTGTGCATTTTTGCAAAGTCTCACTGAAATCGTTATTGTGGTAATCCCCTAGACAAAGATTTCCACCACAAACCAACATACTGATGTACACAAATGGCACATTTATTTAGATTGATCAACTGACAGTATTGTAGTTATAGTAATTTATTCAAGTGATATTACAACACATTAGCACATAATTATCTACGCAACACATCAGCTACAAGAAAGGCACAAGGCTATTTAAGAGCATCTCAATATCTCCACTTCTATGAGCCATTTCCTGTGTGTCAACTGATTTTGTCATGGTAACCCAGTGTGGAGTGGAGCAGTGTATATTGAGCACTCTCTCAACAGGAAGTGTAGGGTTTGTTTGTGGTGTGATGAGAGATAGGGCAGATGGGAGACCTTATTTAAAGGATGATTCAGGTGTTCTGTTGGTACAGGGGGTGGCTGTGTTTGGATGGAGTTAGGGGAGGTACTGTACATACAGCATCAGCGTACCCCACGACAGGGAGATTAGAGAGGATGTCCCTTGATCTATGTAACTACTGTGAATACTTTCCAATAAAACATCCCTGGGAGAACTGTCTTTAAAGAAGCCATCCGGTGCCCAAACAGGAAACACTTGTTATACAGTACCTTGAAGGGTACTTATGTATAATTAATGGAACACTTACATAAACACATGCTTGTGTTGGTATATAGATCTTCATAATATCTAAATGTGTACACAGTGTCTGTCAATCACAAAGTCCAAAAGATAATTTGATAACTTACCACATTGTAGAGCAGTCAAAGTTGACCAGCAGCCATTTGTGCGGGTTGAAATTGAATGAGTCTGCATACTAAAAATAAATAAAAGAGTTGCCTGTCTGAATAACAGCGATAAGAATTGCCTCAGATTCTAAACAGAATAAAGCCACTCTCCAACATCACTGGATTTCTTAAACTGCAGATGGGCTAACACAACCGAAAATGTCATTATTATTGTCAAAGAGATATATGGCAACATACTGAACACAGCATATCTACACCTTGACAGCCTTAATTTGAAATGCAAAATAGAGGGTACACAATAAAGACCCACAATAAATGTAAGCCAGCACCATGGTTCATGAAAGGGACACATCTCTAGTCTCATCTATTTGCTCACTATTGCTTTTCTAATATCCTTCCCATCTGCCTTCACAGATGCAATAAAAGCCAGCAATAGAAGACAATATCAATCTTAGACTTGTGCCCAATACAATAGGTGTCATGCTGACTCATGGTGGGGCCTGCCTATCAGTCATAACCTAGCAACAGGCCCTGCAGCAGAGAGGAGCCGGTGCGGCTGTCATTCAGAATAAGGGATAAAGGTCGGAGCTCCTTAACAGCCGAGCTCACTCTCCCCACATTGTTTGAACTTTTGCTACAAATAAACATTGATATTTCTTTGAAAGGGAGAGCAGAGGCTTATCTAAAGGTCTGACGATGCCTCAGGAAATTACTTTAGCCTTATCTGTGCTCGCTACAGTATGTGGCACTCCGCTCTGCTGGAGAGCCAAAACGTCTCAAAGGCCGATTGATGCTTTCTAATTTTGCACCGATTGTTTGGCATATTACTCATTCTTGCACACTTCCCTGTTGACATTCAAATTACGGTATTATCAAACACAAATGATGCAGCTCTAAGTAGTTTGCTGTAATGAAAATATGACTTACATGTGCGTTGGTATTCACTACCAGTTCAACTGGAAGGGTCCACTGTTAAACAGGGACAAACAGCATGTGTGTTGGATGAGTGCTGTTGTGCAGTTGTTTTACTCACCTCAATTCCATTTAACAAAGGTCTGAATTCAGGGCAAATGAAGGCACTCCCAGCATATGCAGCATCAACGTGCATCCAGATTTTCTCTGCATTGCCTGAGACAAAACAAATACATGTAACTTTAGAACCAGCATACAGAAACATACACAGTTTAAATCCCACAGCCTTTAGGACTGAAAATCTTACTTACATATGGGCCCAAGTTCAGTAATGTTATCAAATGCACATGAGGGAGTGGTCCCAAGAGTAGCACAAACCTGAAAGAAGGAATAAAGACAACAAACCATGGAATACATGTACACAATGTGATATGTGTTATAGTCTACATATGGATTGGATAAAACTGGAGATATAATGCCATGATAGTTTAATGGTAATCATATCTGAACATGACAATTTCTCCTCTAAGTGTGACATAAGACATTGTTGGTTTGGAGACTACTGTTCTTGTAATCATTCACTGATAGTGATCTCTCTATCTCTATGAGATATCTGTTAACTAGATCCATTTTTATTAGGTTTGTCAGAAGAGGCGATTAGAAACAACATTTGCAGTTGTAAAGCCTCAGGGCTCACAATGAGCAGCATAGCAGGGAGGGAGATGTCACTTGCAACTGTTGCCACGGTGAGTAGCTACGTATTATGTGGATTCTGGACTGGTTTTCTTCTATACAATTTCGGAAACTTGGATAACCATGTAGCTATTTTACAATGTAAAATGAATGGTGTGAAATCAGGGTGAATATTGTCATTACTTCTGATAAGGAGACAGCTACTGTACTTGTCTGTTTCAATGATACGTTGCCAGTTTACACCTGTAAAAGCCTTACGATGTCTTACATAAAAAGGGATGAGTCCAGCTGCCTTGTCTTCATCCAGAATCTTCGTGAGCATCTCTCCCCGCATTGCAAACTTGTCATCCGTGGGAATCTTCTTTATTGTCACTCCACCAATCAAACCCGCTCGTTCAACTGATGAATGAGCCTGTATAAATGTAGTCGATTAGACACCTAGGCGACTCCAAAATAGCTTAACATTATCACAATGGTGTAGTCAGTTATGTTTGTAGTATGTTAAATGATTCTATTTGATCATATTGTTATATCAAACAGTAACTTACATTGACCTCAGGATGAAATTAATGTTTAGATTCCAATCAAATGTACAACATCAAAGGACAGACATTGGGCATGGTGCTCCATGAAGAAAAAAAAAATCTGTTTTCCTTGCAAAGGGCAGTGCCACCCTCAGGCAAACCCATAACCTAATCCCAGTCAGGTCAGAGCTAGCATGGCTCTGGTGCCTGAAAGACCCCGCGTCATTCTTAGTAGCTCCATCTCCAACACAGGAGTTGCTGATGATGGTATCTTATGATCCAGGTACTGCAGAATAAACTAAATGGAAACCTGGGGCAATAACACCTGTGACCCCATGAAAGCTAGAAGGACTGATGAGGGGTTTGCAGCAGGCTCACCTGCTCCGAGGTGTAGGCCACCAGTTTAGAGATGATGTCTGCCTCTGGGCGCTCAGGGCTGGTGGCATGGATCTGTCTGATGATCTTGCAGCGAGCAGCCAAGAGAGCCACCAGAGTAGCCTCACTGGCCGTGCCCTGAAAGGCAAAAGATAACAGTAAGCAGGATTCATTCTTGACATCCGTCCGGATTTGTAGGCCTACTGTACATGTATACCTCCTCTGGTGTCATGTCCGGGTCTCTATATGGCTGTTATGGTCTTTAAACCTCCCACTTGAGGACTCAACCATTTCCAAAGACATGATGTGTGCCTTTTATTTATGCTGTATTCCATAAGGTGATTCTGTGATAAGGTGTCCTCTGCATTCTGTAGGTGTACTGGTTAGGTTAGCTTTTCAGTGTACATTTTCATTATAAAACGCATTTATGTACATGTAAAGTATCTGCCTGACAATACGTAACCACTCCAATGATGGTTTTCAAAGGACCCCTGTCCTAGCTGTGGCTATTCATATGCACACTCCTCTCCTGCCTATTGAGTCAGATTGTTGTGCTGTTAGAATCCCCTTTGATCACATCGGCAAGCCTGATAATAGATGTCCATATCTCTTCATCACTGAAAACATTAGATCGGCTAGAGAGAGCCATGAGTCATTATACAACTAATGTTTGAGAGGATGGTTTGTGGCACAACAAATGTTGAGACTGCCCAAATTGAACGTGACTTTTTAACTATTGGAAACATTGACTTTGATGAGACAATCAATCCGTCCTGATCTGTATGCAGGGTACTGCAGGTGTCACTGACACTGGATCAAAAAGCCCTTAATGAACCACCTGGGTCAACCATAAAAAGAAAACAATCACACCCAAAACAATGACAGATACAGGTATATTTGTGTAGATACATCAACAGATATTGATTCCCTTTTCAATTTTAATTAATATTTTCTATGCTCTGTATTTTGTATATAGTGTTATGTATTCGATGTATATTTATTTGTTTTATTTTTTAAAACACAATACAAAACATCGAAAATATTCATTCTAACTGAACAGGTAATGTAATTAATTCTGCCCTTAGAGCATTTGTGTGAGTAAACCCGCCCTCATTAGGCTTGCAACAAGAGTGAGAGGCACATTTGTTGCCATAGTGAGGTGCACTTAAAAGCACAGCAACAAAAACAACAAAAAAGGATGAGCCACACTCCTTGATGGCTTCAATGGAAGGGCATGAAATGATCTGTCATCAGTGTGCTCTCTCATGCTCCACCACTCACACCCACCCACGGCTGCCTCAGCTGCACCGTTGTTGCATCCACAAACTAAACCAATGCTCAACTCCACTCAACATGGAACAACTCCCCCACCATCACAGCCCATCGCTGGCTGACATATTAAAAGGCAATTTCCTGCCGTTTTTCTGGTGTTGTGAAAGAGAAAATAGAAAATCAATGACAGACAAATTGCAGGCAAATGTAGACGAGAGAGTGGTCAATTGCTTTTCCACACCTGCATTGTTTTCCTAGAAAATGTAATGAATATTGGGATACACATACAAAGGAAGATTAAGGTGGGCTTCTTTTATAGGAATAGATTGTGCCTTTCCCTCAACAGCAGAAAGCAGACTTTCATGCCAGTACCAAAATGCAGCAGCCACTACTCTTAAACCTTTGGATACCATCTACCATAGCGCCATTCGCTTTATCACAGGCGATAGTATGTATGTACACTGAATTGACACTGACACAATTGACAACTGTGCCTCTCTGTTATAGGTAGATAGCGCATTTACAGTGCCCTGTGTCCCAAGTAATGGGACAGTTCGCTTGACAGATGTTTCTGGTGATGTTTCTTGTGCAGGCATAAGACAGCTGTCAATGTCTAGTATTGATTCTAGGCTTTGCATTTGCCTTTGGAGTTTGCTATTGGTGTCTATCAACATAGCCTAAACAAAACAAAACATAGTCTAAACCTTAGGCTTACCATCTTATCTGCCCAACATACCACCACATCTGTGAAACATGGTGCAGGGGGTGTTAGGTTTGGACATGTATAGCTGCCACTAGAACTTGCTAACTTCTCTTAATTGATGATTGCAATTGATAACGGCAGCATCAGAATATATTCTGAAGTGTACAGAAACATCTTGTCTGTTTGAGTGCAATTCATTAGATGGCACTACATCATACAGTAAAACATACTGCCATAGCAACTAGAGTTTTTCAGCGCCACAAAGTGGAATGTCTTGACTGGCCAAGTCAATCTTCAGATTTAAATCCAATTAAACATGCATTTTATTTCCTGATAAGATTTTAGGCAAAAATACCTCAAAACAAACAACAACTGAAGATTGCTGCAGTATAGGCCTGGCAGGCATCACCAGAGAAGATACCCAGCGTCTGGTGGGGTCAATGTGTTTATGTTTCTAACAATGTAAAGTGAATGATGCCAGTATGACATACAGACCAAAAGGATCATGATCTAAAGTCAGCAATTGAATGTATTGGGAGTACTGTACAGTATGTTGTGACAATGCACCCTTAACATGTGTATAAGCATTTGATTCTCATTGGTTCTAATGTTTATAGTATATACCTGGATGACACCTCCTCCTTTTCCATTCGTTCCAGCTATGAAGTCCTCAGGTAGCTTGAGCATCTTCCCCAGCCAGTCCAACATAACCGTCTCCAGCTCTGTACATGCTGGGCTGGCAGCCTACAGCACCATGGATACACACAGTCACTCATGTTCAACACAGAGGATGGTGTGGCAGATGCTTTTATCCAAAGCAACTCTTACAGCTCATTGGTCTTACTGTGCATTAACAGAGAGAGAGAGAGAGAGAGAGAGAGAGAGAGAGAGAGAGAGAGAGAGAGAGAGAGACATGAAAATGTGGTGATACATACCCAAGAAAAGCCAATGGAACCAATAGCCCCACACAGCATGTCAGCCAGCATGGCAGGGAACGAGCTAGCCGCGGGGAAGTAGGCATAGAAGTACGGACTGTGCCAGTGGGTTACCTACAAACAGAGACAGACACACTGGATAAAACTGCTAAAATATGCTTGTTCTGTACAACACTAACTGAAAATCTTCACAGAACTATCCATTTCAACACAATATCACAGATTATTGGTAATTTGTAATAGGCAATGTGTGTTAATTGTAGAAGTATTGGGACCCTGTGACTTGGCAAGTCAAATCACATTCTCTGTGAGTGTGTGGTGCATGAAGCCAGAGGCTGCCAGTGTCCCTGTCTCCCTTAAGCCTACATAGTTTTCCCATAGTGAGTAATCAATTAGACTAACTAGGCTTATTCCAGACTGTTAACAGAGGTGTTAGAGGAAAAAATGATTTTCAGAGGGTCAGATTGAACTGGAATCTTTGGAATAAAAAATGGAATAAATCTTTGTACGTCTGAGGAAAAGGAACTTAGTTAGGGGTCGGGCTGAGTGCAGGGCAGGTTTGAACTTATTAGTTTAAATCTGTAAGACTATTGGTGTTCGATTAATCATTGACGCTCTGAACGCTCTGTTATACAGCTAAAGGATGGCTGGCTGAGGACTTTGAACAGAGATGGTGTCCAGTAGCATGTGACTGTTTGGAAAAGTTCCTCATGGAAAATTTGAAAGACAAAAATAATTGTTGACCTGTCGCCTGTTGCAGCCACAACTACAATATGTAAAACTGTGAACCATATGGCCAATAGAACAAAACATTTGTGAGCTTATCTTACACAGTTGATATACTACTGCACCATTTTAACAAAGTCACAAAGTCCAATATACTCAGTAGTTAACACATAGTAGTAAATTAAGACTGAAACTCATATTGTATGATTACTTATAAAATCTACAGTCAGTAGACCTGGATAAGATTATCAGAGTTGCCAACTCACCCCAGGCATGATGACCCTCTCAATGTCTTTAACAACATCTTCATAGGTCTCTGGATCCTGGGGGGCCTCCTCTGGGATAAGGGTCCTCAGGTATCCAGGCTCAACGTCTGGGTACACCTGCCTCTGCTCTATGTTCTCCAAGTAGTCTGCTATGTAGTCCACCATCTCTTTCCCTCGCTTCCGGAACTCTGTGACATCCATGACTCAACTGAAACACAAAAAATATTCATAGTTGTGTCAATGATCCCCTACCTGAAAAGAAAGGGGGAATGTCCACTATGACTGTTCAGCTTCTCCAGTCATTTAATCAAGACAGTGACACAAACAACAAAGTTATTTGTCCTGCTCCTGTGCTCACTACTTTGTATGTGCGTAAAAACTCTCTTTACAATGATCCCTAACTGTCCATACACTAGTCTGGATGAGTGATTTGGGCAGGTTAGTGCACGATTAATATTATTTTGTGTTAAACCATAGAAACGTGTTCATATGGGATTACATTATCACAGCTGGAAGCTCCCCCACACACCCCGACCTGCCTATACAGCATCATCAATGATATGGAGATCTCAATCAAGGTTCTAAATGTCATTATGGATGTTTGGGGACAGACGGATAGATCACTACTGCACTAACATGAATACACATGATTATCGCTGTGAGTAAACACCACTGAGGATTTGTATGACAGGTCAGTTTCCCAGACACATATTAAGCCAAGTCCTGGGCTAATCACATATTCAATAGAGCTTCTCCATTAAAAATGCTTTTTAGTCTACGATTAGGCTTAATCTATGAGAAACCATATACTATGGGCCGGTTTCACAGACAAGACTTAAGCCTAGTGCTAGACTAAAAATCATCCTCAGTGGCAATTTGCCATTGAAAGTGTGAATTTGTCCAGGACTTGGTTTAAGCCTTGTCTGTGAACCCGGCCCATTGTGTGTTACTGATTACAGTTGAAGTGCGACACAAAAACAGCACAATGATGAAGGCTTAAATATCAAGACAATGTTGTCATTCATAATACAATGTAGATGTAATACATGTAGATAACATTGGCTAATGTAGTGAGGTGTTCTGCCCCTGATTCCCCAGAGTATTACCTGTTACTGCTAATCCCCTGTAATCTGCTCTAATGCTCAATGCTCTATTTGATTGCTTGAAGGAAAATACCATTAGAGGTGTTAAGCTTCATGTCGCTGTGAAGAGGCAGGGGAGGTAGAAATCGGAGGACTGGTATCAAACAAAATGAGCCCGTCCTCCGATTTCTACCTCCACCGGCCTCCCCTGAGAGGCACATATTGCTGAGAGTGGTGAAAGATAGTCTCACTGATCAAACTTGCATGCCGTTTCCAGCTCCCAAATTGTGCAACTCCAATCCAATATAAAACAGTGGCTAGTATGAGGCCTTTCCATCTAGCGCTACTGAACATGACTAAAACATCTTTTAATCTGTTTCCATGGCTGATAATCTGAAATTTGTGATTACCCAAGACTTAGTGCTGAAGGCATTCAAGGGTTTGTCTTCGACGTGTTTAGATTTAGTATGTTCACGTTCATTGGGAAAGCTTCTCTGCAAAATGAAATTAATATAGCTACTTGATAAATGCTGTTCATAGGTATATATTGGTTCATAGAAGATTTACAACAAAAACAGAAAATAACACAATCATACAGTACCATAGTCTAACATACACAATTTCAAACAACACCAACAGTGAAACAAGAGCAGTCATTTTCATCCTGAATATCACTTGTGCAACAGACCAGAGACATATAGTACAGTATGAACCTTGCCCCCTCCTCTTTAACAACCTAACCATTCAACAAGTGTTATCTACTGTATCTTCCCTGCACTCTGTGTCTGATGCCTGTTGTGCAGAGGTTCTTATCTCTAACAGGATTAGAGAGGTGCGTGGATGCCTGGGTGGGTGAGTGGGCGACGGAGGGAGTACTTACGTTGTTTGGGCACAGACGACGCGGCGGTCCTTCTCTTCTACAGTCTTCACATACAGTGGGGTGGAGCAGGAGAGACGCACGGCGCTTTTATTTGCCAAGTGCTCCCCTCAGCCAGCCAATGGGAGTGTGGCTCCTGGCCAGAGCTGTTTGCATGCAGGAAGGGCTGATTCACAAGGAGTTAATGAGATCATGCTCACTTTCCACACAGCCAACAGAGACTGAGCCTACAGCTGTTCCTCTCCACACAGCCCATTTTACAGATTGAACTGAGCAAGCAAAGTGAATATAATATACATGTATAGCTCTGAATTAGCTGAGGTGATGGCCAGCTAACTTTACTGCTATTCTCCGCCAGTCCACATGCATTACTGATTTATACAACTCTCTACACAAAACAACCCAATATAGAAGATAAGGTTAACTAGCTAATCTCAACATATTTCTCATCACAAGTTTTTTTTTTGTTCCATCTGATGAAACACCTCAGACAGGATACCATTGTTTGAATTACTAGTACAATATTATTTTTTTGTTCCATCTGATCAAACACCTCAGACAGGATACCATTGTTTTCAGCATTATTAGTACAGTATCCCCTTGTGGATCCGGGAGGATTAATGAGACACACCACCCTCTGTGTCTGTACATCTATCATTCATGAATAACTAATCTGTAATAACATTGATATTACATGTTACTGATTGGTTATTAAAGTAATCTGCCCTACAAAGCCAAAGTACAGTAACAACAGATATATTTTAATTGAACATATTAAGCCTAATCCTAGACTAAAAAGCATCTTCAATGAAGATTCTCCATTGGCAATGTGATTTAGTCTAGTCTAGGATTAGGCTTAATCTATGTTCTGGAAAACACCCCATTAGGTATAATAGCAACCTAATGTTAAGTGTGACCCATCATGGTTCATATATCATGTCTATATTATGTTAAAATGTGTGCTCAACCATGACTAATGCTAACATCTGTCTGCCTTAATTCTTTGAGCATGGCCCCTTATGTAGAACTTTTTGTAGTGATTGTCTGCCACCCAGTGGCAAATGAAGAGAAGCACGAGGTTTCAAGCTCACATTGGATGTTGAGGATAAATCTAATCTTTTTCAGATTCCCTCTGAATGAACGGTTAATTGTAGTTGAGCTTTAAAGCAAACTCTGAGAAAATGAATTTCATAGTAGTATTAGACTTTGATTGTGGGCTAATCTAACAGAATTAACAAATTATAGCAATGCAGGGTAGAGATTTAACAGTAAGCAAAAAGTGTAGGCAAAAAGTGTAGGCAGAGTTCCAGACTGATGTTGAGTTAGTGGCCAGTTCTAGTGGTAGAATTCATCTTTGAATGGTAGCCTGGTGAGACCAGAACATTTTGTTGTGTTGTCCAAACTTAGTCCATGAAACAAATGGTGAAATGTCCCTACCAGCAAGACAATACCAGCACAGCTTACATGTATAGCAATGTATTAATGTTTTATTCTAATTACAATAAACAGAATATATCAGTCCCTTATTTGTACAAAAATACCTGAAAAGGTTACAATTAAGATTTATAAGCCATTCAGCTATTTACAGATCGAAGCAAAGCACATTTCGAATACAGGATCTTTCTCTTAAAAAGAGATACAAGTAACTTTTTCTTTTTTGCATTCCCTGAAATACATAATAGTTTATAATTATATATATCTATATAGATATATTTACTTTACTCCTTTGTACAGTCACTGTATCTTGTATTGTGACAATGTATGCAAAGCACAAGAGTCATTACCAATCATTGGAAAAAAGTTCCCATGAACGGTCCAAAAGTCAGGTCTAGTTTAGTGCAGAGAGAAAGGTAATCTGAGGCACCTGCTGCGTTTTAGGCTTCTTGAGACAGACTTGAACAAGAGAAGTGAGGACACATTGAATCAACTGTACTACTGTTAATTTGGGAGAAACTACTAGTATGCTGCAAGAATATCACAAAAGCAAACTATTGACTAAAAGATAAACGGTTTGGTGTACTATCAACCCCAGCTTGATCAAAGGAACTAAACAACATATTCATCAGACATACAACATCTCACTCATCTGATGGACCAGTTTTCAACAGGCTCCTTGTCAACCCTGAGCAACCCAGTTACATTCATTTCTTTTAAATATAAAAAAAAGTACATTTGATTCACTGATTTAATTGAATCAGTTCACTACTCGCAGGTGATTCATCGTGACTATCAGTTGTACTAGTTCATAGCAAGACACTATGTGAGAACTCTGGACTGAGTTTATAAGAAAAGAACCGATCTAAGAGGCCTAAAATGTTAGCATTGAAAAAAGTCAATGATATCCATGTAGCTAAAATGTGACTTGAAAAGATGTATGCCCAAACTCCAGTTTCATACAAGCGAAATTTCAACATTACAGACATTTGTGAAGGGCTTTTTACATAACAAACAACATAAGAAATGAACTCAATATGCACATTAAACCAAATGATAAAAAAACACTAAAATAAATCAAGTTTCTTCATTTTATAAGTAGTTAATTGTAAGCCAATGCAGTAAATAGTGATCTGTAACCTACATACAGTGTTGCATCTACATGTTTTCCATGGTTTCATATACTAATATGGTACATTTACTCCGTACATGACTTTTACATGGGTTGCATATCACATCTTATAGCTTGAAGGAAGCAATCCTAACTGATTACTGTTGAAATAATCATGACCAGTGGGAATGAGTTGCCAAAGGTTTTTTACCAAATGTTGCAAAAGAGTGTACAGCTTTGGCACCTACAGTAACCTGCTCGTCATGATGTCACCCTGCAGAAACGCTACACAGTCGCTCTGAAGTACAGTAACTCTCATAACTCTGTGACGAGGGTGCTGCACTTGGCGTCCAGTGGTGCCACCACACCTAAGCCATTTAAAGGCTCATCAAATCATCATAGGCCAATATGCAAAAACACTATATCATGGTTCAGGATTGGCTACTTATCATACATCGTTTTGTTTTGCAAGTGTGGCTCAATGGTTGTGAATGTACAGCTTTCACTTCTGACAAAAAAAAGGTGCTGTATTACACGGTTGAGTAGAGTGTTCTTTCTGACAGTTCTATAACAGCTCAAATACCTAAAAAAGAGCTCAACCAACAAATCATTAGCCAAGAGATGAAATATCCAGACAGCAAATTCAATAGGGAAATTGTGTCATACAAAATTGCATTAAAAAAAAAAGTTATATAATCTAATTTAAATGTATTAATTTTTTTCACGGGAAAAGTGTTTTAAATTTAAGATTTCCTATATCTAACATATGTGGACGCAAGGCATTTTATTGTATATTAATGTGGAACCCATTGTGAATTAAATATTTTGTTTTTAAACATTTCCCACACTTCTACTGACACCACTTTGGAATGAAGACCATGATATACACCCATGTGCTTTAAACATCACTTCATAGCAAGTGTTGGTGACAATTTGTTTGAGTGTTCAAACATAAAAAGAGAAAAAAATATAGGCTATCAATAATAATGTAATAATATAATGCAGTTCAATAATTTCATGGTAATGAAAAAACTGTACTGAACAGCGCTGAGAAAATAACTAAATTTCAAGTAATCACTCACATCCAGATAAATAAATACATTTGCTGAAACAATACTTAAAATTATTGAGTCATTGCATCTTATTTAAATTATGGTCATCGTGCAGAGCTTGTCAATAGTGTGGCTATTTCTTTACCTCAATCTATCTTGCTTAAGACATCATGTAAATACAAAAAAGATGGCTCTTTCTTAATGTTGCATCACGGGTAAAACACCTTTACAAATCTGTGTGATCACTGCAACCCTGCACAAGGCTGGACAGTAAAACCCCTTCCACTACAGAGCATCCACTGTTAGGGCTTCACAGTGCTCTGTTCTAAAAACAATCATTCAAACACATAATGGAAAGAAAAGCAAAAGTAAAAAATGAATGGACTTGGATTAAGATGGGCCCTCGCAGCAGATGAGTAGATTCCAGTTTCATCTACAGAGCACAACAGACCCGAGCTTGTACACTTGTCACTTTTGAGCTTGTCTGATCACGAGAGTGAATCAGTTGAGGGTGTAGTGGTTATCTTTCCCTGTGCTCTAATGGGGGAATGCAAACATGTAGGTTTAAAGAAAACGGTGGCACCCTCCCCAATGTCCTAAGTATTTAGTTTTCATCATGGCCATGTCTTTAGAGAGCTTATGACACAGAATTACAATCCACAAAATGGCCGCCTGATTTTAAGTGTTTCACATACAGTAGCTTTATTACTGATAACACGTCAAAAGGGACAAGGGTGGCAGAATGGGTAGTAGAGTTATTATGTTTGTTGCATGAATGTTAGAAATTACAATGCTCCAGACAATAGTAACAGAACTGAGAAAGAACATGTGATGATACAGTACTAAAATGTAATGAATACAAAACGCCTGTGTGGTCACAACAGAAAACAAAACTCCTATGAGAGAGAGTAGAATGAATGGATCTTGTGTCATCCTGGGTATCCTCCAGCTCATTCCTTTCCAGTTTCAGCCTTTCCAACAGCTTTCCAGAGACAGCTGCAGGGTCAACCATACAGCTCTGGTGTCCAGAGAATGCTTTCCTCATGACCAGCACTCCAACACTAGGCTTTTTTTCCATGTCAGACTGCCCATCCAGCCCTCCCAACACAAGAGGGATTTGTCATAGTAGATAATGAGAAGACATGTAGAGGAATTCTGCTTCAATCAATGAAGAAAAGGCTGTTCCCAGTTCACGAGTGCATAACTAAGAAACAATCGCCTTTGATCTGGCAGTTGTTATTTAGATCATTCCAAAACAAAAGTCTACTTTCATTCTGTTTTAAAAGTGGCCCAGACTACACATAGTCTCCTGATGATTGTACAAGGAACAACTTCTTTTAGATCTCTTAACAAACTGCACTAAACGTTGTCAGTGGATCAGAGCTTATTGGCGACTATGAACACAAACTTGAATATTTTTGATAAAGAGTTAATGTGGTCCATCGTTTGCTTTATCTTATCCTTCCCAGACACAGAACACTGAGGAACTCCATTTAGCGTCCTAACCACTCAGCAGTCTTCGGCAGCTCATAACAAAAGAACAACATTAGTTCATCTGTTTCTCCAAAAAAAGAGTTTGTTTGTTTTTAGGCAGAGTCAGGTCAAGTCATAGGTCAGAGGTCATAAGGCCACAATGGTGCAGGGGTGCTTGAGTTTGCAAGGCAGGACTCCTCTGTTGAGCTGGTAGAACTCCACCAGCTGGATCAGGTCTGTGAATTTGGTGGACCCGTCGTCAAGGCTGAAGAAGATCTGGCCATCCTCTTCACACTGTTGTTGGCAACAGAAAAAAAAGAATCCCATCTGTCTGATACTCTGATTGGCCAACTGAATAAAGTCACTGTATCTTTATAGGATGATTAAGAAAACATACCACAATCCTAACCAAGTTACTGCTTTGCATTTTACACATTTTGAATATAGAAGCTTTTGGAATAATTTGAAACTCATGCATTTTGCATAAATACAGAACCAGAAAAGCAAATCAAACATGAGCCTTTACTATAGGTTTACTTGGTTTTCTAGTGGGCAGACATGGGAGATCAAAAACATGCATACCGGTAAGATCTGGAAATGCTTGATTTTCTGGTGATGGCACAGTGTGAGAACAAATGCCTTTGGGTTGCTTTGACTGTCCCTCAAAAGAAATAACCTAATCAGAAAGGGGACAAAATCAAGTTGAGAAAAAACGCCCATCTTCTAACAGTGCAAATGTGTAGTGACCATACTTTGGCTGTGGTTACAGCTACAGAGGGGTCTTACCCATCCACTTGGCCTTGTTGGTGGATCATCCTATGGGACTCCTCTCGCGTTATCCGACCCTGAAACCACAGCTGTGTTCTGTGAATGACTGGACAGAAGAGAAAACAGGGCATTTAGAGCAGGAACAGCTTCATTTACACAAAACACAGCCAACATAAATACTGACTCAAAGTTCTGACCCAGTTCTCTTTCTCTCTCTATGACATACCTGAGTTTAATAAGGAGGGATGTAGAGGACTGGGACTACCAAGGATGTTCATCCGTTGACTTCTCTTCTGATACAGGGCAATGTCAAAACAACACAAAACAGGGATTAGATCATGAAAAGGTACTTCCTCCAATGGTCTGGTTGTATGGGAGGTGTGTTATGGGGAACGAGATGTGAATGGCTTTGTGACCAGTAAGACCATAATATTATTACCATAATATCATAACTATCATCATTACCAATAATATTGTTATCAAATATGATTCATATGGTTAGTGTTGTAGAGAGAGACTCACCCTCCAGGCATGGCCCTCCTCCATGGCGGCACTCTGGGCCTCCACAGGATTATCAATCACCCTCCCTATCCTCCCTGAGAAATCCATGGCCACCAGAGAGTTCTCCGACACACTCCGCTAGGGGGAGACAGAGCAGTGGTAATGAGATTAGTACACAAGCAAATGTACGGCTAGGGAACTGTAATGTACTGTATGTTCTTGAATGTTTCACTGGCTTTGTGGGTGTACTGAGCTACAAAGGAGACAGGCTTACCACAGGCGTTGAAAAATGTGACAATAAGGTTTTTCTCTGCTGAGGGACCTTGTAGTTCTGATAGAGTACAATTCCATACTGTGAGGAGAGAGAAAAAATATCAACAAATTAAAAGATGCGTTTGGTCATTCAATCGATATGGATCTGTATCTAAGTCAGCTTATACAGAGCGTGTAGAATGATAACATTTAAGTCGACTACTAAATCAAAATATGAATAAATAAGTGTTAAATACGTTTTTACCCATCATAATGTCAAATGCTTGCATACAAAACCATGTTGGAATTCCTTACCCAAATAATGGCACAACCAAAACTTGTAGGTGAGGTCAAAGAATATCATGAATAGAGTTTCGATGAAAAATACTTTTTACTATTATAGTTCTTGAAACTGTACTGGTGTAACTGGTACAGTCTTTCGCATAGTATTGGGGGCCTGTTGCCATGGCACTCATACCTTAAAGAGTCGGAAGGCAGTCATCCAGGATGTCCTGCTTTGCTCATCTTCCGCACAATACATCCTCAGCTCCTTCACCTCGCTCCTCACTTTGTTGGGCTGTCAGTCAACACACATCAATCAATTAGAAAGAGCAAACAAACCCTCAGTTGGACAACATCATGTTGGCTCTAACAAACACCGCCTCCCCTGTACACTGTGGCTGAGTATCCAATAAAATCCCAGATAAGGAATCTTATTGGTAGATGAAAGCTGCCATTTCATTGGATTTTCGTTTCATTCTTTATTCGTTTGATATTCCTGAAAGTGGGTCACCACACAATGGCAGCTAGGCTAGTCCCTCGCCAGGCATGTCTCAGCAAGATACCGTCTAGACACGACACTGTTCAATAACTGTAATTGGATACAGCAAGCCCATGATGGAAGACAGATGAAGAATAGACAGTGTAGGAGCATCTCAATACTTTCAATGAAACACATGAAATAAAGGCTTTTCCTCTGGAACTTACCTTGATACAGAACTCGTAGTCTGTTGGTGCATTGTGTAGCTTCTTGCCTGTTGTTACTGTAAAGATATTGCTGTCCTCCAGGTCTGCTAGTAACTGTAAATGCCTGGGCTCCTGCAGAGGATTAATCAATACCCGATGTCATTTCATCACAAAGAAACTTAAGCCTGGAGGTAGAGAGCAGAACTTCACTGAAATCAATAGCAGGTTGTGTGGTTGTGTGGGATAGAGGAGACGGGCAACTCTGACCGCCAAGTACGCACATTGATGTCCGTAGCAACTGGCAAGTGGACTAATAACTAGCTAAAAGTATGGAGGAGTTTATCAGTTTGACATCGGCACAAAGACTATACAAGAAAATATAGAGAACCAGTGGCACAAAAAAGATGAGTAACAAGATCTGAAGATACAACAGCTTGCAACAGAGTGAACGTACCTTTGACGTTCCTTTTATTGAAAAGTACAGTCCTGAGCGTCTGAGAAACATGTACAGCTTCTTCCAGGATTTCCTGCCCAGCTCTTTCACATACAAAAAGCCCTGGATTTCAGGGCAACTGCTGGAGTTCAAGAAATTCTGGGTGGGGGAGAGAGAAGAAGCCTTGTAGCACGGCTATCACGATCAATCAAACACTTCACAAAACATCGTCTTTTTAAGACTGTGGCTGAGAAAAATTCCCAGTCCCCTCCAAGCCAAAACTAACATTTATATAACGAAGACTTTTGGCATTCTTGTGATACCATTTTTATGCTACACATTAAACATGGCAGAACATTTTTGAAGCACAGTATCTTATGTAACCGTATCTGCCAAGACAAATATACACTTGTGTGACATCTCAAAAAGCAGCTCTTTAGCAAGCTGTTTCAAACACTGTTCAGTATAAGCAGGGACTGGTTATAGCATGCTCTGGCAACTAGTCTTATAAAGCCCAAGACTAATGCTGCGCTTAGCCATATTCAGACACGGTCTCCGCTTTTGACAAGGTATTAATTGAGTGCAAAGATCCTCTGTTTAGGATAAGTCTCTCCTGGATTCCTGGATCCCAAAGCCTGCTCAATTTTGACCATGTCAGGGATGTTAAAAGCTTTTGCCAGCGGAGGGTTTCCAGTTGTGGCAGTTAATGATGCTTTTCTGACAGTCTATTATATTTGACAGGCTGAACATGTAAACTTCATTCCATTAAGACTACAGGTCTTTAAAGTCCAACGCCTCTCCAGTCTTGATGCTGTAGGGCTAAGAGGGGGGTGCCCAGAAGTGTTAACATTCAGTATGTTCCTCTCTTGATTGCTTAATTTCACAATTAAGGACCATTATAGTCTGTTCTTTGACCAGACATGTACAGGGCCAAAGGTTCAATTTTGAGCAGATCATACGGAATGCAGCGCATGCTGAGGTAGAACTTGTTTATAGTGTACAATTTATAGTACCTGTAAAAGTTGAGATGGTGGGATTGTACCGTTGGTTTCCTGGCACCATGCAACCACATTCTCCGGGAAAAAATTCTGTTGGAAATGGAAAGAGCGAGCATTTACTGAGACAGTTGTGGGCAAAGAAAGCTCAGAAGGATAAAGGTGGAATGCTGAAGACTGGATCTATGTCCCATCCAAAATGAAAATGAAGAAAAAACATTATTTTCATCGCTTTTCTTATGACAGTAGCTTCTTACATAAGATCTTCAAATACTTTTAACAAACTACTGTCTGCTATCAGAGAAACTTGTCAAAACAGTATCTCTTCTTTTTTCAGGCATCTGCAAACAAGATGCTAGGAAGTCTCTGGGTATTGTACAACACGAACCAAACATTCTCCACTCATCTCAGAAATGCATTGCTTGTAAACAGTTGAATAACAAATTCAAGAGACATCATAGCATAACTGTTTACACACACACACACACACACACACACACACACAATATAAATAGGAAAAGCAATAATTCATGTTCGCAGGCGAGTGGTGGCAATTTGGGAACAAAAAACCTACCAAGGGATTTCTGAAGAATTCATATTTGGCATAGTTCTTCCTGAAGAGAAATCGGCTTTCGCTGGTCATGGACGCCTGCACTTGTACCACCAGCTCATGGTCCTCCAAACACCTCTCTGCAGAGACAGAATGTGTTAGCATAAGGACACAACATCACGCCATAGTTGTTAATATATAGCTAACTTTTAAACACAATTAACACAATACAATTATACACAATATATATCTCAATATACAAACCCACATCTATAAATCTGTACACTTTTCCTTACATTTGCATTTACAATCCTTATTTCCTGTTAATATCTCGTAAAGCCCATGAGATAAACCAAAAGTGAAAGAAAAAGCAGCTCAACCTATGAAAACAGACAAAACCTCAGACAACCCTCCCCTCACCCATCCCCCCTCTTCCCGCCCACTCTTCCTTTTCCTTCCCTCCCCTCTCTCCCTCCCTCCCCCCTCTTATCCACACTGAGACAGACAAATCAGCATGTTCACTTATTCCTCTCTCCCCCGTTGATGACTTGAGCATACATTCACTCCCCCTCTCAAACAAAGAGCTGGGCTATGCAGGGCCCTGTCAGACAACTGACCCTAGACTTTGTAGGAACACATGCTCCACATCCAACTGTGGAATCACATTCACAAATAGACTTTGGCAACAGGGGGATTCTGGGAGGCAGGGCTATCCTGTCTGTGTGTGTGTCTGTCTGTCTGTCTGAGAAGTAGAAGAGAGACTCTCAAAGAGGAAATGAAGATCGTGGAAATGTTCAGAACCTGTAGTGTAGTGGTATTCATGGTGATGTTGCAACAGGGAAGAATCCATCCAGGCTGACCTAATATTGAGTTCCACTGCTTTGCCTTTAGTGAGCCTCTCTCCCTCTCTCTTCCTGGACTTGAATGAGTTTCTCTCTTTGGTGAGTCACTCTTGTCCATGAGTCATCATTGATTCACTTCCTCAAGAGATCCAACCAGGGGCCTTTAAGCTGAAGCTGAGGAAGGGTCATTCCTATTACTCCCATCAGCTAGTCATTCTATTCACCAAGACCCTGACAGTGGCTCGCTTTCCTCCTCAAGGAAACATGCCATACATTAAATTACACTGTTGTCCAGTTCTCTTCACAGTCTCATGCAGACGCCCCTACTCTGATCAGATGACTCAGTCATGACATAAGTGTAGCCCTCTTTATCAGATACCCCTCCATTTTGGGAGTCAATGGTACAGCAGTGTTTAGTCTCCCTGGTGAGGGGATTGCTAGCCAGGTTGCGGTGGGAAAGCAAATCTAATTGGCTGTCATTCTTCTGAAACAAAGGCCCATCTGGACAGGCCTGTTGAGATTAAGGAGCAATTAGGAGGAGTGACCTTGCCTCTAGTGGACTAGTCTCCCAGAGCCCAGGCTCCACTGAGGAGAGCTGGGCATTGCAGGGGGATGATGTCATGTGCTATCTGAACTGCACTTAGCACGGTTTTGGCAGTGCTTGATACCAAACAAATCAGATCAGGTCATATAAAGACATTTTAATAGTTTAGATGCTCTGTGCTTCCAATGCACAATACAGTTCTGTTATAATGCCTCTACAATAAAAAAATACAATAAAGAAATACAAATATCACAATGCACATTTTTGTACTGCTGATGACATCAAGAGCAATTAGTGTAAATTCTATTCCCATTTAACATATCATATTTTGTTAAAAGTATTTTAATAAATTCACATTCTGTTCAAATACAGACCTAGAAAGGCTAAACTTGTCTGCCTCAGGTGCTTGATAATTGGTCACTCTAGTCGTCAGAGCTCTCACAAATGACTGTAACACTACCACGTTTAGTGTTGAACGTCATACTCAACATAAACTAACTACAGCTGACTTTCAGAAAGAACTACCATCCTGAAAAGCTTGATGTTGAGCCCTAAGTGAGGTCTCTCTGCACGCTCACCAGTGCGTGAGCAGGAGGCACTGCATTAACAGCAAACCGGACAGTACTTGATCCAATCATCCAATCATCTCCACTCTGCCCATTCAAAATAGACGTGTAATATATGGTCTGGTCCAGAATATGGTCAAAGATTAAGTTCTGTTACCTCTACCTGTTCTGTTACCTCTTCTAACCTAGCATATATCTGTTGTTTGTAGGAACTATGTTCGGGGAGAGTGATGTCAAGATTCCCGTCCATGCACTAAGAGCCTCTTACAGAGACCTGTTTCCGTCTCAGACATCCATCACCTCCGCTGACTTCACTGGCGTGTCTTCTGATCAATAACATTACCCAGCCTCCACAGAGCAGCCCCCGCAGACAGTTTTACATCAAACACAGAAACTTTCTGAGGTTGAGAACAGGCACACAATCTGACAGAATCTACCAGCGGAAAAAAGAGATGTCTATTAGGCTCCTCTTAATTTCCATACAGAGGCCTTCATTGACTTTAACATGAGGGAAAGGACACAATTTAGCAGTTGAAAAGGGTTCTCACAGGGGGAAGGGCAGCGCCATGTCCTGCCAGACCACCCATCCAGCACATGAGGTTGCCACTTACCTAGTCCGAGAAGGGGGTGATGTTCAACAAGCACCCAACTGTTGTCATCCACACAATGGCTTTTGTACACGAGGAGCTGGCAAAGATCTCGAGCAGTCATGTCGGCTGGTATTTCCACGACTTTACCCATGCCGTCCTCGCTAAAGATCTTTATAATCTGAAAAAGAAAAAGGCGTTCAGCATTAAAATACTTCGCCCGAAATCAGGCGGGTAGACATAGAATGACATATTAATAGATTAGAGCATTTACTATCATAAAGTAGCATTATACAGTGTCATGTAGCACTTGTAATATTAGACGTCTTAGACCAGTATTTTACCCTGAAAACTGTTCATGTTTAATGAACACACCAGATGAATACAATTCATCATCGCAATGACAGGGTTTGCCGACCATATAATGAAAATACCCATAGATATAACATTCACCAGAATCATACTTCAAGCTCAAATAGTAAGGGCATTGTTTAAGTCCATCCAGACCACCTGTTCCCATTCTCCTTCCACAGAGATTATGCTCTGACAGAACTACAGTAGACACAAAGATACTGTAGACCAATATAGACCATTAACAGAAACAATGGATAAAGCCCCAATCAAACCCCCTCTGAGCACAGCTCGCATTTCCTATGGCTCCCCCAAAGAGATTTTGTTAGGAATTTAGCCCTCTTAGCCTTCCCACAAAATATCTTGTAACAGACAAATTCTCTTTTCCCTTTCGACCACAATTCAAAGGCTTCCAACATCCAGAATTCAGGCATTGAACATCAGATCTTTCAACAGAAACTATTTCTCCTTCCGAGGGAGCTCGGATTCATTTGGAACCTCTCACGTACTCTTCTTGTACTCCTCACATCTTTAAAAAAGACACACCATTTTTTACCCTATACTCACGCCCTTGCCCCCAGAAAAAGGAAAAGGTTTCAAAATGTGGAATAGAGCTTACCTCTACGGCCCGCAATAGGCAGCAGTCTGGAGAGCACGATGGCATTTTTGGAGTGAGCCTGCCTCCGCACACACACACAGACGAACAACCCTTTTCTTTTCTGCTCTCCACAACTTGGTTGGAAAAAGACTGTGTGAATCACAGTTCCCCCTCTGTCAACGGCTGCCTGTGTTGGTACCTGTCACATAATCCCTCCTCTGCCTAGCTATACTGCAGGACAGAGCAAGCAGATGGCACTATTTCCAGACCGGCTGACAACTTCCCTCTGCTTCCCTCACAAAGGGTTACAGCCACAGGCTTTTAGGTAGTGAATCAAACCACACTTCCCTAACCAATCATAGGGCTCGCTCAGGCTGATGTAATCATTCCCACACAGACAGACACACACTCACAGTCTCACACACCCTCACACACACACACACACACACACGCGCGCGCACACACACACATACGCAGGCTCACATACACAGACGCACAGTCATGCACAGACACAGCCAACTTTTTTAGACTGCTGCATAGTTTCAGATTCTTTTTGACTAAAAGCGAAAAAGGATCATTTAAGACGGGTGTGGGGCAGAGGAAAAAAAAGTGTCTTGAAAAGTGTTCTGAAGTTTCAAGTAAGGGCTTGTTTTTTTTTCCTCTTTCACCGTGGCTCAGCTTTGAACTTCGCAGTCAGAAATCTCTCTCACGACAGAGCAAGGCTCATTACAGGCTAAATGAAACAAACCTGAGTACTTGAACTTCTTATTGGCCTCCCTTGAGTCTAGCTTTATGCCAACATTCTTTCTCTCAAAAGAACAAAACCTGGAAACTTAGTGTTTTCATTTGCCCCCCTTTAGTTCATATACTTAATCTGGCACTGGACTGACAAAGGCTCTGCCCCACCCTGTCTGGAGTAGCAATTTATCTCCTTTTAACAGTTCTGGACACGAGATCCCACCACAATGTGTCAATATTACAATGCAAATACAAACATCATGACCCTGAAATAACTTCACATCCAGTGAAGGAAGCAGGAAATGGCAATAGTGGTGAGAATGATTGAAACATTCCCTATAGCCTTTAAGAGAACACAACTCTAGTGCGGGGGAGGGGAGAGAGTATGACACAGAGGAGAGAGATAGAGAGAGAGAAGGAGAGACAGAGGGTGTGTATCTGTGTGTGTGTGTGTGTGAGAGATTGTGTGAGAGAGAGTGAAAGAGAAAGAGCAAGAGCAAGAAAGAGAAAGAAGAAAGAGAAAGAATAAGAAAGACAGGGAAAAAAGAGTGAGACAAAAAAAGTCTGCTGGGTTAGTAGAACGTGTACTTTGCATCCTACTGTATCGAGCCTCCCAGCTGTCACGGCAGCCACACCCCTTCCCTCATTGACTTATCGCTACGTCACAGAGTCATTCAGTGGGGAAAACCCCATGTCACATGCCCAACATGCTCTACAACAGGGCCTGCAACTCCTGCCAGCAGCAACAGTTCTAATGTGGAAAGAATGAGACAGGGTAAAATACTGCCAATATTCTGTGGAACTGACAGTACACTTCTTAAAAAAATATCGCTTATTATATGCTGCATTTTATAATATCATCATCAACCTGATAAGAGATGGACAATCAGACACTGCAAGCTTCCTTGACCTACTTCAGTTGTGTGTGTGTGTGTGTGTGTGTTAGAATGAGAGAGAGAGAGAGAGAGAAAGAGAGAGAGAGAGAGAACGAGAGAGAAAGAGGGAGCGCACTGGGTTGTCTTCCTGTTCTCCAAACACTACTCTCATTGAGTCCTGTGGGCCTCCCAGATGACTCAGGACTTATTGCTTTGTGATGTAATCCCCCAGGGATAGCTGAGAGCCCCACGAAACACAGCAGCAATGTCACTTCTCCTCAGCCAATCTCATCATCAAAACACATAGGAAATGGATGAAATGTCACTGCTTTCTCAAAACAACCTTTTAAAGTAATGGTCAGTCTTTCAATCAATAGGAGAGGGGCACGCTCCAATACATTAAAAATACACAACACAATTACATCAGCAAGTGTTAGAAACACAAGATTACTGGTTGCAGTCCTCCATAGCCTCTTAAGAATGATTAACCACAATGTCTAACATTGGCTGCAGTAAAATCAATAGGGATGTCACACACAAGGCTCCACTACTTTGATCCCATTCATGAAGAGGGAAGTAATAGTGAAATAATGCCGTATAGACGGGAAAACAAGAAACAGAAACACTGTAAATCAGACTTAATGAAGATGGCTTTAGCTCTCCAGTAAATACCTCCCACCTCAGTGCTGGGTAGGCTGGCCCATCCTGACGTGTTTGGTCCAGTACTTCCTCTGTATGGAAACATATGATCATGTCTCTATATGATATACACTTCATATACTGCACTAAGTCTCAGAGCCTCACATTGTAGCTAAGTAGTGGAACAAATGCAACATCTCCAAGTCTTATAAGGAAAACCTGATTCAAATCAGGCCAACATTTCAAAGAAGAACTTGCCTGATCCCAACTGCTTCTCTATGCTCTATTATCTCACTCAGTTATTAAAAACAAAAAGTGGCTCCCAAAAAGAGCAACCATTGATGAACTGAACTGAGTTAGCTTGCCAGTGTCCTCGCCTCTACTCCCCCCCCCCCCCCCCCCTCCTGTTAACAAGTACCTCTTTAATGAATCCAACTGTATCGGTGCTGTGTGGTCTGTGTTGTATCGGGCATTGACGTACTCTAATGAGATTGTGAGACAAAACCTGAATGAATAAAGACAATCAGTTTTCAGAGAGGCGATGTCCTGAGCCTACCTCTGCTGCTGGCTGGGGAGTGCTGGTTTGAATTGCTCTAAAGAGAGCGCTATGTAAACTTTGCTGACTCATGAGGTGGACATGAACTGGTCCTTGTTGTCTAATTATCATGTCAAATTAAGCTTCCAAAGGAGCTTAACCAGGCACACTGCAGCACTATGGCCAAGGAGAGAATGGGATTGCGATGCACATTTACAATCAATACACACGTCACGTGCACCGTATTCTAAACAAAGAGCATGTGTATGCAACAGTGACGCAATAAGTAAAGAAATAACAAACACATTTTTTTGAAAGCCCAAAATATTTAGGCTTTTTGAAGGTTTAGAGTGCTCTATTCAAATGTAGCAGTACATTCTGTGGATGCTGCACCACACGAGTGACAGGAAAACAACACTTAAGGTGGCTGATGATCAAAAGTAGGCCTAAACAACAACAAATCTCTCCTCCCATACAAAGATATGTTGCAGACTTTGTGGATGAACTAATGCCATACTGCGGTTTCTTCTAGGCCACAGTGACTACTCATCCTCATAGACCTCACACACGCTAACCACCCAGCTCATGGCTAAAGCTCCACCATACCCCATTGATAACCATAGGAGTACAAAGCACCCATGTCAAAAGACTCTCAGTCCATTTGGCGCCAAGAGCATGACTAAAACGAGTCTCGGGTCAAACAATGAGTGAGTTTGTCGACTGTACAACTATTTTAAGTTCTCTCTGATGACATCAGTCAAGTGCATCAAATATGCAGAATAACTTGAATTGTTAACACTTAAACTCCAAATCCTCTATTGAGGAATGCACAAAAAAATCATGCGATCCTATTCCTGTAGAATCACAGCACGAGCAAAAGAGCCTCAGTGTCTAGGGCCTATATATAGATCAAATGAGCATGATCCATCAGTATGCATTCCTCAGGCAAAATCCCCCCAAGCCCATATTTCTCTCTGCCACACACATCGGCTCTAACAATCCGCTTTGAATGGCCAAGTTCTTTCCCTGTGGCTACCTACTGAGATCAAACCAAAGAGGAGCTAAATATTTCCCCAACAGGAGCGACTGGTTAATTGCACAGCAGGGGCTGAACAGCGCCCTTTCAGACCACTGCAGATCATTGTCTGTTTGGGATTTGCCATTGGACACTCACAAAGGATGACATCATTACAAAGTGTGTAATGAATCATTACGTTTTGACCACACAATCAATTCAGCACAAGCTGCACTGTATGTGCACTATTCGCCAATCCCTGGCCACCCAATCTTCACGGGTCCATTCCCAAGTTTGCATCTGAGAGAGGGTGTAGCATAGCCAGTTAGCTATTAGCATACAGGGAACAAACCCAGATCAAATACCTTTAATAATTGACGGTTGAAACTGTGCGTATGTGCAAACAGGCACAACACCAATATAAAGTTATTTTTCTCAAAGCTAGAGACATGACTTGCTTGATAACAACCTAGGCATTGTTAAAGTGCAGATAGCTTAGCCAAGTTATTAATGAATAAAACATATTTTTGATGACCAAATGCGACACTGTCCCATTGCCTTTCAGTCAAAAAACACACAGCTTTGTCTGCATAGCGTCAGATTTCACCCGGGACGGAAGAAGGGGTGGAGTTGAGCCTCTTGTTCCGCATATCCCTCTCTGCCTGGACACAATGGAACCCTGCCTTTCTCCCACAGAGGAGGTACACAAGAGCTCAGCAGCAGGCTAATTTCATTAAGGTGAACTATAGGAGAGGTGAGCTGAGCTCAAGTGAAGCTCACTCAATAGTACAACAAAAAAGGAAAAAAAGAAAGAAAATTATAAACATTTCATAAACACAGTCATTGGGCTTGGATTGGGAGACTCAGATGCACCCATTAGTAAAAAGGACAGCAAGGCAGATAGCTAGAGAGTGATTTCAAACGTGACAGCTGTACATTCTGTCCCAGTATAATGAGGCTTTTCTGGGGAGAAGCCAAGATCAGGCCCCATTCCAGAGGCTCTGTATTTCTCTGGACATAATTACAGCTCTTTGAATTAAGCTAGTTGTCTGTCTTCATTTCCTCCAATGGTTGCCTTTTAAAAAAGGAACTTGTTAGAGATCATTAGAACTTTTATGCTGAGGGGCATAGTTGCTTCTCTTGCTTTTTTTCTTTCATTTTTTCCCTTTCTGCCCTTTTCCTTTTTTACAGTAAGCACTTCTCATGTGTTGCCTCTTGTTTATTTCTTCCACTCATAGCCTCCCTCTGTCTTTCTCTCACTCGCTCTCTCACTTTATCTCTCTTCCTCTTTCATTTCTTTCCCCCTCTCTTTTCCTCTTCCCTCTCAGTGAACAGCACCACTTGAGAGAAATCTGAGCTGTCCTACTTTCCTGTGTGAGAGAGAGGTTGACCTGCCCTCTTCTGAGAGGCCTGCAGTGGAGTGGAGTATTCCATGCAGTCTCCATGACCTACATGAGTCCAGCTCTGCCTGCCACTGAGACGCTCAGGCCAGATGAACAGCTTGCAGCAACACATTGCACCCCTTGTGAAGCCTCCATGATAGACACAGAGGGTCACGTCACATTCCCTCCAGTGAAGTCTGCAATGATGATGAATCAACTGTGCTTATTTTGCGCTTTCAATATAAATACAATTTTTTTTTTACACTGTATGATGTACTGGCACTAAAATATGGCCCATCCAACTTTGGGATCCATGGTTTTATGGTTGTCATTGACATGATCTATTTCTGTGTCAATGGTCTATTGCTGTTTACACACAAACAATTAAAATACTATACTGTGAATAACACATTCATTTCCTAAAGAGGGTGAAAATGATCATCTTACATAATTAATATAACCGACTTGGGTCATCGTGTACTGACCGTGACAAGCCCACAGAGCTCTACAATGAGGACAGTCTGGGATTCACATTTGCTAGAGTGATGAACAGGCCTAGACTAAGTGGGTGAAAGTTCTAGCTTGTAACTGTACCCACCTGTTAAAGCACTCGCTGTCTGTTCCATGCTATCAGTTAAGTAAGCATGACATGGCTAAGCAGATCATTTAGCACACTCAAAATAGGAGGTGCAAAACACAGTGGAAATACAATGAACAGATGGGGCAATTTCCAGCCCTCATTTGCTTAATGAAAAGAGCTGCAACAACTGCGATGGGATTCAGAATGAAAAAAATACAACCTTCATGTCAGTCTCACAGATATGCCTATTGTTTGGTCAGTAGGCTTATATCACACCTAGAGGTCAACATGGCCTGTGTCTACCGGTTTGACCTCATCAGCTCAGAGAAAATAGGGACGTGACTCAGGCTGACCTGGGGGGCCTCAGCACTCTCCCAATGGGGAACCAGATTAACATGTTTTAGAACGAGCCTGTCCTTACATCATGGCATTTAGCCCATAGCATCTCCCAGGTCCCCACAACTTTAAAAGGGCAAGGCCTAGTGATTAAACTTCGGTTCAGTCCCAGATCTTTGACACTGGTGCACTGGCCAAGTAATCCTAGCAGGTTGAGGCTTGCTCAGTAAGTGGAGGGATAAATATGGCTTGACACATGAGATGTTCCAGACTAAACCTCAAACTGGCGTGCCTCCAACAAGCATTTGTTAACAACAGAGTTGCAATTTGTATCCCAAGAGTTGAATGGTGCAAATCCAGTTTGCTAGCGGCACGTATGTATGTGCACAGGGACACGTACACACATACACACGTGCACATGTACACACATACACACGTGCGCACACACAGACTTAAGACCTGCATATACTGTTCACCTCTGCCACAAAAGGCCATCAGTTAAAAAGCGAGGGGATGAGATCAGATAATGGACTAAAGCAGCCACTTGAGGCAGAACCTCCTCGGCAATGTGCATGTGTATAAGATTGAACCCAAACAACTATCTTTTAGGATTGAAAGGGATCTAGTGAGAACCAGCTGAAAGTCATACAAGGCAGTAAGAGAGGAATTTTATCTTTCAGCGCAGAGAAGGACAGTGCTGAGAGAAGAAGAGAGGGAGAGAGCTTCTATGACTGATTCCATGTAATCTTCATTCTGGAACATTCTTTGGGAAGAAACAATAAGCACGCACCCAGGCTAAGAACAATTACCAGCAGTGATTACATGATGCTAACACAGCCCACTGTGGGATGTGTTTTGTGTGGTTTAAGACCCAGTTAAAAAGACTCCCACTACAAGTGAGCCAGCATATTTCTGGCACTGGTCACTTTGATCTTGAATGCTCCAGAACACATCAAAATGAGGCTGCGTTCCAATGCAATTAACCCAATAGCTCCAACATCAGCAAAATATAAATGTTTTATTTACAGTGGAAAAAACTGACCTTTGACCCAAACAGCATTCCAGAGCAGCCAAAAGGAGTGCCATGCTGTGAGGTGACAGAATGCTGCTCATCATCGCCTGTCTACATCTACGCTGAGTTACTGTGGCATTGCTGAACAGCCTCACATAGTCACTGCCTCCCTAAAAACGGATATTCAAATGTTGCCAAGCACAACAGTGTAGAACACTGCTGTTAAACAAATCAAGGAGAGTATAATTTCGAGTAGTGATACTTTACCTCTATATCCTCAACCAAATGGATAATTTACCAAATGATAATCTACCGACATGTTAATTGGCAACTACATTTCACTGGCACCAAATCTTAAAACAGTGCGGACAAAAGCGATTGAGACTCTCCCTTTGCAGTGTCCACTTTGCTTGCTATGCCACCAATGTCTGATGCTGTGTTCTATTCCAAGCCTCTTACCTCACCCTGTGTAAATATGGATCAACACATTACAGTGAGCTCAGATGCTATTAAACATATTGCTCATCCCGAAACTCCTGCTCCTCTCTGAGTGCGTGTCAGTTCCTGAGTTCACAAAAAGCTTTAAATGGATTAAAAGTTGCACACAAGGGGCGGAGACCTGAGCCTGTGTCAGTCACCCAGTTGACGGAAGCACAAGGAGAGTAAAGACAGGTTGGCATGACAGTGCAATTTACCCTGCAAAAGGCACAGTTACATCACATGTGGCGGTGGTGGTGTGCTAAGACTTAACCCTGATGGTGTGGGCGGTAAGCCAATGTGACTGCTGATGGATGTCCTTGGAGAGTACTGTGAGAGGCAGTTACGTGGGTGCATCCTGCTTCTTTGGACTGATGACTTACTGCAGACAACACTATGAGTGCACGCATGCGGACACGCACGCACACACAACCAGCCTCTAGCCATACAACTCAGATCAGCACACCTCCCCTTACCACAAAGAAGAATGGTGCGCCCAGATCGGTGAAAGACCCTTGTACGTCACTAAGGACTGGGTGTCCAGAATAGATCAGATAAACCTGCAGCATCAGGATCAGTGAGTCCACACTAGCCAAGAACCTCCAACTGCAGATCTGTACACTGAACAGTAGAAGACTATACACCTCTCAGGCCAGTAAGGCCAGTCAGCATTGTTCCGTAAGGAACAGGCAGTTATTTGTTAGCATTCCCCTTTAAGTGTGGGGTGAGAGCTGGGTACTGAGTGATGGAGGCAAATGAAAATCATATGGCCATGTGTAACAGATTGAGCAGTGATCCCTGACAACCCGGCCAGCCGGCTGCGCAGTGTTCACGTGCCTCCCGTGCGGGGGCTGGGAAGAGGAATGGGAGCCTGTCAGAAAGCGCCCGGAGGTCGGAAAAATTCTGTAAACAGCAAACTTCTCACCAGCCAGCCAGGGAGGCAGGTCGGCGTGCAGGCAGCAGGCAGGCAGACATCTGCACTCCTCCAGTGGGTCTGATGGAGACATTGCAGGGCTCATCTCCAGCCCCCTCCAGAACCCTAAACCCCCAGCCTCTAACACTGACCCCCAGCTGGTAGTATCTTCAGCCCCCTCTAGAACACCCAACCCCCAGCCTTTAACATCTCCAGAACCCGACCACCAGCCTCCAATATCTCCAGACCCCTCTAGAACCTCGACCCTCAACCTCCCAGCCTTTAACATCTCCCATTCTTCCAAAGCTATTCAGTAACATGTGTCTTCATTGCAACAGTTTAGTGATCCAATCAAAACCCCAATATTCTATACTTTTCTATATTCCTGCTTTACAACTGCATCTTTTTATCAATTTCCATAACAGCTGCATGATGTTGCAAGCCAATGCTAAATACATGGTGGTTTTCCTTCACCCACATCCTTGTATAGGTTATAGCCAAATGGTACTGGCCTACTGGCTCTGATCAACAGTGCAATAAATGTCAAAAGGAGGATTAGCAAGGCAATTTATGATAGAAATATCCATCCCATTTTACGGTAATCTCTGGACTGTTACGGTAACGCGTGAAACTCCAGATGAACATGATTAAGAGTGACTTGCTCTTCCAGGAAAATAAGCCACAGCCTCTCCATCTCTTTCAACTCAAAATGCCATCACATGGCGGGCCAAAGAGAGATCTGCTGTACGTTAGCCCGGTAGTAGATGACTAATGGCAAGGAAGATGGATGTACAGGAAGTACTGGGAACGAACACTTCAAATGGACTTTGAAGATGCTTTGCTTAGAAACTCTGTCACTTCTGGACCCCACACTCTTTTTATGGCCTTGTAAGCCAATATGATTGCAAATAGACCAAATCTTTTCACAACATTGAGGTTGAGGTAGGTTGGTAAGGTAAGCTGGTGCAGTAAGAAGTGAAGGGTCTCTTACGTATATGCCTGAGGGCTGACACTGAGGTAAGGACCCAGGGCTGAGGACCGGGGAGCTGGCTGGACTGCAGAGCTCAGGGAAGGGGTTAGGGATGGCCGGCAGAGAGGACGTCCGTAGCTGCTGCTCCTCTTCCTGCAGTCTCCTGAAGAAGGCAACAGGCTTATTAATGCACAGACAGAGAGACAGACTGACAGGCAGAAGGACAGACAGACCTACAGACACATTAACAAGCAGCTTTATCACTTAAAAAACTCTTGTAAAGCAGTTGAATAAAAACATGAAGACGAGCCTCCTGAATAAAACAGCAATAATCCATGGGTTCATGGATAATAATTCATGGGTTCACAGCAAGAGTGACTGAGGCTCACTCCCATCTCTCTCTGATTACGGCTCTGTGAACTGATTCATTCTGCCAGAGGAAATCGCCACCATTGAGGACTGGGCAGCTACTAATTACGTGCAATATTCATCAAACCACTGTTTTGAGTGAGTGCCCTTTTCATGACGACCTGCATGAGCAACAACCATTCACTGTCAACCATAAACAGGTTTTCTTTGTCAACTGACTGCTATATGAACTGCCGCTACCATTAGCATTTCTCCACACTTTCTCTAACCTTGGCAGATGAAAAAGGAGAGGCGTTTGATGTAGTCACATCTAAGCAAGAGCAGAGTGTTATCTGGAGGTCATAAGTGAATAATAAACTCAGTGTGAATCCAAGAGAGAGAATGCACCGATACATGTCATTTCACTGAAGTACCAATCCTCCAGAGACCCAACATAATGGCTGCCTCAACACTGACAGACCGGTTAAGACTAAGATTTTAATAAATGCCTAAGGAGAGCAGGCCTTCCTCACAACTTATGGAAACGATCTCCACTCAGTGCTGGGAATTAAAGGGAATTTCAACTGTATCATCCCCTCTGCTATGCTAGGGGAAGTGACAGGTAGAGAGAGGGTCACACAGAGGCTGCCGATTATAATGAGCTGAAATGAGCACATATACCTCTGGTAAAATCACAAAGAGCAAACTGAGTGCATGGTGCTTCATTTACAGTAGCATTCCAGCGTTTAATGGCGTCTGTGGGCTAATGGAATGGTGACAAAGCTGTGTGTAAGTGTGTGTATGTGTATGAGAGAAAGAGAGAGTGTATGTTTGTGTGTGTAGGATATGAAAGACACACTTACATTTGCATTCGCACTGTATGTAAATGGTGAGCAATAGGTTCATGATGCACAGTGTACACCAGTGCTGTATATGGATGTATGCTTGTTTTTTATGCGCTAAGATCATGGTAGGTGCACTGATGGCTTCGGTGGGCCTACCTGACAGCGAGGATGTGCATGGGCTGGGAGCGACGGAGAGGGCAGGGCTCGGAAATGTGGGGGGGCTGGGCAGTGCGGTGGTGCACCTGGCCGTTCTGCAGGAGGGGGGCCGACTCGGACTGCAGGCTGCATGTGGAGTACAGGCTCTTGAAGGAGGAGTTCATGTCATTCACCAGCGCCTCCAGGTCCACATCATCTTCTGCAAGGGAAGAAGAGCACACAGTCAGACACACAGTCAGACAAATGGACGCTCGGTTCACATGGCCCTGCTTCCCTTCTGTCATCACTCTTTCCCTCTGCCTGCAGTTAGAGATGAGACTCAAGATCTCATCAGAGGATTTGGGCATGCTGCAAGTCTCCAGAAGAGAGTATGAAATCGCAAGAACGAATTGATCCAATAAGATGATGTCAGTTTGATGCATTTTAAGCAATTCTGCTTGTTCATGATGCCATAGGATAACATCCAAGATGCCAAAGTGGCCAGGGTGTGCCAGTACTACCATGTTTGAAACCTTCTTTGAGCTTCTGTTTAATTAATTTCTGATTAATTCAAAATAATCTGGAGCAGATGATAATTCACTTCTCTCCATTCCACACACACAGACACAGACACACACACACACACTCACAAGAACGGCTGATTCAGCTGTTGGAACGCTCCCCTAACTACATGCTAATGTTGTTAGGCCATATCTCTGGGGAGATTTAGAAGGCAAGTCTGAACCTGCCCAACTTTTGCCATCATCACTGTGGCTTCAGGCAAGAAGATGATGCCATCTCATTGGTTAACAGGCAGAGAGAGGTCACACCAACTCAGTGATTCAATGGCAGATGAAAGTTCCATGACATGAGTGACTGGGGCAAATCACCTCTTCATGAGAATCTCTGTTGACATCTGAGAGACAATCATCAGTTGGTATACAGACATTTCTCAAGTTGCCCAGATGACATATTCATTTCCTGTGTGCTTCTTTGCTCCATGACCATACTGCAGTAGCATACGGCACCACTAGATGCTGCCCAACCTCTAATATTGTAAAGGCAGAGCTGCTGGTGGCCATTCTGCACACACATTGTTACCTGGGTTAATTACAAGAACAAAAACAATCAATACTCATCATTGATTTAATGTTTTAGCTGATTGGGGCGGTCCATGATACAACGTGCATCAGAGCGCATTCCATACTGTTTCATTTTAAGAACATTTGGGCATGGAGTTATGCCTGAACACCATGTAGGTGTTCAGGCATATAATGCATCAGGTAATCCAATAGTTACATCAGAGTGAACCTTTAACTTGTCTGAGAGCAGCAAGTGTGATGGCGTCCCTTTAGCCTGCAGAGCCCCAGCTGACATACCTACTGATGGACAGACGGACGGACGGACAGTACATACCAGGGTAGGCTGGTGGAGGCAGACATCGAAAGACAGGCTTATTGTAATACATGCTATGGATTGAAGAATGGTATCAAACACTCTCTCTACCCTTTGATAAACCTTTCCTGAAAACGTGTCAGGTAATCAGCTGTATCACAAGTGACTAATCTGCCAGTATTAATAGAGAGGTAAGCCCCTTCTCCACTTATAGATCCTGGAGAGTTAACGACACACAGCCAAGGAAGGCTGCTACCTCAGGCTGCCTTGGTGAGCCCTATGGGCCGGTGTAGGGCGTCACACCACAGCAGCCACAGGGAGAACAGAGCTGAACGGGCGCAGTTTCCCAAAAGCTTTGTGGCACTAAGATCTTAAGCCCATTGTAGGCTATGGACGAAAGATGATCTTAGTGCCACGAAGGCTTGGGGAAACTCAGCCCAGAGCCGCTGTCTGTGGGGTGCCGCTGGGTGCTGTCAGGACTCAGCCTCTCTCTTACTGAGGGGAGATACTGTCCAACCTGTCCAACTGGTCCCTCAATGGATCAGCTTCCCTCACTCACTCCTGGCCTAGCAGAAGCTTGTCAGGACAAGGGAAAGACGTGAGGAGAGAACTGTTGCACCAATCCCCAGGCCACTGTTCTCCCTCAACCCACTATACCTGCAGCACATTGACTTGGTGACAGACATATATATCTCTTATGTCTGACAGAACACATAGTAATTCTAACATTTACTCTGTACACATCTATCAGAAGCGTGTGTGAAAGACTTGAATAGTCTGCCCCAGGAAATATGCTTGTTATGAGGGTGCAATACAGTATGTATACATGCAATGTGTACATCAAACTCCTGTTAAGTTCTGATGCTTACCCCTGCCCACTGAAGATATACTGTAGACAGACTATTCAGTGCCTCTGGCTAACATTACCATCCAGATACAGTCAATTTAATATAACCCAAAAGGATCATTATTGTGTAAGGCAAGATAATAGATTACAATACTGTCACTGCTTCAGCAAATCCTCTTATAGTATAAGGAGTCACAGATATGTCAGTGGCTGGGCCTAGCAGGAAATTGAACCATCTTACTTAATAAAGAATACTATAAGACAGGTTTTATCTACACTGAGCAGCTGAACTCTCTCTCAGTGTGATGGGATATATGTGACGTATCATAAGTTAAAGTTCCATATCTACTGGATTTAGAGTGCTTTGGCTGTGCACATTATAATATATCCATGCAGACATAGGGATGGGCATATCATTTATACATACTGCTGATGAGAAAATGACTGGGCAATCACAAGGTACTGTAACTGTAACATTATAGAATGGTTTTTGCGATACTGCTAGATAAGATAAGATAACAGAGCTATTTTCAAACATGCCATCTATGCATTTACATATTGTTATAAAACTCAAGAAATGAAGATCCAATCTAATCAAGTTATTTACAATCACAGCAGGCTCAGTCCTGATTATGGCTATCTAATGAATATCAGGTTGTCAACAATTAGACTATGCCTCAATGCACACACACACACACACACACACACACACACACACACACACACACACACACACACACAGGATGGGGGCGAGCAGGAGGGTTGTTTGTCTTTGACACTGTGTTTAGAAAATATAAATTGCACTACTGGGGCTTGGCAGGGGTTTTGGGGACATAAACACCTTTATTTATGCCCGTCAAACAAGCAGTGGTCACAGCAGGCCTGGCCCTACAATATTACAGCCATAAATTAGACGCTCTTAAAATATCAAACAAACACCTTGGGAGCAGACAGCAACCGTTCATCAAGTGCATTTGGCTCTGGAGAACATGGGCAACAACCATAGCCAGAGATGGGATGATCAGCTCCAGAAAAAAGGTTTAGAACCTATGTCTGGAGTTACATGTAAAGAACCAGGGATGGGTTTAGAGACCCATGGTCAGGTCAAGATACTTGTTGGTGTCTGTGTCAGGAATATAAACAGGTTTGGGAGAATAGGCAGTTGACTACGATGATCTACTGATGGTGAAGCAGCTTCCAAGAGCAAGATTCAAAATCAATTTGTATGTGATGCTCTTATGAAGTATAATTACACATAGGCCTAGGCTGTGCTTGGTCTCAGAGACCCCCTCACTATACTATAGGCCAAGTCCTCCTGCCCCTCTGTTCCTCTTTGGGATATCACAGATCCCTGCTAAGGTTAGTGTCTTATTCAGGGCCTGAGGGCTGCTTGTTTGTAAGGGCCTGGTGAGCCATGACTCTGGGACTGGGGGCATAGCACCCTCTGTGTTCCCCCTCTCACAGCATTCCAGCATATAACTCCCAAGCCCAAGCTTCCCTATTGTCTAAATGCTTGTACATATTTGTCAACTGTTAGAGGCAAACAAGACTGGCAATAATCTGCATAAAAACTGTTTCGGATGTTTCTGAAGATTAACGAGCGAGACAACGTCAAAACAAGCCATTATATAAGTACAAGTTCAATATGGCTCAGAAATGTATGCAATGCATTCATTATTATCTTCATATTTCAATTCATTACACGTGTCTTGCCCAAAACCTTTCCTTTCCCAAAGACCTGGTACTACAGACCTCCCAAACTAAGATACAAAAATAAAGCATGTGTAAGACTTTAGAGCATTTACTCTGATGAGGTGCTTGACATAATAATTCAAAAGTGCACTTTTGTAAAAGCAATGTGTTTACCAGCAATGTGTTTACCAGCAATGTGTTTACCACGGTACCCAACCGCCATCCATCTATCCAGCCACTGTCAATTAGCATTCAAATTGGTTGAAAACAAAGGAAAGGAGCTGGGGGTGGGACAGGAGATGGTGGAGCGCCCCTTTGGATGTAGTGGAGCCGGACGAAAGGAACACACAGGCAAATACGGGCTGCAAAACAAGGCCTGCAGAAGCTCACATGTGAAAGGGATCAGTGGAGCCATTCTTTCACAGATACATTCTAAACTGTAAAGCGTGGCTCTCATGTGGAGGGGACAATACCCTGGGTGCCAGTACAGATCCACTGAGAAGCAGGCCCCCCAGAGCGACAGAGTGGGGGGGGGGGGCATTTTGAGATGGGGGAGGGGAGTTAACCACAACAACTTTAGTTGTGGTGTTCATGGTTTGAGTAGTGCTATAGTCTATTGTCTGTCTAATCATCATCATTTTGGTATAATAATCACATGCAAAAATGTGTGGCCATTGTGGTCAGAAATGCCATCCATCAAGCCATTTTAATCAAAGTAATGAGGTGGCGCCTGCTTGAGCAGGTATTGGTATTGTCTGGAGTAATGCAGCTGATAAAAAGCCAAGGAGAAGTGTGCATGCATGAACAGAGTACAGTTAGCAAGAAGAGAACATAAGGGCAGCAGGCAGGGAGGGCGGGAGAGAGGGAAAAAGAGAAGCAAAAATCAAAGCCCAATCAGGATTAGCAGGAGACATGGTTCTTGGGAAACACTTAATCAGTTTAATCAGAGTATTTCATTTACATCACCTACCATAATCTCAAAAGAGCCACCTTCCCCCCGACCACAAGCCCCTTTTCATCTGTGGAATGTGTGTGCTTGGATATAGCTGTCCCAGATTTGATCAAAACCAAGCAGGGCTACGAGCCAGGGCCTAGGACTCTCAACAAAGCATAACTGAAATAACTTTGGGAAAATACTTTTATTTCCAAACTTGAAATACTAGTTAACTTTTCAACCAGAAATGGGATTACTGGAGTGCATTGGTACCATTGATAGGATTTATTACCTAGCAACTGGTGCCAATCTGGGAAGGCTTTGGTGGTCACACCCACATTGCCATCTGGGTCCAGCCATGAGCAAGAGGGTGTGGGAGCAACGTATAGCTGCAGTGGCCAATGGCTATGAGAATCACCTAGCAGGACCATCTACTGTATCACTACTGCAAGTGGACCAAGAGTTTTGTGGTAAGCCAACATATCACCCATGCAACATTAAGAAACACTAACCTTAACTGAAAATGACTGCAAAAAGTAGAAAGTAATGTGAACATATGCGTAAAATATCACTGAGAAAAAGAGAGAAATCAACATCAAGTCTTGGGGGGTAAGAGGGACCTGGGGAAGAATGCCTACCCCTCCCTAGCATGTCTGGATACATCTGGGGTGGGGCCCCTAACCCAAGATCTCTCTCCTCTCCTCTAGGCATCTCCACCATGACATTTCTCCCTATGAAGATCCTTCCTGATCCACACAGAGGACAAGACAGGGGAGCAGCCGTTCATCTCTCCTGCTAATCTCCCACCTGATATTCTCACTGCTTGAACTACATAGGCCTCTGTGGAAATCCTGTAATAACTATTACACCTGTTAACGGACCAATCCCATGACAAACTAACTCTCACCACTGGCATAATTTGCAAGTGAACATCTATGGCGAGATTTAGGCATACCAAAATGTTGACATATTTAGTGTACACTGTTCCTGTAGTGTTACCGGACATCAAGACAACCATCATGTCAATTTATACAGTTCATTTGAAAGCTTGTTGATAAATAATTTAGGCCTTTTTTTTTTTACAGGAAGGTTAAACATTTACTTGAAAACCTATAATATGCTGCAGGATGCCATTTCAACAAAGCCCTGTTGTTCTTTCTTCCTAAGCTACAATGAGGTTTATGACAGAGAAGTACCCTATTAAAATCCCATAAGCACATAAGTGTGGGTTTTGAGGAAAACCCACGCTTGAGTTTCAAGCGTCACAGTGGATTATAGCACTACAAGAATACCATAAAACTGGAAATAAGTTTCAGTCCCTAGAGAGCTTCTAATGTTGTAAACACTGTTACAGGACATGCATTAAATTACACCGTACTTGAAGTGGTCTGTAGAACTTAAAGCAGCTTAATTAAAGTAAGACAAATATTTCTACTGAATACTTTTCTTCTCTTTTTTTTTGAATTTCAGCTTATTTGAAATACAGAAGATCTTCCTAAGTATACACTAATTATCAATTAATAAATTTACTAATTAAGTAATTAATTAATATATTGGAATTACAAAAATGTATTCAATTAATGTTTCTGGAAAAAATAAAAATAAATCTATGTCTAATGCAGAACTGAAGCTTAACTAATAAACCATAGGCTAAACCATTGTTAGAAAGGAAATATAGAGTTCTGCTGTGAAAATTGTTCTGCCTGCTCCATTCATAAGTGAGCTACATCCGGGATTCCTGTGCAGCACTCTCCCCGATACTGAAAAATTACAATGTAATTTCTGCTCCATTTATTTCCATGACAGCACCAAGCTTTCTCATCCACTTCCAGACAGTTCAAAAACCTTAAATCTCATGCTCCGATTATCATGGATGAATTTTGTATAGCACAATTGAGATTGAGAGCTTAATTATAATGGCACCCCGTGTCTTTACAAATCAGCCTTTGAACTGCTGAAATGTTTACAGCGGAAGGGCCCCCAATATAGCCTATATCCCAATCTGAATTTAATGAGCAAGCCCTCTCTGCTGTAAAAGGCGTCTACTTCAACCCCCACCCATATTCGAGCATGCACAAAAACGAAAAGCACACACACACACACACACACACACACACACAGAGACACACAGAGACACACAGAGACACACACACACACACACACACACACACACACACACACACGTTGATTGTACTTGAACTCACTTTACTTAGAATGGTGATAATGTATGCATTCATTAAGCCTTTATATGCATGACATAAAGAGTGATAATGGCCTACGTACATTTATACTGTATAGTCATTCATAAAGGTATTTATTAATACATTATACAATATTGACATTAAACATTATGACATAACAACTCTTATTTTGTCTCAAAAAAAAAAAAAAAAAAAAAAAAAATATATATATATATATATATAAGGCCTTATGAATACACAGCAATATATTGTCCAGTAGGGCCTTATATCACATGTACGGCTGTTTTCACTATTGTATATACACTCATTGTTTGGATGTTACAGTGCAATTATGAAACAGCTATGCAGATGTTGACCTAACCCTATAAGTGATCTATATTCTCATTTTCACCTCTGTCAATGTTACTGTCAATAACACAGTCATTAAACTGATTTGCAGCTGCTGATATCATATCATATTTATTGTGGATGCAGCTTGAATAATAACACTACTATCTCTTTGGGCAGGCATAAGACTAAAGTGTGGCTATGTAGGCTACACCCAGTGGAAGAGGAGGGGGCCGAGGGAGAGGGGGAGACAGGGGTAGAGACCGAGGTCCCAGAGGCAGGGGAGCTAGAGGCTGTGGAGGTTCCTCCAGAGAATAGGGAGAGGGGAGAGCAGCTCCAAGGAGAGAGAAGGGCACAGGTGCAGGTTTGTAAAGTAACTTTGGTGACTTTTGGTCATTATGAAGTCAGTTCTGGCTCTAATGTAATTTACCTAATAATTGTAAGTATTCAGTAAGTATTCAACCTCATGGACTTTTTCTACATTTTGTTGTGTTACAACCTGGCTTTAGTATTTAATTTGGTTTTAATACCCCAAAATGTCAAAGGGAAAATTATTTTTTAGAAATGTTTACAAATTAATAAAAAATGAAAAGCTGAAATGTCTTGAATCAATAAATATTATTCGTCCCCTTTGCTCAAATGCAGAAATGTCTTCAACAAGTTACGCAACATGTTGAATTGCATCCATCTGAGCGCAAGGATAATAGTTAATGAGAAGTTCGGAATTAATATCTTTTTATAGGGTCTCTGCTTTGCAAGGAAAACAATTACATACTTTGTGGATCATGTTGTCACTACAAACTGAGCAAATGGACAAAAGTGCTCAGGAATGCTACCTGAGGCCTGAGGAAGAAGCACAGTCGATGGGACATCATCATCCCAGTCACTACAAAATAGGTCCATATAACCGAGTGGCCAAAATGAATCCCTTAATGAAAAAAAATCTATTTGACATATCTTGCAACAATGAATTCAAGTGATACAGCAAATACAGTGGCTGAAAATGTGTTTAAAAAGCATTAAGTTTAGTGCAAATCCAGCACATGCAATACAGTTTCTGCACCATCCCTTGTGTGAAGAATAGATGGATTACATTTACTATGTTGGTAGTAACAGCCTAATCCACAGATTAATCCAAAAATCACATGAACTATTATCCTTGCACTTATTGAGTAACTTGTTGAAGATATTTTTGCATTTCAGCAGTGTCATAGCAAAGTGGGTAATTGACCCAAGACATTTCAGCTTTTCATTTTTAATTAATTTGTAAACATTAAAAAAAAACAATTTCCACTTTGACATGGCAGGGCATTTTGTATAGATTAGTGACAAAAAAAATCTCAATTAAATATATTTTAAAGTCTGGTTGTAACACCAAAATGTGGAAAAAGTCCAGGGGGGTGAATATTTACTGAAGGCACTGTATGTGTCTGGGAAATGTGGCGAAAGGCCTTTTAGTCCAGGCCTAGAATTTTACATTGCACTGAAACACAAAATCTAATTAAAATGTGTATGCCAAATTGAAGGCAGAGCTATAGAATGTTGACATTCTAAGAACACCAACCTTGATGGTTAGGAGAGTTCCGATTGGTTGCCTGCTGGAAACCTGGCCCAATTAGATCTGCTGGTCTGTGATTGGAGGCTCGGTCTACATTGTCCTGCTGAGAAAAAAGCCAACAGAGCAGTCATGCCATGACCGTTAAATCACAACTTCAGCATCAGCTGGTTTTGTCTTAGTCCATATAAAGCACACACAAGCATTCATTTAGGGAATAGACATACAGCAGCAGCTATCAAGGTATTCACAAGCGTAAAACCCCAAAAAGTCTAATTGTACAATGTTGTGTGTGTATGTGCTGTCTGAGCCAAAGCATACCCATCAGAGCATGCCCACCATTTTCAGTACAAATACTGCAGATGTCACCTGTGATCCAGACAGATAATGGACTGTGTTGGGCACCCCTGTTGTGAGGAAGCATTCTCCAAGCAAGTGCTCTGTGTTCATCCTCGATATAAACACTGATAGGCAGTTGCTGAAAAACTTGATTCATTACAAGGCTCTGCAAGAGGAACACATGCTTCCAGAGAACACTGTGACCTCTTGGACGCAACAAAAAATAAGCTTTACTCTGACCAAAACAAAACAAGTGTGGCAGATCCATGATGTCAGTGCTGATTGGAGCACTCACAGCATGACCGGAGAACAGAATGTACTGTGGTGGACTACTGTGTTTGGCCGTGGTGTTCAGAACTGGACCACAAGCCTGGGACCTCCTCTGATGAGGCAAAAAGCTGTGGTTTTTTTCTGCCTTAGGCCTTGCAAACTTGATTTTTCAGGTGAGGCGAGTGAGAGAAAAAACATGGACCACCAGTTGATACCAATTCAAAGGGTTTTCCATAATTGGAGAGGGCTTACATGGGTACATCACCCCATTGTCCTACATCTCAGTCTCATTATAGGCCTAGATGCTGACATTTACAGGCTACAGGATATTTAAATGTCTTGTGTCTACCACCAAATGCCCCGTTTTACATTGATGATTAATGAAATGGCAAAATGGCAGGAAAATGGCAAATGTGCCATTGCACTTTAGTCAAAGTAACGCTTGAGACAGTTTAGCTACACAACTTTACATTACATATTTTAAGTAACAGTGGGAGTAGAATATTCTTTTATAATTTGTAATTGTTTTCTTGACAGCCCTTGCATTTTTTGTGCACGATTCAATATTTGAAGAAGACTTCAATAATGAACTCTAAATATCAATGTCAGAAATATTGCCTCTTATTATTGTCAAAAAAGCATGAGTAGCCTAACCTTTCAACCCCCATTTCAAATGTAGCCAAAGTATATGATCTTTTGGCAACTACGCCATGTCTCAACATTAATGTCACTTTTAAATGGTCGACTCACTGTGAAAAAGTAGTGGCCCTCTTTGGTCTCCTCCTGACTCCAAGCTAATCCCAGTGCAGAGTGTCTGGACATGGTCATCACCAGACAGGGCTAAAGGTCCAGTTTCCCGACTGTGACTAATCCCTCCTGATTTCCCCCCCAAACGGCAGTGACGGGCCAGCCATGTGCACACCCTGGGTTCAGCTCCAGTGAGCCCAGCCCAAGCTCCCCAGCTCCAGACGCACTGCAGCCTTTAATGCTGCTTTATACGGCTGTCTGGGGGACTCTCATCTGCTGGGGGGCATTGTCTACACCCCTTCCTCTGTTTAGAAAACACGCCCACTCTCTGGGAATTAGTAGACCTTTAAAGCATACCTTGGGTCGTTTTGGACAATGCCAACAAGACCCCAACTATCAGACATCCTTTGACACCCTCTTAACAATTGACTGAATGTTAACCTTGGGGATTTAGAGCTAAAAATATATCCAGTTTGCATAATTCTCTGCCATACCAATCCTGTTAAGTATTTTACCTTAACTGAGTATAGAATTAACACCCAATCACCAGCTAAATGCAAGTAAACTCACATGCTGCAACAAAATTCATCATTCACCACGAAATTGCCAGGAATAGCGTTGAGATAGGGTCAAGTTTAGGTTGAGTCAGCAAGACAAACTGTAACACACTCTCTCTCTCACACTCAAATTGAAACAGGAAAAATAAATTCCAGAAGAAACTTTGTGGGCTTGCAAAGTCTTATTTTAGTAGTGGAAAAAGTTTAAAGATGGTCTGGATGAGAGATAGATAGATTTGAAGGGTAGTTGAAAGAAAGTGAGAGTCTTATTATAGTAGTGGATAAAGATGGTTTGATTGGTTGGATGGATGAATGATAGGATAGATAGATAGACAGATGAGAGAAGGTTCGATAGATGAGGAAAAGATAGATAGATAGATAGATAGATAGATAGATAGATGGAGCTGGGTAGTTGAAAGAAAGTCAGATAGTAGGATGGACCAATGGATAAAAGATGGCCAGAGGGTAGCATATAGGCAGATAGATGAGAGAAGGTTAGATGATAGAGATTAGAGTTTTGAAATGGGACCGAAATAAGGCTAGGGTTAAGGATAGAGGTTTGAAAAGGTGGTACAGATATGGCACATGTGTGACTCTATCTCCATAAAGAACAGCAAGTTTGTCCTTTGAGGCTGTATTCATGTTTTGGTTAATAATAATAATAATAAACACTGATTTACTGCCCTGCATAACTGCTGTTGTTGTGTATGCACAGTGGACCTTAAACTCCCATGAGGCATTCCTAAATGTCAGCTCTTAGGTAATGTGCTCTAGAAAGACCAGAACAAACCTCATCCTCCCCGCACTACTAAGGATCATTTAAATGCCACTTCACATTTCAGAGAAAGATTAAAGTTTTTCCAACTTGACCTCCAACTCTGACAATATATTCAAGTCATGTTGCATCACATAAATCCCTTGAATTGTTTGAGCACTCATTCAGATTCAGAGACATAGAAGACCTGGTGATGAGCAACAGTCTAGAACAAGTCAGCAAAATCAATGCTCACCTGTCCTCACAGATTAAACCAAGGGTTGGCATCTATGGAGATAAATCGGCCTACAGTAGGTCAAATAACGCTGGGAGACATGGTTTAAAAAAAAAACGAGTAGCCCCATCAGTTACAGTCACACAAGAAGTACATATGGGGATGGTCTTAAAACCACATGGGCAAATCAAATGTTCAATCTCACAGCAGATGGGATAGGCCACCTTTTATTTCTGTAGGTTTATTTTGATGTCATTCTGCCAAGCTTTTTCTGGCGGAGTAGGGTTTTGAAACACTGAACCAGACCTTCTTTTACAAGCAAGTTCTCATTTGTCATACCCACTAGATGCTTAAACACATGTAATCTAATGCAGTTCAATCAAACCTTTACTGTGATCTAAAAAAAAAGAAGCATGTTTTTGAATCTCCCTCTCCTAAGAAAAACCAGAACAAAGAGATTGACTTCCACGAACTGGAACTATATGCTGCCAAAACAATCCCCACTTGATTCACTCTGAAAACATCTATAAAACTCAAGGCGAAAAATGTACACCTCTGAGAATTTGAGGGAATATAGAGCTTTAATGGCAATAGCAGCATGAGGGGAAAGTCAACATCAGTCACCGCACTGATGATAAACCTATATTTCTGCAGCACTCTATATGGGGAACGGTAAAAACTTACAGCTTCACTGTGCCAAGTTGTGATTCACCTAATTCCATACCCGGTTTTCCTTGTCATATTTTATTTTGCTGGTTCAATTCCTTGAATTATTTTCCCAATTTTGAGTGAAATGCCATCCTTCTCACAGTTTACAGAGAATCATATTGACATATACAATTATACTTGCCTCATTTTTCTGAGAACATTGAACTAACCAAAGTTTGCACACTCTCTAAGGGTAAAACACACACGTAAAGAAGCTAACACACAAGAGATGGTATGGGTTTTGATTCCTGAAAGGCTGGATTAGTGAAAGTCCTATGATCCTGTTTCTAGAGATTTCACCTCTTGTGACCAGATGTCACATGCCCTGAGAGGCCACAGCTGAGAGATATTACCATGGAGGAATGACCAACTGAATCATATGCAGGGATCAATGCCCTACAAAACCCACCTTCTGACACACTTACTGAGAGGAGCACACTCACTTAAATACTTCACTCGCACATCAACAGGCACTGTGACCCCAAAGCTCCATATTCCAGACAAATTAATCTAGAGACTGCCATCCAAACTACCAATGATTCTTGAATGTAGAGCCTAGGCCCTATAACTGATTGTCCCATTCACTGACCCAACTACACACAGAGCACCACCACTGACCAGAGATACACTGTTTTGAAAAATCTGACTTTGAATTTCCTCAACCATTTTGGCCGATACCAATATCAATATGGGATTTTTATGACAAGAAATATGTTGGAAATGACCACTTCAGTCATTTTCTTGTCATTTTGTAAATAGATTTTCAATCAGCAACTTGCAATGTGTTTTTCCAAGTACAACTTGAGTGGCAGACTATATTTCAAGGTGCAAGTGCAATATTGGCTCAGAATATCTGTCCGATGTGGTGTTGTATTTCTATACATGTTGTATATACCGATATGATGGCTGATGGCTACTTTGTGCATTCCTAATCACTTCACTGGCATTCCCCCTCTTTAGACCACAAGACCAAAAACATTGACTCTTAATAGCCCAAACTTCTGTAACACACAATCTAATTGCAAAAATAAAAAAACAAAAATAAAATCCAGTTCAATAGTCCACACCATACGTAGTTGGTAAGCCTTCCTTGGAGTGCTGTGGCAAACGTCCAGTCACCCTGCTCTAACACTTCCTTGGAACTGAGCCCAGAATCCCATAACATTTACTCGAGTTATATAACCCCCTGGATAAAGATGCTGTTTCTGCCCATTATTTACCATTAAAAACTGACACTGTGAATGAGCCCATCAAGGGGGACATCATATGCATAATTCTAGACTGTTAAGATAGTTGAGATACTTTATGTTCAGCTGCATGACTGAGTGTGTTTGATTACAAAAGTGGACCTATTCTTTCACCTGAAACACAGGCCCAAGGGAGAGGGTGGATGACAAGATAGAATCCACACAGCCATCCTAAATAACCCAGGCTAGGTTGAACTCTACAGGGTGACTGGGCTTATTGCCATTTCCCACTGGGCTTGAACCACTGCACGTGGAAACAAATAATGACAAAAAGCCCCTCAAAACAATCCAGATAATCCCTTGATAGAGGCCACAGTTTAGACGCTCTTACGTCAAGTCCTACCATGTGAATCCAATGTGTTCAGCCCAAAGGAATGTGCGTCCATGCCACTGCCATTCATTGGTTCTTCATTTTCATTCATGCTCTGCCCCTAAATCTATTGGCCATGACAGGTACATTCAAACACAGAGAGGTTGCTTTTTCCACGGCCAGCTGAGGCAGTGAGGCACTCATGTTTACCTCGCTCCTCCAGCTCCAGTGAGGGCTCGTAGGGGTAGGGAAGGGAATTTTTAACAGCCCATTCTAACCACACAGCAAATTCCTTAGAAACATACATTGCTCAGTTTTCGATCAAGCCTTGTCAAATCAGCATAATGAAAATGTCGGTTAACTTTTGTAAAGATCAACATAAAGTTTTTAACGTTTGACAGAGGTGATTTTTTTAAAATGTCATTAAAATAGATAAATGGCAGTGGAAATGCTTTTTGCTCATAAATCTATCAGAAAACCAGCCACATAATATTCTATCGACAAATGGATGGAAACATTGCTACTGTGCTCCATTTATAGTTTTATATACCATATGTTAGACACATATCAAGTGTTTTTCAAAACATATAATAATACCACAGCTTATAAAAGGTACATGGTGTGGTTAGCTACAGTCTTTCACTTTCAACATTAACTGTCTGTGGTAAGTGATGAGAGCAATCATGTAACAAATTAGAAAACAGCTAACCAATGTTAAACTCTCCTTAATTGCTATTTGAAATGCTTTCTCTGAACTGAAAAGTAAAATTCAAATCTACACATGGCAACTACAGGCAAACAAAACACTTGAAAAAAAGGTGGATATAGAGACAACTTGACATGAAGATGTCTCTATATCTGTATAGTAACTCTGTAATTTGTACTCTAGTAACAACATTGTATTAACATGCTGTTACATTGTGCATTGGTAGCTAATTACTTTAATTGCATAGTAATGGAGTTGAGCGGTTTGTGTTATCGAACAAGTGGATAAGGACTCAAACCACTCAACTCCATATACCCTGCAATCACCTCATTACTATATAACAACTATGTTACTGTTACTGGAATAGGGGCAAGTTAATGTAAAGGGTTATCAAGTAAGTTGTTATATTTACAGCAATATCTACAGTTAAAACATGACCTAAACAAAGAGAATGTATTACCTGATAATTTGGATGGTGTAGAAAATAATCCGGACATCCGGCTACAGCCATGTTATGTTTTTGCAATTCGTCCTCTCAGTTATCACATTCACTTTTGATAGGTGATGCAAGGACCTGCAGAAGAAAACAGGAGGTTAATGAAAAGCAAAGGCTTCCAGAGGTAAAGGGAAGTCTCACAGCTGAGACGACTGTAGGTTAAGACTTAGCCTATATAGCACAGAGCTCATCTTAACCCACATAGTCGGGCAGGTCAGTAAATATCCTTATGGTCGATAGAAAGGGGGAATGGCGCGCTCGACTCACTCAAAAAGTTCTTTAGGGTGCATTGTAACAAGAACCTATAAAGGAGAAGGTGAATGCTGAAACACTATGAATTAATGTATGAATGAATACAAAATAACCACAGTAGATCTAGCAAGAGTGTGTTTTCCTTTTCTTTACATAGACTACGGCCGACCACCTGATCATCAGCCCTTACCTTACCTGGTCAATGGCACTTCTCAGAGAAACATCTCTTTCTGATAGAGGTTTTTATTGCTTAAATAGTTGGCTTATGTCCATGCATTTTGTGGTAACCACTGCCTGAGATCCTTATCAGTATAAAGTTTATCTTTCACTGCTCAAGTCATAAAAACACAATGGTGATGTTATTCAAAGAACCGTCAGTGAATACTTGGTGGTGCTTATTGTGAGTTTTGGCATGTCAGACAGAGCATTTCAATCCTATTGTGGCATCTACCCTCTCTCACTCATCCCCACCCTCTCCCTCCCTCCCCATGTCCAATCCCTGGGTCAAAATAACCACACTAGTTCAACAACTTGGACCTTAGTCTATTTGAACATCTTAAAGTGGGTGTCATATTAACCTCTTGGTGCAACTAGGCCTATATAAAACAAACAAACAAAACCTGTAAACAAAAATAGGCTACATTACACAGTCTTTTTCAGGCTTAGCACATTCTTTCTCTACAAGTTAGGCCCAAATCCATTTTCAGAAGTCCAACTAAACTATGATACACTATTGCCTCCCTTCAAGAAACCCTGTTGCTACTTTCTAAACTATTCCGACTGGCTATTAACTGATGATTGGCGTAGCAGAAGACATCCCATGGCTGTGTACTATTTTCAGGAATTCTCAGGCCTTTCAGACAGCCTGGCACTTTTATAGTGCTATTTCCAGTCCCCCGATTACATAATGGAGTAGAACCCACAAGTCTCACAGCACCACTCTTTCCTGCTCACCACTAAACCCTGCTGCAACAAAAGAGGAGGCATGGGGAGGGATGATGTCATGGCCATAAATCACGTGATCATCGTCAGAGCCATGCCAGTGAGACAGCCCCCCTTTTGTTAGTAGGTATCTGCTGTTAATTTATCAGGAGGAAAATACAGTAGCACAGCATTTTCATTCATCACACACCGCTTCCACTCTCAGATAGAGCCAGGCCTTGCTGAGCGGCTCTGAATAGGGGTTCCTCAAAACACGAGGTTCACTGAGCCATGGGGGGCCTTGCACTAGCATCAGTGGGAAAGTGGGCAGATCCCATGACATTATTCCCTATGCTGCCTTTTCCCCCCCGATATCATCAAATTCATCAAACTGATCTTATTACATGATAATAGTAATAAATAGTGTTTTCTTAAACATTCATCCTTCATGACCATCTTAAGGACCAGGCCAAGCAAAATGGCTGATAGTTTAACATTTTAATTGAGATATTGTTGACTACAGTCCTTTGATACAGTATAGACCTAGTCTGAACAATGGTATATCATTTTACAATGGTTCCTCAAAAAAGCCTGAATGAAACACCTGTGCCTTTTCAGCATTACAGCCCACCAAAGCTGGTAATAAGCTATGAATTATCCCCAAAATAGTAACAGCTGATTGGAAGTAAATGGCATTCAAAGCCCTTAGGGAACTGTCATCGTTTCCAATTTGTTGAGAAAGCACAGCATGAAAAAGGTTTTTAACTTTTACCAAATTGGGCTTGCAAATAATGGTCCAGTCATGAATGTATCCAAAACAAAGAGCTTGGCACTTGGATCAATAGAACCGCTGAATGGGCTCACTTGTAATGAGGGGTGTGTGTGGGTGTGGGTGTGTGTGTGTGTGTGTGTGTGTGTGTGTGTGTGTGTGTGTGTGTGTGTGAGTGAGTGAGTGTGTGTCTGTGTCTTCCTGTCTGTGTGTGTCTGGCCTCACTGAATTGAGAAGCTATGATTCAGTTACCCTGTGCATTGTGAACAAATCATCAGAATGCATACATTACAAGATAAAACACAAATGGAGTTCATCTGTTTGGAAAGACACCACAGGCAGAGCTTAGCACTCTCACAGCAAGTAGGCCCAGCTGTGGGTTGTGGGAAAGGCATACTTTGGAGGTCAAGCCTTTATTCTGTGCCTTGGGGGGGAATTTGGCATTACTGACATATTGACAAAAAAACATATACCTATGTTTAATCATTCCCTCTCAGAATCAAAGTAATCCCAACACAGGGATTACAGAGCCTTTGATTTCACTACTTCCACTTGACAGAATAGTGAAACTTAATGACCTATGACCTTAACCGTGCAATTAGCCAAGCATAGATCAAATAGAAAGGGGACTTTAGAACACAGTGTGCCAGTGGCACTGCATCTGTACTAATTAGAGAACATTTGCTCAAGCTTGCATGAACGAGAATGTAACTTCAAACAGAGCCTTAACAATAGACATCTTAATCACAGACTGTATTACAGCTGTGTGAGAACATGTAGCTTTACTATTAAAGGTATTCTCTACTTTGCTCTCATTAAAGGAGACACATTTCCTCTATCTACCTCTGGGATTTCAAGTCAAAAGTTTCTAAAAGCAAGTGTGGCTTGTAGAGGTAGGCTCTTTCCTGAGGCTACAGCCCTGTTTCTTTCTCAAAAGCGCTGTTTACACAGAGGCATGTCCCAGTAATTTACTGTTACTGTTGTCTGTGTAAACTGACCTGGGGTTGGGCATACCACTAAATCTTGTGGTAGACCTAGTCATGGTCCCGGTAAAAAGCTGATCAGTAAATTGAGCCAATACATTGCCATTTCAACACCTACTCTACATTCTGACGCTGTGACATGTTTACGTTTGGACGTATGATGCTCACTTAAGAGCACCAGACAGACAGATTGTTTGTGTCGCTCCACCGGGACTCTCTCAAGAAGTACTCACTCATGGACTCTCTCAAAAAGCAGAGTAAAAACATTGACAATGTCTTGCTTTCTTGTCTACAGTTGAACATACAGTATAGTCACATAGTAGCTATCAAAGGACTGTCTTTACCTTGGTTAAAGAAAGCAACAGCACAATAATGGCGTGCCCACAAACATGTTGATCTTACTGAGCTGACTTAACTACTGAACACGCCTGTGGTGGGCCGGCTTGCTTGGTCATTGTGGTAAGAGGTTCATTTGTGCTTACACTCGAGGGGCCAGCTTTAATATCCCAGTGTGATTAACACCAGAGAAGAGGCAAAGGCCAGGGATCACCATGAGCACCGGCTATATAAAGTAAATCCTAATTGAAACTGTAACATTTCCCCGAAGTGATCTTGTCTTTTGCATGTTGTGGATAAAGGCTGGGACCAAAGACAGGTGTTAAGCTGCAGACCTTAGAAGCCAACACCACTTGATCAGTGTTCATAGGCTAGGTTCTACCACAGCTTTACAGTAATTTTATCATTGTAAATGTTTATAATGCTTAGGAATGTTTATAGATATATACATTCTGGAGTACTCATCTATTAATGTTTTTTGTATCTATTAAATGTTACACTACGTATACATACTTTATTAGCTATTAAATTAGTTATTAAAAACAGTTTCCATTGATAATACATTCCTAGAATATGTCACAAAGACAGCGTGAGTGGCAAATGGAAATATTAAACTTTTAACCTCACATATCTGGGCCAACTAAAGCAGAAATCAAAAATGTCTTGTGGGTCTTGCCAAATGTGTCTTGGAAACGAAGTTGGGTGGGTTCTCTGGGCTTGTCTGTCATCCCTCCTTTCACTGCCCAGCTGCACAGCATTCACAGAGCTATAAATTCTCCTCCCTTCCTAATTGGGGCACACTTCAAAATAGTTTGGTTATTTATAGTTCTGGGCGTCTAGAATCATAACAGCAACCTGTGCAGCATACTCATACACAAGTCAGCCTCCTCTTACCCTGGGAGCAGCATGCTGAAAAACTCCAGATTTGTAGAGCTCATAGATTGAAGTATATATTAACATGGTATGATTGGTGTAAAGATATGATTGTTGCAATGAGTATAGTTCACATACTCTTAGATGGACCAAATACAAGCAACTATTACCACAATATCAGGCGTCTCTTGCAGTCTGTGCCTTGAGGCAAAACTAGCATGACTCCAAGAGCCATCTGAAGATCAATTGCAGACTAACTGCTCTCATTGTCTTCTTTCGAAAGAAATTAGTAGATCCAGTTAGTGAAGAAACCTTCAGGTTGAAAACAAATACCCTTAGGGCCTGATTCTCAATTTCACTCAAGTATGAGAATGTCTCCTTTAAGTCAATCATCTCAAGGTCTCTACAAGAGATAAATATACAAGATGGAGTACAATGCATTGAAAGACACTCAGTGGTAATCAACAGTGAGGCAAACTGCAAGTGGCATTGTGTTGAACACAATGCAAAAAAAGCTTTAACTGTACGCTGGACACTTGATTTCTGGCCTGTCTTGGAGCCCAGGCTTCCTTCCCTATGAGCAGGAGACAGAGGCCAGTCTCTGAGCCTGGTGTTGCCTGCAGATCATATCCTCAATACCACAGATGACCACTAGACAAAGCGCACAGTCCTCTTTGGAATGCTGGGAGCAAATTCTTTCCACATATGGTAGTGGGCAAAAAAAGCCCTGAATGGCATGCATTGATTTGTAGGCCAAAGAGCAGTGATGAGAAGGCCTTCTGGCAGTGCACCGGGGCACTGGAATGTGCAGTCTTGTCCAGCTGTGGAGCTCTGAGCTGCTGGGCCAGACTGGGACAGGCGGGTGCAGCGAGGGAGCGGGGCAGTAACACATGCATATTTATGAGCAGTTCCTTTCCTAGAGGCTCCCCCAGACACCACCCCCTGTCCCAGCCTGACCATGAGCCTCCTCCTCCTCATGCTGAATCAGAATGGCTCTTTCTTCTGCTTCTAAGGGCCATGTATACAGAGACCTCTGTGTTGTCTCTACACTCCGTACTGAGGCATCGAGGAACTGACTTCACATTTATCTTCAAATGGTTATGTCAAATGCTACAACAGTAATGACATCAGTTTGTGGATAGCTGTGTAATCAAAACAATGATGCATATAGGAGGATAACACATTATGTAGTCTAGGTTCTGCGCTCTCAGTGGACTATAACAAGTCCAGCTGAAATAGGAGTGGTGGCATGACTCACGGAATAGCACTGCCTGACATGACGATGCCCCTCCCTCCAGCCCAGCCTCCCAACATAATCTGGGTCCTACTTCAAAAGGTGGCAGAGATCCAACAGTCTGGAGATCTGATGAGAGTTCAGTTAAGTGCATACAAGTGCTGATTAGGGCACAAACTGTGAGAGGGATGTAAACAGTGCCTATTTGAACTAACTGGCTGCCATTAGACTATAGATTGGAGTGAGGGTCCAGCTAGAATACTTACTTACACTACTCAACTTAAGTACAAAGAGAGACGAGGGCTTCTTTTTGAGTGACCTCTCTGGTTAATGTGTAGTTCTCAGCCATTATTCTTCCCTCTGCAGCCTGATGCTTAGGGAGGTTCATCTAGGCCGGCAAGGATCTCCCTCCAGCAGTGAGTCGATGGGCTTACGGGCATTAGCAGGAGAGGCTGAAGTGTCACACCTTGACCCAATGAAGGTAAAGGTGCATGACTAACAGGAGTCAGGAGGACAGATCCTGTTCTGTCAGGTCATGATGGTGGAGAAAAACTAACCAGGTAGTGCTTGTGTGAGTTGTTGCAGGTATGTTTGGTACAAAGTCATACCATACACAACACACATACCATACAGAATAATGCTTGTGAACGTGTTTATTTTAGCTCTAAAACAGATTCATACAGTAACCAGTATAATCAATTGCAGGCCTTGTGTATCCCATCCAATTGACAAAATACCAGAGTTAAAGCAACTACCAATCTCCAAGCAGTGACATTTATGGCAGCAGTGAGTGAAACATACTGACAGCTCCCACACCCAATTGTTTAATTTTCCAACTAACACTCACATGCACAGACACAGAGAGATTCAGAGCTGTGGTGCCGGCAGCAATGGTAGGCAGGCTGATCTTTAGCAGTGTTGGCAAAATCTCTCGTAATTATCAAGCTCTTGGAACAGTATTTGCTTCAATTTCGATGTCAAGTAAGAACATAGGCTATTTCTTTCGCTGGAAGACACAGTCTGTCAAGTAACATTCATCCTACCAGGAGGATTTTGGTTTGTGACAGCCTCTCTAAAACATAAAAAAAAAAGAAAAAGAAAATAGAAGCACTGAAAGTATATCAAAAATGGATTGAGAGCAGTTCGTAGAGAGATTAATTTAGTTTGCACAGTACATAAGAAAATCTATATTAGGACAGACAAACAGTACATTGAGCATTCTCTTAATCTTGATTAGATAAATCCTCCTAATTGGTGTTAAAATCAGGGCAAGTTTGCATCAAACATTCATTAGGCAAATGAATGCATATCAAAAGATTGACGAGCAAAAAGTATCACATTTCAAAAAAAAAAAAAAAAAAGAAGGAAAAAAGCTGAATTTCTGCAGTACAGTATGGCTTTGGTCTGTGGGCCGCTAAGAATGAACACTGCATCTCTGTCATGAATCTATTTTATCACTGGATCAAATTGTGGTCACACCTCAGTGGATGTGCTTGTTGCACATGTTGATTATTCATTAATTGGCAGCTTCATTATTTGGGAGCAGCAGCGTAAAGTAGGCTATAAGAGAGCCTGATGTCATGGGGAAGTCTGAATAGCAGCAGTCTCTGAGAAAGGCTTTTGGAAACATGGACAATCACTAATTGGATGAGGATTTCATTGGGCTGCAAGAAATGGCCTTATGCAATCTGCATAATGAATGGGTTGGGAGCTGTTGTGCTTGTGCACAAGCTTGCTACCAGGGTGGGCTATGCTATTTCAGATTCATTCAACTTAAATTCAGCTTCTATTAGACTTTTACTGGACCTACTTAGTAATGTAATTAAAAGATAATAATGTAATAAATTCCATTACAATAATTGAGTGATAGTCGTGTTTGGTAACACCTCTGCGTTTTTGCACTGTCATAGAGTCATAAGAACAGTAAACACATAGGGAGAACCTTACATAATGACAGGGCTCAGTGACAGAAGATGGACTCAAGCAAGGCAAACGCAGCATTTAAGTGGAGAGACAATCATATATTGAGGTCACAAACAAATCAACCCCCCCCCCCCACACACACACACACACACACACACATAGAAGAAGTGGATATAATACTATCAAGGGAAGCAGTCAGGTCCCTAATGGAATGGGAGGCAGTTAACTCACTCGCCTTGCAAGGTTTTTCACAAAAAAAGAAAAATTACCATCATTCAGTGCTATGCACCTACAAAAGAGGCTGAAAAGGAAACCATGGACCACTTCTATGAAATCATACAGCAAGCCATGAACACGTAGAGAAAGAAGGACATAACTGACATTCTACTGACAGGTGATTTCAATGCCAAGATAGGATAAGATAACACTGGACGAGGAAAAGTCATAGGTAAACACGGTCTTGGAGAAATTAATGGAAATGGAGAACAGTTCAGACTTCTGTGCAGTCCACAACCTTGTCTTTGGAGGGAGCATATTGCAAAAATTCTGCAGATCCATACAAGACGTTAGGGTGATAAGGCGATGCAGCATCAGACCACTACTTGCTAATAGGAATTCTCAGGTAAAACTCAAGAAATTCCCAGACACAGCAACAAAAATCTGTTTAAGATACAATGTCAGCCTCCTCCAAGATCAGAACATACAAAAACAATTCCAGATTTATCTTTCAAACAGGTTCCAACTCCTTAGTGGAAGAAGAAGAACAAACCCTGGACCAGAGATGACAGAAAATTAAGAAAGCATGGACAGATGCATGTGAAGAGTCCTGTGGCAGGAGAACAAAACAGAACAAAGAGTGGATCTCAGGAGAAACAAAAAAGACGAGATTTGGCAACACAAGCAGAAGAAGCAGCAGCTCAACACAACATGAGGGAGCTCTACGACACTACATGGAAGCTGGCAGGGAAACACACATAACTGACAAAAGCAGTAAAGTAATCACAAAACAAGGAGACCAGTTGAAGAGATGGACAGAACTCTTCAGGAAGCTACTGAACAGGCCTACACCAACAGAACCTGCCAACATCTCCCCAGCAGAACACCCCTTGCCGATCAATAAGCCCAATTAACAAGAAATAAAAAAGGCCATCCAAAAACGGAAAAACGGCAAATCGCCAGGACCTGACGGAATACCACCAGAAGCCATCAGGACAGAACCTGAGAAAGTAACTGACACATTTTATTAACTCTTTTGACAGATTGTAAAGCTTCCCAAAAAATGAAACCTTAGAAATCGCAACAACTACAGGTGCATCATGCATTTATCTGTGCCAGTGAATGTATTGAGCAGGATCATCCTGGATTGAATTTAATCTTCGGCTGATTTTAACAAGTCCCATTGCTATAGATTGCTAGCAAAGTGGTTAGCTTGTCAGCTGAAATGATGACCAGTGCACAAATGGTTGATTGAACAAACCTTTATTGAGTACAAAATAATTAGTCCACAGTTACTTCCATAAGCTAAAGGCAAACTAAACACGTAAAATACCTAAACTCATGTTTTGAATGTGACTAAATAAAAACAGGGAATTCCATCGAGAATTGTAGAACTTGACTGTTATCTGATGCTTCACGATACAATATATTTTATACTACTAGCTAGCTGTAGGGGTGTGCTGAATCCTCAGAAAACACATTACTTACTACACATTTTGGCCATTTTACGGATACGAGTATCATCCGATCATTTTCTGATAATATCCGTAATCGGAGAGGATTCCTTTCTATTTAAAAAAAAAAAATATTGGCTAGTTAAGCTGTCTGTAAACCAATGCGTGATGTGTGGGATGTGCCTGGTGCCATGACAGGATCAGAGCATTGACGCTGTGCTCCTCTCTGGCTCCTTCTTTCCCCAAGTCACCTCAGACAGACAGTTCGAAAGAAGCCAGTGGACGACTTGCAGCAGTGTTTATCTCAGATCAAGGGGCATTCCTTCCAAAACTAATAATATTGTACAAGAATGAATAAAAACTATTGAAACTAAAACTAATCTTTGATTTCGTGTGTCAGTTAATACATGAACGAGTTGGAAATAACAGGAATATCAGTTCTGACCAATTGGCACACCTCAACTTGCGCACAATGTGCGGTCTCATCATTGTAAGCACTTCAATCGCACCCCCGGTTGTCCGATCACGAGTATCATCCAGATACGAGAATCAAGTCCTACAAACAGATACAGATATGAATACGAGTAGGACGAATCCGGCACACCCCGAGCTAGCTAGGGCCACAAATGAAATAACACCAACTAAAAATGCTTCACTATATTGAGTAACAATGGCTACATTTTTAGGAAGGTACCCAGACATACATGTGCAGTTTTCTGTCAGGATGATTTTATTCACTACAGCCCACGATCGTAACATTACCTTTGTTCAACATTTTGGCACACTCCACCAGAAAAAGTACGATTTTTTTTTTTACCAAAGATTTACACTAACACGCTATTCTTGTTAAGACTAAAACTATAATCTACTCACCAGTAAGTCTGGTGATAAAAAAATAAATTATACACAGATACGGCTAAATGTCCCATTAAACAATTCTCAAGAGAGAATAATAATGATATTCCGGTAGCAGCAATGAAATTCAAGAGCACAAAATGTCTATTGTTCAGAAGTTTCACCAGGGGAATATGTCCCTCAAAACCCTTTTGTTTTCATGAATACATCTTGCAAATTTACACTGGTTTGTTTTAGATTTTACAACACAGATTCCAGCTGGTAGTGACTGAGTGAGATTTTCTGGCCCATTGCCATCCTTCTGCACCACACTCCTCCAACACAGCCATTCCGGCAGGGGTGTTCAGTTACCTGCATTATAAAGGCAGCATTTCTGCTCCTCTGCGTTAGGTTTCAGCCAAATTTGGACCGGCTCCAGACATTGAGAAACTGAATCTACCATCCTGTGGTTTAGACAGTCATTGCATCATTCTGCGTTCTGGGTCAGGGGTGGAAGGAAGGTGGGAAGTGTCGTATAAGCATGCCAAGCAGTTACTCTATAACTGCTTAAGTAACCAGAATGTAATTACTCAGCTGTAAATGCTAACCTCAGATGAGGTGAATAAAACATTGATTGCATTGTAATGAAAGGAAATGTGTAACTAGAATTGTTAATGTGTAGAACTAGTTAACCTACATGAAATCACACTAATCAGGCTCTGGTTGTAAGCAGTCTGAACCATTCAACATCTATACAACGACTAGGAGGGTTTTCTGAAGCTGATAACTTTGTGTAAACCTAAAAGTGAATTGACTGAATAAGATAGCTATTTTGAAATCACCTGGGCGGGCCCATAGATGTTGGGAGCTGACATCAGTGAGGGGGTATTAGGAGCTGACATCAGTGAGAGGGTATTAGCACTGTATGGTGAGTGTTGAATGACTGCAAACTGACGCAAGGCAGAATGGAATGCTGCTTAGGGCCTGAGAAAGCTTAATTACCACTAGACAATGAATAGCTACATTTATCATATTTTAAGTGGAGGTATATGTTCTATTCATTTGGAGGGCCTCTCAGAATACAAAGTTCGGACAGAGATCAATAATGCACCAGTTAACTATTCACACATCCAATGATGACCAAACCACCATGCATACAGTACTTATACAAATATAAAGCTGATGATAGGATAGAGTCCAAAAGGTCACAAAACTAATAGTTAGTCAGACACTTACAGGGAAATCTGTAATTGGTACATCCATTTTTGGACTTTGAAATTAATAATATATCGCCATTGATTCTTGAAGAACATAACATATTAATGTCTCATGAGCTTCAAGATCAACTGTGGTGCCCCATCAGAACCCAAAATATAAGCTTGTTTTACTCCATTGTTTGTAAACAATGCAATTGTAAACAAACATGTGTATAGCTTCAAAACATGGTAATTTTGAACTCATGGATGGTAAGTCCTTGCATCCACAGCTCTATGAAATTGAGAGTGGTTTCATTTCTCCAGCCCCATCCCTCCACTGTTTACCAAAAAAAAGTTGCAAGGAGCCTGCTTTGTTGTTGTTTAATTTATAGATTGCAGCTTTAATAGAGAAACGTACAAACCTTACAAACATAGGCGAGTGAGCTGATTTATCTGTGATATGTGAACTGGCTGTATTATTCCTAAACTCATGCCCTATCAGAGAAGCTCCTTTAGCAACAACCACGTTGCACTAAAGAGCGCTATAGGAGATATTTTCTGCCTGCCGCAATAAGACTGTACAACTCCTCCTCCGGCTGGCTCGATCGGGGTGATCAGAGTCAGGCTGGTGGATGTTAAATCATACTGGACTGTTCTTACTGTATATAAGGTTTCAGATGTCTATTTTATTTGTATTCTATTATTCTATTGTCACTTTATTTTGTTGTTGTTGTTTGTGACGTGAGCTGCTGTAACGCTTTCATTTCGCCTTCATCAATAAAGTACCTACCTACCCTATCTATCTATCATGTCCGACCCAACAGAGCATGACCTTGAAATAGCAGAAGGGGTAAATTTACACAGCTAGACTGCCTAGGCTACCATTAATGTGCCTGGCAATGTTTCAGTTTCAATACTTCACATTGAAACACCCTATCCAACTTCAAATCTAATAGTTTAATGTAGGCCCATATCATTATCACCATAGACACCTTATTTAAATGGTTCCAAAATTCTGAATGTATGTTTAAGTTTAAGTTTCATGAACTGCTTAACAATTGTGCTGAATAGGCAAATGAACAAATCAATTATTTTCGATTTGTAATTGCATATCAAATCTACAGCATATGCATTTAGTAAAAGACTGCATATTCCATAGCATCCTATCCAGGTAAAACATAGACAGCCATTCATTCTGCGTTTAGTGAGAGCCACTCCATGGTTCAGTACACGAGTAGCCCTGGGAAAACGCCTTTCCCCCACCCCCAAAGCAAATGCTGCCAGGGGATAAGAAGACCGGTCGGTGCAACTTCAACAGTCGACTTTTTCATCACAGGGACGTTAAATGGATTGAATGGGAGATCGAATAATAGTTGGATAGAAAGTGTTATGCAATATTTGTACACAAACTACCACATAGCCTAGGCTACTGACAAAGTCTGACATTCATAACAGTTCTTATTTAGGGGCTAGTACTTCAACTGATAGTAATTTTAGATACCCGTACACTATAGAATAACATACTCCTTGTCCTCAGCAGCGTCCCTAAACGCACGCAGCATAGCACGCAGTCCCGAGTCCAGGCAGCGCTAGCCATGTGGCTATCAACAATTTCAGTAACTATCACATTTCATACTTCTCAATCAGTTTGATCCATAATTGTAGTGTTATGTTTTACAAACAAGTTGCATCAATATCTACCAATCTGTACTTTCGTGACCGACAACCCTCAGCCTTGCGCTGCCAACCACCGCGCGTATGTGTTGTGTTCCAATCTCAGACAGCAGTAGTAAAACCACACAGTCCTAAACTTTGCGTTCTACTCTCTTGTGAGAGTCATGTTAAAAGTATCTATACCACATGTCAAATCACAAAGCTATCTTGTCTTGCAATAAGAGACTCACCCTAGGTCCAGATTTCTGCTGGAAATCAAAAAGCGGTATCGAAGACAACCTTGCTCACGAGGGAAACGCTTGACAATTGTAGCGCAACAGGGTTGCTTTTCTTGCTCAGGCTCCAGTGGTCAACATTCCCGATGAGGACAAGCAGCGACCACCACAGCTTGTCTCTCAGCTGACTCCTCAACACACACCAAACAACTCCTCCCTCTCAATTGACTCCGCCCACCTCGCCTCATGTCTCGCTCTCGGTTAGAAATACACTCAGATTTATAAGCTGAGCAGAGCAGAGAAGACATCCTTGCAACAAGAGCACGCTGCCTTAAACCTGCCATTTCTCTCAATAGCCTGCCCTGCTGTGAAACTGGTGCAAATGTATTATTGGGCAAGAGCCCCCATAACCAAGGTATTCATGGAGATTAAATGTTCCACTTGCCCTTTGAAACTATAAAGCTAAGCATTCATATATGGCTGAAAATTAATTTGTCAATATTGCCAATATTTATACCTGACAAAATGTGAACAACTATTGTTGTTGTTTACTACCCCTGTTGCATAAGGTCAGACCAAGAGTGCAATGCTCTATGGTTACATTGCCCTGCTTTCCCCCCACCGAGCAGTATGTGGCAATAGGACTACATGCCAGTACTGGACTACATGGAATCTCTGGCTGTTGCTCTTACCTTCTTGAATTGTCATTATCATACCATATACAGTCAGAGCAAGCCTTCAAGCCTTCATTTTGGGTAAAACATATTATTCAACACATGATACTGACTAAATGTGAGAATCACCACATAAATTAAGACCTCTTTGTCATAACCTTTCTGTATGCCCTGAAATATGTGTCATGGGAGAACATCTGATGTAGTGCATTTTTTATACGCCCCAAATATTAACTCAATTAACTCAACCCATGGGAAAAAAAAACGTTTTGGTGCCTGAAGTGCAAAAGGTCAAAAGTCTGGAACTTTCTCCAGCTGGGTTGAGAGTGAGTCTGTCTGCTGATAGTGAGAACCCAAAACTCTGTGTCTGGATGCTGAGAACAACAGCGGTTCCATACTGTGACCCTGCCTCACACTACACAGTATAAAAGGGCTTTGTGCACAAACTCATCACGTCACACAGAGAATCTCCTCCGTTTGACATTATTAATGCATTAGTCCCATGTGAACATGGTTTCTCTGACTCGAAGGGGGACATATGAATTGCACAAATATGCTGATTTACCTCATTGGATATTCAAGGCAGCACATGTTTGATATGAATCGATTCCTGAGTGAGTGTCTACATTATCAAGCATAGACAATGTAGACATACCTCCTGCTATTAACTTCTATCTATTTACTCTGTTTCAAAGACTTTCACCAACTTTTCCCACTAGAAACTGTTGATAATGTGATCGGCCCTGCCTAGACCTTTACAAGTAGTTTCAGAAATGATCACACAACTTTAGTCCTGGCAGTAAAGAATAAGGAAAAGTTGTATTCATCTACACTTCATTACAGAAATGTGCACATATGTATCAGCACCCATCCTAACAAAACACAAAAAAAGAATCTAAACCCCTCCCTCTCATAGGCTATTTAGGGTAAAGGCGGGGCTGAAATAGTAAATTCAGTACCTTGTACTATGTGGTGACATGTGCTGGTAATTCTTGATTCAGAGATTTGTTTTTCTGCATGAACGGTTCTGATGGTTTGGAACCAAACACTCTTGCTGCAGTTTCGTAACGCAGATCAGAATGCCCACAAATGAGCAGGAATTCTGACCAACAGAAGGCCTGTGGGCCAGCAAGAATTTACAGCCCTTCAGTGTGGAGGGGATTACCCTCTGTATATGGAGCAATCTGAATCCAAGGGCAGACAAAAAAATACCCAGAAACTGAACCGCCAAATCCACTCATTTTATGTGGGCCCAGCCTTTGAGAGCCTAGGCCAATGCACATTTCAGTGAGGCTGAAATAATGTGACATAAGACATGTTGTGCTCAAGCTTCCAGTTTCAGAACCAATGGAGCCATTTACAGGACATTTGAGGGGGAACTGGATTGGTCAGGCATACAGTTAGAGTGAAGTTATGTGAGATATGAACACATGCTATGACCACATGATGAGTCATGGTCAAGGTCAGCTCAGAATAGTTTGAGAGCTTCTGATGTGGCAATCCTCTCTTAACTAGTGTGAGCTGGTGGCATATAAGAACAAACTCTGTGGTGTTCCCGATGTTCAAGGACAACAAGAACCACAGTCAACAACCACATATAAGAAAAATAATCCATCAATATATAATATAGAGCTGGGATAGAGACACATAAAAGGAAAATGAACTCTTAGTTGATTACAAAAATCATTTATTGGATCAAAAATTAGGCAGACAAAATAAAATAGTGCAATGCTTCCAAAACAATGTGCACTTAAAAAGCAATAGCTTATAAAACTCACACAAAATGATTTGATTACTATAATTCTATTAATTCCCATTTGAACACAGTCTATTACTGTAATAATTTCTCTGTAGTTTACAAAATATACAACTTTCTACCTAGGAACATTAAGTCAGCCAACAAACAGCCAAACAATTCATACAGCTATCTTTTGAGAGAACAGTCTAGAATCCTATAGCCCCTCTTTTAAGGTACAATATTTGCATTGGGAAATCAAATTGATTCACCAATGTGTGGACTACTCCATAGAATAGGTAATGTCCTAATCACTCTTTTGATCAGTGTGACTATTACTGCTAACAGTATCAGATGGTATCAAAATGTAGCAGTGAATGCGCACCTAAAACTTGGGCTTTTTAGGTCTGTCATTCAGTCCTTATAATAGTAGAATATTGATACTTCTTCATTAATAAATATATTATCACATCTACTCTGAACTTTTCACTTCTTTTGTCTCACTCACTACTTCTTTAACCTAACAATGGCATGAAATGTCATAGGCTCAAATCATAGTAGCCCATTGATTGATCTACTGTTAAGACACTTTTCTGAAAATGGAAATCCCTATTGTTCATTACTCATAAAGATATTAATCAATAAACTAATCCCATCAGTTATGGTGATATCCACCAACAGACACATAACATCAATGCTTCAAAAATGCTTTGAAATGTACAGTAAGGATATGTTAGTTAGTCATAATCTCTCTGTAAATATATCAAATATAATATTAAGAGGCCTGGTAGATACAATAAAATATAAAGGTCTAAAGATGTTTAACAGCAGCATAAATGAGGGCTAGAGCTGAGCAAAATGAACTAGTCACCACCTAGGGAATCCCTTACAGCCAAATGTTGTTGTAGTGATTGGCAGGGGTAACTTATTGCACCCTATCACATGGAATATATACAGCAAATGTGTAATAATCAAATATAACATTGACAGTAAGACAACATGAGGCATCAATTTCATGTGGAACAGTGTTAAAAAGTTAAAAAAACCCTAAAACAAAACATACAATAGCAAAAAAAGAATAACCATCATTCATCTCCTAAGATCATTTTAAGCAAGAGCAGCTAATAAATTATTGCTTTCATTGCACAGCAACACAAACATTATTGGCACATGCTTTGTACAGATTTTTTTCTTTCCAGTTATAACAACTATTCAAGTACACATTACAAGATACATAAGAACAGTGATAAATTAAGGTGAATGATTACATGTTGTTGTTTGGCTACTACTGGGTTCCAATCAGATGTTCATCATTCTGAAAGATTCTTCATTGTCCTTGTGAGAGTGATGATGATGTTGTTTGTATAGTACCAAGTCTGCCATTCACTTGAATTGTTTTTGGTGGAGCAGTGACCTGAAAAAAATAGAAGACATGAAAACAAGTGTTAATTTTGCACCCATCTTTTTTTACACCAATGCATAAAGCTTATTGATGGTACTGTACCACCAAGCTAAGTCTTAAAACCGCTAATACCATAATAACTTTGCCTTTTTGAAGAATTTCAATATTATAAACTTAGTTTAGGTCATATGTCAGTAGAATACTTTTAAAGATTGTTTTATCAGCTCAATGAATTGCTCAAGCTTAGCGTAGCCCCACTGAAGTACGTGACAGACTACTGGAGTGTTTCCCAGGAGTGCTTTGTCCCGTCACAGACATGTTATGACAGAAAGCAAGGTAATACGTGAAAAATGGGTGGTATGCTCCAGAGTTCTCATGTAGGTGCAGGGAAGGTAATTTTTGGTAATCTCTGTCTCCTCAGTGCTCAGTATAAACACAAAAGAAAAGCGAAAGATACAATTTGCTGTATTTTGTGGTTTGAGAACTTGAATTAACAACTAGTAATGTAATGTGATGACTGCACTCCCAAACAATAATACCAGCACTCTTTGGGGGGTGTTGGTTTTGGAAGCGTGGATGCTATACAGTACGTATACCTTCTTCAGGCGCTCAGCTGCAGAACCAGAGCGGATGGCTTCCATCATAGCCTCCCGGGCCATAGCCGGGTTCCCCCCAGCCCCAAGCACTGCAGTGAGCTTTGGCTGGGTGGAGGGAGGGGGAGGAGGTGGAGGGACCATGGCGGGTGGAAGAGGTGGCAGTAGCGGCACAAATGAGGGAGGGGGAGGCATGGTGTCACACTGAGCGCTGCTCTCCACTTCAGTCTTCCTGAACTTGTCAAGGTCGTCTGCGGCTTCGGATTTGGTCTGTGGAGCGTACAGAGGGGACCAATAGCAGACCAGACACGCAGACACTGACAGTTGCTTTCACACCCATACAGACACCTACAACATCACTCATCTATGCCTTTACCTCACGGATTTACTAGACGGCATAACAAAGGCCTGAAGCATCTCAAAAAAGCTGTGAGTTAAGCTATATGCTGTGACTAGCCTGAATCTAGCTAACCTGAATTCTGACCTCAGCTAGTTATATGAATAGAATGGAGAATTCTATCAAACATTCTGATAGACCAATGTTTTTTATAAGACCCAAGTTCAATAGTTTTAGCACAGAAAACCTGATTTAGTAATGCACATTCCTGAAATTCCTTCTGGTGAGCTGGGCAGGGACATTTTAGAGCTCACCACAGTAGGGCCTCAATACAAGTGCACATTTCCTTCTCTCATTTCACTTGGGCCCTTACATGAAAACAAACCACATCACATTCAAGGAGAATGAAAATAGAATATTCTTACAAAACACAGTGCACGCTCGCTCTCCTGAAATTAGCTATTTACTCAAGCAACAGGTTCTCTGTGCTGCCTACAGCTATACATTTAAAACATACACATCACCTTGGAAGTTAAGACTGCAAAGTCCATCAATACAAACCTTTTGCCATGATAATTCAGAAGCTACTATAACCCTGACTTTTGGGTTAAACTTACCTTCTTTAGTCTTTCAGGGTTACTTTGTGCTCTAATGGCTGCCAGTAATGCAGATCGTTGATTTTCCTCCTCAACAAAGGACGGTTTCTTCAAAGTGCTTGCACATGAGTCAGATATCTAGAGGGGGAAAAACAAACAAAACAAAAATCAGCAACAAGACACTGACTCTACCTCCTCCCACAACCTTTGACTTAAAACAAAATCTGTTTTTTTTTAGCTACTGCATGATAAACTCTCACCCGTAGACATATAAGAACACTTTATTAGATATCATCTCTGTGCTCTCACCTTTCTGAGCCTCTTCTGATCACCAGACTGAATGGCCTCCATCAGGGTGCTGTGCAGCGTCGTCTCCTTATTGACTGACTTCAGGATCACAGGCTTGAACTTCTTCACAGGCCCAAACAAACTAACCTGATTGGGCTCAGGGAGGACATTGGTGACTGCTGCTGGCTCAGGCTTCTTGGCCAATGCCGGACGGGTTGTCTCTCTAGTGCTATGTGCAGGAGGCAGATCCTGAGAGGGCTTAAAGACGGGTACCTGTATAGTAAGGGAGTGTGGAGGTGGAAGGGTCTTCTGTGGCTGGCTGGTGCTGCTGGGCATGTGCTTAGTGTTGGCTATATCAGAGTCAAATGACTTTGAGCCAGGCAGAGAGCTAACATAGACACTCCTGTCTTGTGGCTTCAACTGAGCAGAGCCTAGCTGCTTCTCTGTCATGTAATCAGGATAACTCATAGACCTTTTAGGACCAGCGGGATGAGAACCAGAACTGCTCTCCTTCTTCCCTGATACACTTGTAGATGTGTGAGATGACTGGAATGGATGTATACGTATGGATTGACCCTCGTTTTGATAGCCATAGCTGCCAGATACCTTTTTCATGGAGACAGATGACTGTATCTCTTGAATATGATCAGCTTTGGCTGAGGTCTTGACAGCATATTTTGTGATGGCAGAGGCCACATACTGACTGGATGTTCTCCTGGGTGGCTTGAGGAAGGACAGGTCTCTCTTCTGCTCTGAGAAGACAGGAGGGGGTTTAATAGGCTGCTCTGTGGGCTCTGGAACACAAGCCTTGCTCTCCACTTGTAGGGGTTCCTCCCTTGTTAACTCGACAACATCTCTAACAGTTTCCTTAGGTTTGGCCTTCTCTGCAGGGTAAGGAGGAGCAGTGGCAGGAGCGGTTCTCAGGACCTCAGTCTCCCTGGCCTTCGTGACAGATCCTCGGGTGGTGACTGGAGTGTCCTGCTTCTCCGTCGAGCTCCAGAAGGCTTTGGCTTTCCCCAGGAGCGGTGACTCGAGCGACTCAGAGGAACCGCCAAACTTATTTCGGGCGATGCCCACTTTCACCATGTTACCCTGTTCATCTATTTTAATGGCACCTGTAGTCGGAGGGATGGCTGGTTTCTGGGGCTGTGTCTGGGCCACAGCAGGTTTGGGAGGGACAACAGTGAATGTCTTCATACCGAATCTGGAGACTGGACTGTGGGTGATTTTGCCTTGTGTTGTTGTGTGGCCTCTGTATGCGGGAATCTCCTCTTCCTCTGCAGACTCTGTGCTGTGGCTGGTAGGCAGAGGGCTGGTAGTGCGTTCTGGGACACTGAGAGTGCTGCGGACGGGAGGGGGTTTAGTCTCAGTCTTAGTTTTTGTTGTAGAGACCGTGGTGTGTTTCTCCTCCTTCTCTGTGCTTTTGGCAAGCTTCTTCTCTTGTGATTTGAGGCGCTGTGTTGGATTCACGCTGGCTTTCTTATGGCCGTCAGACGTACAGGCATTGTTGTTTTTGTTCTGTATGTCACCACTCGACGGATAACTGTAGCTCTGTAGTTTGCTGTCTGTTGTTTGAGTGCTACTCAGTAGTGCTGCTTCATTACCAGTCATGCTCTGTTCATAGTCATCCAGAACTTCATCTATGGCAGTCACTGGCACATCCATATCCACCACAGACACAGGGACAGCATCTATGTGACTAATATCTAATGAACAAGGATAAACAATAACACATGTGAATGCCATGTGTGAATATCACAGTGAGTATTCTCTGTTCATTGATAATACAAAAATATAGTGTATTTGTTGCCACTTTACATGAAGTTGCCCCTATACCTGTGTAATAACACTGTAACTACTATATTAACAATAATGTATTGACATGTTGTTACATAGTAATTTAGTGATTGCATTGTGCATAGAGTTGAGTAGTTTGTGTTATAACACAAGTAGAACAGGGAACAGTTGTTATTCCAGTGTTAATAACCCAAAATATTGTTTCTTGGGTATTGTTCCTAGGGTAATAAGAGCCTTATAACACAGGGGCAATGTAACGTGTGACTGTGTATTCATTGTATTACCAAAACCTTACCTGCTAGATTAGCCTCCAGGTCAGCAAGAGTCTGATTGAGCTGAGCAGTGAGCTCTGGGTCCTCTTCAAAGCTGTCCGGTGCTATGCCTGATTTGTCCTTAAGGTTGATAGCACTGCTGTGTCTAAGAAAGAAGAAGATAAATCTGCATCAGTCTTGGAGTACTGTACTTTGCAGTTTTAACTTTTAAGTTAGCTCAAAGTTAAATTTAGTCTGTCCTTGAAATATTTATTCATAAAAGGCTTGGTAGCTTACACTCAGTTCAAGGTAAAAAATCTAAAAAAGAATGGCTTATTCTTGCTAAAGAGGTCAAACCAACTAGAAGAGAATTTGAATCCTACAGTCTTGGACAAGCCTATTTTCTTTAACATGACTGAGGAAAAACTGTAATATGGCTTTTCCTGGAAGCGTGAGAACCCAGAAGCGTCCCTGAGCTCTCACTACAAGGCCAGCTTCTACGTGACGCAGCAGGTTTTGGCAGCCCCTCAGCTCAAACACATGTGGACTTCAGTCAGCAAGCACTTTTGGCACAATAAAATAGGGCCTTTAAAAACCAGCCGGTGTGTAGTGTGTGAGATGTGAGATAGATGACTGAATACTGAGAAATGTGATGCAGACTGGGAGTGAGGTTAGAGTTGGTAAATCATAGGCAGGATCAAGCCTCATTGGTTGACTGGGCCACCCATACTCTAGTCTTTGGGTACCCTCCTTACTTACTTCAATATGATCAACACAGCAGCACCACATAACCACATATTGTTGTTGAAGATGTTTAATTACATAAGCTAATGATGATGACAGATACTGCCAGTAATGTCATGACAGGGTCATAACACACCAATGACAATATATCAATAAAGCATGTGCAAACCAGAATACGCAAGGTTCTCAACCATCAGAGTAGTAGATTTGAACCCAAAACCTAAGTACCACCAATGATTCATGAAAGCATTGGTAGTATTTTGACTTGAACTTGATTAAGTGTGAATTGCGACCACTGCCAGTGAGTTGGAGGGAGGGAGGTGGGAGGGGCGGGGGGTAGTACCTGTGTCCGGAACCCCAGGTGGCACAGCCCTCGTCACTGTCACTGGAGCAGTCCTTGGGCTGAGTGAGGGGGTGGGCAGAGATGCTCCCTTCAGGAGAGGTGGGATGGGTGATGTCTGAGGGAGAGCTGACCAGGCCTGAGTCCTCAGCCATGCCCTCTGAGGCAGCATAGCCCTGGTCTGGGAAGCTGCTGCTGCTCCCCATGGACAGAGTCTCCACCTCCTGGTCTGGGGTCTGGCCGGCCACTGACTCCTTCAGAGAGTGCAGCCAAGCTGAGGCCAAACAGAGTCGAGGGGGGGAATACATTAGTACAATCATTAGCATTGACACATGTACATGATTGTAAAATTAGCTTTAGCAAAACTAGTTAAAGTTCTGTCTTGTTGTTAATCAAAGCATATACATTCAAACAAGAAAGCATAATAGTTAAACAGGATGGCATGCATGAGAGAGACAGAGAGAAGAAAAGAGAGAATAAAGAAGGATGCAGACCGAGAAAGGTGGCGTTATAGAAAATGTAGTATATAATATTAGTTTCGACATTCATTCTGACATACTCACACACACAAAGAAAACACAAACTGCATGTGTGCAAGCTTGCGTCTAGATGAAACAGCTTTGTTGATGTGGGTACAGACTTGGTCAGACTTAAACAAACTTTTAATGATGCTGCACTCAAAGTTTCCCAGATACTGACATGTTGCATCATATAACATCATCTTTGGTCATCCACCCTTAGCTTTGGAGCGCATATTTAGATTGTAAAACTTCTCACTGATCTCACTCATCTCCAAGCCAAAAGAAGGAAAATAAAAGTCAATGTACCATTTGTTAGGCTTACAATATTCCAGCCAGCATGCATAGCACATCACACAGAAGTCATTAGAGATGCTCTAAAGCTACCTAACCCGTGAGCGACCTTGGCCTTGTCTCCAGCTGTGTGTGTGTGCGTGTGTGTGTGTGTGTGTGTGTGTGTGCATGTGCATGTGCGTGTGCGTGTGTGTGTGTGTGTGTGTGTGTGCTTCTCTGAGTTGGGCCTGTCAGCTTTAGGCAGAGCCCTAATGGTGAGGAGAGGCCTGTTCCTGGAGATCCAGTGACTCACAGGCCGCCCTCCCAACCCTTTCCCAGCACTGGGTTAGTCATGCCAGCTGCAGCCACAGCCATCACACACAGAACCCTAATCACAGTTAAACACTCGCCCTATACCAAAAACACTCTCACACATAACCTCAATCCCATGCACACTTGTCCTATCCAAAACATAATCTTACACAAACACGAACTCATACTTGCCCCATCACAAACACTCATGCACAAACCAAATCAAAGACTCGTTCCCATCCCAGGCAGACTGTGACCCTTTACTTGTGCCAATACCGTATTCTCCCACACAAACCCAATCAAAGACATTCTCTTTCCATCCACAAGACACTCACACACACACACACACACACACATCTAGTCACATCACACTTACAAATAAACAAACAAAACCCCAGTCACAAACAATTTCCACATCAATGGAAATGAATAAACACCAAGAGGTTTTTAAAATCTTTAATTTAAAATGATACATTCTAATACTGTAGGTCTATCCATTTCCATTTGTAGAGGCCAAAATAATTTAGCACTTGTGCTATGTGTGTGGGTACAATATAACAAACTTCCATATTAAGGCTGCTATTGACAAAGGTACTTAGGAGGGTTGCATCAGCCAATACAGCTACAGAGGGTAATTTCACTCACATCTAAAGCTTCAAAGCTAAAAAAAATGTAAACAAGAGTAAGAGTGCTTTCTATTTATATCTACCTCAAACTGTATCCATAATGTTGCAGTGAAGCTGCTTTTCCCAACACCACTGATCCTAACCACTGTCTCAGGACAGTTCAAATAATATACGTACATGTACTGTAAAAGGGTGAAACACCACATAAAGTCTGTCATTGATTGATTGCTCACTCCCTAATGGAAAAAAACAGAAGCATGCAGAGGTTTCTGGTTTCTAACCCTTCCAAACACTTAACATAGGAACCTATACCGTCAAATCATTGATTTGTAGATACAGTATCATATGGCTTTCCTCATACCCTTATTTGTAAGTGTCCGCATCAATCATTCCACACTCAATATATCTATATGGTTATCTCATCTGGACCTAAAAAGCCTACTGATCACATCCCGTCCCCCTCAGCCCTCACACGTGCTGCAGCCAAGCTCTTTCCTCTCAGCTCAATACCACTACATCAAGCTGAAATACAAAACGGCTTATATACAGACATTTATAAAAAACAACCTCAAACACAAGGAAAAAAGGGTGGCACATTTCATGTTGGAGGGATTTGAAAGTGTAGAGTGAGACAGAGTTCAAGGGTCAGCTCTGAACAGGAGGAGAAGTAGAAAAGGAGTGGAGATCCAGATGGGGGAGATGGAGGTATGGAAAAAGCGAGGGAGGAGATGAGTGTGGTAGGGGACAGTGTGTGGAGTGCTGCCACAGAGGAGTCTTGTCACTTGCGCTTGGGACGTAGACGGACAGGGGCACAGCAGTAGACTGTGAAGGGGAGATGCAGAGAGAGGAAGACATGAGAGAGTGACAGGAGAATAAGACAGGGTAGAGGTTTGAGCTAGAGCCCAAAAATATAAGATGTAGCAAAATCCCTGACGGCAGAAACACAATTCAACACCTACAGACAGCTGGAGAGAAAATCAAGAGATGAAAGTCTCTTATGTTAATCAACATTGCCGTCACACCTGACCTGACCTGTAACAGCAAGCCCAGACAGCCCATCTATCTGTTACAAAGGTGCCCTCACACTCTAGCTGTTCAACAGACTGCAGGAGATACGCCTGGAGAGAATTTCCACATGAGCAGTAATATACATTAAGAGGAAACACAGTAACATACACACACACACACACACACACACACACAAGAGTTAGAAGGAGAGCTGCTGCAGAGGAGAAGGCTGCCAGTGGCAGAGGTGGGCTGTCTGAGACCTACACTGAGGGGCCTCCTCCATGTGGCTCTCTGTAGACGTATCCAGGGAATCTGGGTCTGAGGGAGGGGGAGGGTACGATGGGGGAGGGGGGATGACTAATTGGGGGGGCTCCCGTGTTGGGGTTCGGCGAGGTTTGAGTGGCACTTGACGATCAGCACCTAAACAAAAGGATGCATTGGGCAACGGCAGTTAGAAAGGGAAATCAAAAGGGTTTTGAGAGCTTCTATTGAGTAATGAGATGTCATACAGTACGAAACCTCATCACCACTTGGAAAAGAAATCACAGGAATGAAACACAACCTTGACTTCTGCAGACAGTAGGCAAACAAAACATAAAACAATGCAGAATCACTTTTGCGTCAGTTCATCATGACATACATTAAACAATGAATAAACAACAAAAAGGCCTGCATGGACAAATGACTACATTAGCATATCAGTGATAACATGGATGAGAGTGATGTGATTTTCTCTCTTCTATCCAATATCAATTTTGTTTGTTTTTCTGTTGTGACTAAGCAAACATGTATTGTAGAGAGGGGAGTCCTGTGTAAAAGGGTCTTATCTAGGCAGCAAGCAGGGCCAGATAAGATCAGAGCTACGCCCCAGCAGGGGAGGGTGTAAAGAGGCCTCCATAAAGCTCCAGGCACCACTGGCCAAATGTCATCATTACTCCATAGCAGTAGGCAATCCAATCTTACCCTGCCCCTCCCAAAAAACAACAACTCCATGTCTAATGCTTTGTGTTATTCAAAAAGTTCTCATCTTGAATTTTGTATTGACATTTGTTTTTCATGACACCCATTAGTGATCACACACTGTATGGCCAAAGCTGAACAGTAAAGTCAGAGCAACTTCATGGAAATCTGTATAGTGCGATCCCTGAGGCTGATGATGCCACTGTTTGGTGACAAATGGTTGTGGGTGTAAAAGGGTGATGTAATGACAAGGCTTGAGCGATGTGAGTAATATGTCAGAGTGTGCATCCCTTACTCAGCAGGTGATGGAATGGATCTCTGTGAGTGGGGGAGTGACTACTAGCACTGGGCCTGCGATGATGAACTGCATGGCAGTGACAGTGCCATAGAAAGATGTATCTATGGGACTTAAATACAGTAGATTAAGATGATAGATTCCCCATTGTCAACACACATTAGATAAGGCAAGACGTATGATAAGAAAACACAGCCTGCAGAGGCCTTGGGAGAGCATGACCTGAAGGGATTTTTAAAACACTGAGGACTGCTGTAGTTGAAAAAAGGGGCAGTGTTGTTGATAATGCCTCTAGGGCACACACATGCACTCTGCAGTGACGGTCTGAAACACCCCTGCTGAGTTGGTTGAAAGGTTTCATTTCAGTCTTTCTCTCTGTCACAGAAACCTTGAACGACAAGTAGGGCTCCAAAAAAACATACATTTGAGATGAGTCCTCTGAGCCATACATTTTAAAACTGGAGTTGAGGAACTGTTTTTCTCCACCACGGTGTGAGAGAGGAGAAGCACAGCTGCCAGGATCCCAGATCTCTTTCAGGAGAGAGCACAAAGGAGCACTGTACCACGTGAGATGTCTGATAAGATAAGAGACAGGCTTTGTATGCACTACTCCTGCTAACAGAGCTAACAGAGGATCGTCACAACCGCTCTCACATACATTATAGAATATAAACAATGCTTATTTTTAGACCATGGGGGTGAACTATGTCTACCTATTAGCATTTGAAAACCTTGTAGCGCATCGTTCAGAATTGATGATGCAATACAATAGTCTGTCTCCATGGCTTTACATTGACATGATACATTAGTGGTCTCAGGCAATTTTAGATGATAGTTCACCAAAAAGTTAAACTTCTCTTTACTCATTCATTAACAATGAAAATTTGATTTATCTCTTTCCCACTGCTTTAAAAAGGGAGGAACCACATAGAAAGTCAGACATCAAAAGAATCGATTCAGCAGCATGTAACTAATTCATATATTGGACCCAGAACTAACAGTGTCATCAGCTGTGTGTTTATAATGTCATACAAAGGGAAATATGACTCATTTTAGAGCCAACAAAATCATAATGGAACTATTCTTCATTTAATACAAACCCATAAATAATGACATTTAACTACTTACAATTTCAAGTAGGCTTATCTTATACAATCTGAATATAAGCTATTTATCTTACATGTGTAAGACAGAGGGTACATATTGGCCTGCAACTTCAGTTCAAGATATAGTGCGTTATGTATTGGGTAGTATAGTTTCTCTGCCTCGTGATTGTAAACCATAGGTCTCCCAGCAGCAGTAGAAGCCTGTTTGTTCAGCAGAGTGTCTAGGGAGAAGCGGAGGCACTCCCACAGTCGTAAATCACACCCCCTTTGCTGTCTGCTAAAGTGTGTCCACTGCACTAACCACTTCATCCCTCAGGCTTTTTCATCCTCTCCCAGCTAAATAATTCGTGTCCACTTCATCCTGGTCCAAGAACGATGTTGAGGGGTAAAGAAATCAATGCAGCTCTCGTGTATGCTTTCCCTTGTTAGATGGGTGGAGTGGATTACTTTAGGGTGAAGCACTGACATATCTATATCAATGGGGACAATGTGAAATATGGATGGTAAAATCACCTTTCTCAGGATCATGCTCAATTCATATTATTCTGCACTACCAAAGTCTGGGTGCCTAGGCTAACCTAATTCCATACCCAAAATTCTCTCATAATGATGGAGCCAAAAAACCTTTATACAATATATATGAAAAGACACAACATGGCTTGGTAACAGATTATTGGGTAATACCTCCTTTTACTGTGATTATCTGACCCACAAAAGCTGATCTTTGTCAGAAGAGGAACTTCTGCAGAGGATGGGCTTCAACCTGTATCAGTAAAAATGGGTTCTGACTAATTGTCACCAGAGGGTGTCAATTCGTTTCACCCTCCAAAAAAACTCTAAGTGTTTAATGAGAAGGGCCCATCTACACACACATCTTCTAACTCCACACAATCCTCTTCTGATTGGGGTTCAGGTTCAGGGGAGAAAGAGTGAAGCAGCAGTGAGGGGCCTGACAGGTGATCTATTAGAAAGCAAGGGGGCCACGGAGGCCTGGCCTTCACAATGCTTCTCAGTGTGTTTGTTCAGTCTGCCATACTTGTGTGACACATTGGATATGCTCAGAGGGGGAGGCATTGCTATTTCACCTGGTTTTCTGAGGAATGACTTTACAAAATGCAAGGTATGCAATTAGGGACTGCAGCAGAGAGGTTCCCCGCAGGCTGTACTTGGAGCAGAAAGAATTTGTTTAGCTTATGCTGTGTTGGGTCCATACCAGCTAGGCTAACAGACCAACGTGGGTATCATAACTAGTGCTAGAGACCCAGCTCAGGCTCAGGGGAACCTGTTATGTTAAGGCTGCTATGATGAGGATTAAGGATAGTGAGAGTCAGGGCCTGTGAATGCTGAAATGCCCTGCGGGCAGAGGGAAAACTCAAATCGCCAGTCATCACCCACTTGCTGCTCAGAAAGTTCAAGACTTTGGGACAGCAATTTACAGGTCACCTTTTGTTCTTTTTGAAATATATGGGGCAAATGTTTCCATTTTCTCTCAATGGGGAAAAACAACATTCATGCTTTCAGTGATGAATCTGAAATTAAATGGTGAATGGCGGATTTGAACTACAGTATACAGTAAAATTAACAATTTTCAGCACATAACGGGGCTATCAAAAGGTAAAAGCAAAAGGGAAATAGCATAGGCTTCCCTCTGAATTCACACATGGACATAAACACAGATGGATACAGCTATGGATGCTACTGATAGTGATACATTACAGTACCTATGGTGCTGTGTCTGTTGTTCTCCATCTCCTCCAACTTCAAGTTGAGGGCGGACTCCGTCTCCTCAGACGTGTTGCTGGGAGCAGGCTCTGTCTCGTCGGCCTTGCTGCTGGAGGCGGAGTGAGCGGTGGCGACCATACTACTGCTGCTGGTGCTGCAGATGGAGCCTGCAGTGTCAGAGTCCTCGGTGCTGTGGCTGAGCTCAGAGCCAGAGTCCTCGGTAGGGAGGCTGGGAACAGGGGTGATGGGGGCTGGAGAGCTAGCGATTGGGGTGTCAGGAGTGTCTGTGCTGTCTGGGGTATCAGGGGCTGGGGTGACGGAGGTAGGGGTAGGAGGGGGTGCAGGAGCCTTCCTCTTCCTCAACTGGCTGTCTGATCTTGGGGAGCCAGGGCTCACCTAAAAGAGAAAGAGTAATGACACAAGTTTAATACAATTCTGTATAACACTATAGGCCTACATACATGTTTGATGCTGCTCACGTTTTGACCCTTGGACTGTATAAAAAAAGTAGTGACATTAAATAGAAGACAGAACACACATTCTAAAAGAACATTCATGATATGATGCTCATGATATGTCCCATTGTTACCTTCGAAAATCCCACCCTGGATCAAAGGGATTTTTTATTTGCCAACATTTCACCATGAAACTTGTTCAGCGGATTATATAGTTTTTGCTGTCAGATTGAATCAGTCAAAAATATCTACAGTACTGTGATCCATTCTGTAACTGAATTGTTTTAATATACAGTGCTGAGAAAAGGTATGTGAACCCCTATCCAGTTACCACATTTTGTTACTTTGGAGCACTTTTGAAATGCATTTAATTGTGTTATTTGAAACTGATCTATACAATCTACTCCACACATTCAAAGTGAAACAAAAATTATAGAACATGTATAGAAATAGTTAAAAATGAATAACCAATAATGTGAATAAGTATGTGAACTTCCCATTCCTGCAATGAGTTTGCCACACATCATTTGAGTGATACTGCAAAAAACCTAAACATTTTATTCTGAAAGCTTTAAATCAGAGGCATATCTAACAATGTGCATCACCCAGTCAGCATCATCCCTAGCTTCAAGAATGATGATATGGTATGGGGATGCGTGTTATCGGATAGGACTGAAGAGTTCAGGATTGAGAGGGAAATGGCTAAAGCAAAGCAGAGACAAAGTCTAAGGGGTGAACCTGCTAACCACAGAGAGAGAAACCTTAACATTGGGGAACAAATTCACACTTCAGTTGGAAAAATACACAAGCAGCAAGTCCACAATGGAATGGCTTAACACAAAGAGAGTGAATGACCGTGAGTGTCCCATTTACAGTTAAAACATAAACCAAGTTGAACATTTGGGGATACTAGCAGATTACTGTTCATCAACAGTCCCCAACCAACTTGATAAAGACTGGGCCATTCACCAAGGAAAAAGGATGAATATTGCCTAGTCTGGTGTGCAATGTTGGTAGAGACTTCTGAAAAGTCAGAGCTGTAATTGCTCACAAAGGAGCATTCAACAAGTCCTGACTCAGGGGTTCACATACTAATTCACAGTCTGCATCTTAATTTGTATTTTTTAAATTGTTGTCAACATTTACACTTACAGAAAGTGTTGAGAACGTTGTCTGAATTGATTGGGAAAAGCTCTATTTTTTTTTTTTTCAGGCTCCAATGCAAAAAACCCCCCCAGAAAACTGCAGGGGGTTCACATACTTTTTCTCGGCACTGTATGTGTATTAAGTGTAGGGGAGCAGAATACACACTTTTCTTACATGGATCTAAAGATGCATGAGGAGGGGCTGGGGAGGGGGTGTCCCATCACCCCTCGACTTGTTTACCTTGTCACGCCTATGCAAGGAAGGATGAGCTTGTTTGCACTTGTCAAAATATCTCATCTGCATGACACCAACGATCAAGTCGTGATGAACAGATGAGCGTATGTTTGCGTCAGTCCAAATCTCTGTTTGTGTGTGTGTGTTCGCACGCATGCAAAATGTAGGACAGAGGTGAAAAACACATTGAACTCACATGGAGTGGAGTATGTGGCGTGGAGTACAATGTAACTGGGTCAACGCATCCTTATTGGTTGCACTTGTCTGCCCCCTAAGTACTGTCTGTACTGTCCTCCTCAACTCAACTGTTGAAATGGTTGTGACCTCCGACCTCCAACTGCAGGGTTAGTTGTACCGCTATTACTGTCCCCATATTAATTTCTCCATTGACACATTTTGACCCCCCCTCCTCTTGCATTCCCCATTAGAGCAGTAAGTGTGACCTGATACAATCCCTCTGTCCCATCACTACCCTCAAAACAACTGATGATTGGTCACGGTAGTGGATAACAGTCAGCGTGGGTGGGCCCCCAACTCATGTCAGGGGCCCTGTCATAGTGATAAGTGTTCATCATGCTCCAAAGTTTGCCTCCATATATTTACATTTCTGTTGTGGTGCCTCTAATCTGTGAGAATATGAGGAGGGAGTTGATTGACAGAGCTTATAAATCCACTATTGAAGCTTCAATCTCATTTTTACATACAGTATATGTTCCCAGACATAGCACCACTAAATCCCACAGCACACTGATCTCACTTAACCCCATAACCTGTAATCCATAGCTGAGCAACACAATCAATTCACATGGTATGTTAACCCTCTAATACACCCGGCAGCACTGAGCACAGAGAGAATGGCCAATTACAGTGTGTGAGGCCAGCACTAGGCTGCAGTGTTGAGTTTCACTGCACAGCGGAGCGGTCACACACATCCATCTTCATATTCAAGTCAGTCATCCATTACAGCTTCAACTTTGCCCCACATACAATGGTATGCCAGGGAAAGACAAGAGAAGGGACAATGGTGGGGTTGCATGAACAGTTCAAGGAGCTCCATGATTGAATTGTACCTGGTGTTTACTACTCTAACCACAATTGCTAAATGTTATTAGAGTAATCTTTTTTTCCCTTTTTTAATGAGAAACAACAACTTCCGCTCCTCGGCAAGGACATTGTGTGAACATTCCCCGCTTTTAAGACACAAAAAAAAGTATTTGACATTCATTTGTTATGGCTTGTTGCTCCTTTTATAGCGATTTCAAGCCTGAGGTGATTTTCCATAAGCCATGCCCAAACTGCTGCTCGCAACTAGCCAGTCTAGCCTGCCACTTACACAAGCCTTCTTCTGCAGCTCATTCCTCTTAAGAGGCTGCATCAAATCACAAAATACGCTGATTCCCCACTCAATGTTATCACTCAGTAAAATATTTATATACGTTTTTCCCCTAATCTTAAAGGAATGCTGGCTCTCTAATGGATTTGAGCTAGTCCCCTGCCAAAGCCCCAGCTATTTAATTACTAAGCAGCACTGCTCTGGAGCTGGCACAATTTACTCACTCTTTAGGGTCGGACCACACACACACACACACACACACACACACACACACACACACACACACACACACACACACACACACACACACACACACACACACACACACACACACAAAGCAAAACTACCTGTCCTACACTTACTACGTAGAACATGTAAGAGTGAGAGGACCTATTGTCGGTGAATATGATGCAATGAACTACCTGATCATGGATGAACTGAACACTGTGCCAGTTGTAGTGAATATGGGTCAAAAGTCAAATCTATAATCAGTGGTAGACATGTTACTGTGTCTGCAAAGGAGAGATGAATTTCTACACATACAAGGTTATGTTTTCAGTCATTCTTTGAGCACAAGGCATTCTCTATAAATCATTACAATGATAGTGTGATTCAAATTAAATAAATACTATGGTGTGCACATTAGGTAATGGACTAAGTTTCAAAAGTTTTCTACAAAATCAAATCTTTTCCAAGAGAGAGAGAGAAATGTTATCTTTTTCTGGGCAGATTCATCAATATGTTGAGATGCAGTGTGTGTGCTGAGGCTAACTCAGTTGGACAAAAACAAAGTATTTCTGTGGTTGACCTCAACTGTTGTCCACCACAACAAAATGAGAGTATATTTCATACACATACAATGAACGTTTATACCCTGTATTTAAGATAGACACACACACACACACACACACACACACACACGTTCAGTAGACTACACAGTTTCAGGGGGATGTTTTTTTGGCAGCAGGGGCCTCTTCCTTTGTTCCTGAGAACACAATGTTTTCTTGGTAAGGAGAGGAGTGTGATGGAGAGATGTCCTCCCTGTAAACAACCTGCCTCTGCACTCACGCCTCCCAGTAGGGCAGTGCTTCCTTGTTTTCCCATTTATTTTTATCACACTCTTCCAGAGTATGTCGCATTTAAACATCCGCAATGTTGCCCAGTCGTAAATTCAGTAGCAAGTTTCTGCGTGAGGAAAACATAACAACCTGTTACTGGTCTTGTGTGATATCATATTTATAGCAAGGCATTACTGTAATTAAAGGAAGTGGAGGTTTGTCATCGAGTGGACTGCAAGTATGACACATGGCAGACATGGTCACTGAGGGATGGCAAACATATACTCATATCACAAGCTATCCCTCAAAGAGTACCGCACAAACGTAGTTGTGGAAATATGTGACATTACAGAACGTGAAGTATTCCAAAAATGTTAATCAATGTTGAGCGGAGGTTTCCCAAGATGTAAATCTATGTCAGTTGAAAAAGGGTCACAACGGTGACTGAAATTACTTAAACCAATGCAGAAATATGTTCTCTCCCATACAAATAATCCATCCCATAGAGAGATTGTTAACAGACAACCTGCATCTTGCAAAACAGATTAAACTACTACTGTATGCATTAAGGAGGATTAAATATACTGCTATACAAAAAACGTCAATGATGGATGGCTTTGAAAGACAAAACTCCTCATGCTGCTGAATCTTACATATCCCTGAGGAATGCTTTATGAGGGTAATCTCCACCAAGGCAGGGAGACCTGACAGATCTTCAGCAGTGCTGCTACTCCCCCGATGAGACAGAGAGTGCACTGCTCAGGGACTACTTGGCAGGTTCACCCTGAAAGCAGAGCCAGGAGTCAATACATCACTGTGAGCCATGCTGCAGACCCGAGCTAGGGGACGGAGCAGACCCATGACATGCGTAGATTTGAATACACAAGAGGAAATAAGAGCACTCAGGACAATTGCTGAGATTCAGAGAAGATTCACAATCCCAGGAGTGAGTGAGTAAGCAGAATAAAGAAGAATGAACAGAGGAGCTGTGGAGGATGGAGGAATTACTTATTGTCTATCACAAACAAGTTTATTGAGCGTTTACCAACAATACTGAAGACGGTTATGATTGAGAAAACAGAGGAACACCTATTCATATGTCTTGTAACCAATCACTAGGCTCTCTACCCGCCTGACAACCTTCCCTCTCTGCAGCAGCCATGGTTCATTCATGTCACCTCATCCGAGAGATACTGCTCAATAATTTATCAAACTTGAATGTTTACTTTTTCAATCTCTTGTCCTTTTTTGAACCCTCACCTGAGCCCATCCTTCTCGGTACAGTAACATTGGCAAAAAGAGCCGGTCAAGCAGATTTCATACCTGTCTGCATCTGGAAATATGACACTCCACTAATACATATTTGATGTTGCACCACCAAAATACATCTGATCCAGAAATGCATAAGCCTGAGCCTAATGTTACCTCTCCAGCATGCCAAACGAGGTCTCCACAGGTGTGCCTATGTAACACCTACAGTGCTAATGAGCATTGACACAGAAAAAGTGCAGAACTACTGTACGCATATGACAAAGGACATTTTACACATGACCTTTTATATAATCCAATACATAATGGACAGGTAGGCCAATGTCTCTATTATCAGAGCTCTGAAGTGGAATTTCCAGAAGTAGGCCTACAGATGCTGTAACTAGGCAAACAAAGTGGGCCCAATCACACCAGGTAACCAGAGGTTTGTGGAGAAAAGCAAAACAGTATTCTTCCATGACTGCAATCGAGCATGTTTAGGTTAAAGCATTACACAGCTTAATTTTGTGTTATACATGGTCTGTTTTGTGCCATCAAACTGTGTCTAAACTAGAGCACATAGCTGTTCATTCTTACCCCATAAACCTGATTACCAGGCCTGCTTGAATATGCCCTTGCCCTCACACTTGACCATTGAAAAATAAAGCTCTAATCGTGAGATCAATAGTGATCAATCGTACTCTCATCACTGACCAAGCTTTAAAGAGCTAAGCTCCGTGAAAGGAAGGCCTAAAATAGGAGCAGGCAGCTGTCCTCATCTGAAGCCTACCTCCTGCAGGTTACATGAGGCCACTGTCACTGTGATTGTGCGTCATGTGCCTCAACATGCAGTGTTCTCCAAACACCTGCTCTGACTCATCTGTGCTAACCGTGTAACCACGCGTTTATCAAGTCAACACAATGATAGAGGTGTCCTAAGTGTCATGTTTCTGAACAGAGTGTCTCTCTGTAACGCTCCGGGATATCACAATGGAGAGCGAACGAGGGAGCATGTCCACACATCAAATCATGATCAGGTAACAGAGTGAAAAGTACATGAGGAGGCGGGCACTAAGTGAGGCATTTGGAAACATTCTATAGGACCTCAACTCTCTGATTATTAACCAGTGTTTTCCAGTTAGTAACAGTCGCTATGAACACAAAAAATATCAAAATAAACCCTATTATCTACAGTAGGAAGGAAGTCCATGAGAAAACAACATATCCCACAATCCACCACTACCTCATTACCTTAGATTAGAGTGCACTTCTCTCTGACGTGGTTTTACTTTATCTAAACAAAGGTTACCATTACCCTTAAGTATTCAACAACATCTTGGACCAAATGCTTATATTTGTATCAGAGAGAGTGTAGTCAGACAGTAGAACATATTGTTTATGGTGTATTGTTGCCTTCTCACCTGGTAGGCCTCCACAGCGTACTGAGCCCCGGGGGTGGGGGCTGGGGGTGGTGGCGCCCTTCTCTTCTTGGGCTCCACTTTGGGGGACATCCTGGAGATGTTCATCACAGACTGGGACTGGCCCAGTGTGCTAGGGCGGGCCTCAGCACAGGGGATGATGGACACGGTGGACAGGCCCTGAAAACAAACCAGAGGAGGGTTAATGTCACACACACATAAAGTGATACACTACCACGCACACATACATGTGTACACATGCATACACACACACACACACACACACACACAAACACACACACACACACACACACACACACACACACACACACACACACACACATATCACAAGCAAAGGATCAGAGGTTAAATGTGGCATTTAAATGTCAGGTAACTGACTAATTTGAGTCTGGTTTCAGTAAAAGGCGAAAATACGCTCCTTGATTGTGGTGGATATGGTTGACAGTGGAAATGTCAAGGGTCACTGCTGAAGGGTGGCATGGTTTGGTTATGCGCTTTATTCACTGACAGACTGAAAAGGGCCCACAACTGAATCTCAATCCTCATTCTCATGTTACATTATGAAAGTGGAAAGTGAAAATTTGGATTGTCTTGAAGGAGGATGTCGTTTGCAAGTAGCTTTCAGATTACAGTCCAATCGGGCGCTCAGTGGCGTAGCACACTAATGCGCATACCACATAATCGCAAGGTTCCTGGTTCGATTCCCACCCTCGACATATCTTGCATGTCGTCATCCCTCCTCTCTCTCACCCATCCTTCCTGTCAATCTCTACTGTCTCTATCCCAATAAAGCAGAAATTTAAAATAAGATTACAGTCCAATCAGAATGCTTTGTGACACGTTGTGACAGCTGCAGTCATCGTAATTGCTATTCAGCCCAGATTGCTTGCTTGCAAATACAACATGTCGGGCTGAGCAGGGGTTGGGGGGGTTATGCTGAGCAGGGGTTGGGGGGGTTATGCTGAGCAGGGGTTGGGGGGGTTATGCTGAGCAGGGGTTGGGGGGGTTATGCTGAGCAATGGGAACTGATGAAAGACTGATCAAAGTATAGCTGAATATCTAAAGGAGCGCCACCGGGACAGCCTCGACTTCTCAGCCTGACAACTCTGTACAACAAAGATATGGTTAACTTTACTGTGTTTAAGAAAAAGGGTGTGCTTTAAGCGAGATTAATTGTTGCAGACCATTCCTGGGCATGGGATCAAAGAAGTCAAGCAATAAGTGAACATTCAGTTTTAGTCATTAGAGTTTATTTGTGAAGCAAGCACACATCTCACAGTGGGGTGAATGGAAAAATGTGCAGAAAGGCCAAAGGATGGAAGCACAGTCTGTGAGAGGGCAGGGAAGGTATGCAGAGCACACAAGGGACTGGTCAGTCTTGTCTACCGGGGAGAGTGAAGCTTTGAGGGAGATTTGAGTTGTCAAATGATTTCATAAGATTGGATAAGCAGAAAGAGCTACTGTAAATACAATCTAACAATATTACTGATAAGACATTTCAAAAGCGTCTTAATTGGTTTGAATAATGTACACATTACTACAGTACTGTACATGGTCAGTCAAAGTAGCATTTACTAGTTAGCTTTGCACTATTCCCTTCTAAGATTATCCTATGTATAGAAGGCTACATACACTCACTGAGTACTTTATTAGGAACACCTGTACACCTTCTCATGGTGGAGGTGGTGTAATGGTGTGGGGAATGAATCCAATAGAACACCTTTGGGATGTGGTAGAACGGGAGATTCACAGCTTGAAAGTGCACCTGAAAAATCTGCAGGAATTGCGTGATGCAATCATGTCATCATGGACCAGAATCTCAAAGGAATGTTTCCAACATCTTGTGGAATCAATGCCACGAAGAATTTAGGCTGTTTTGAGAGCAAAGGGAGGCCCTACCCAGTATTAGTATAGTGTTCATAATAAAGTACTCAATGAGTGTATAACTGTACAGTAAGCAAACATTCCCCTCTAACAACTCCAAACACTCCTCTGCTGGTTGGTCCTAAGCCATGGGCTGAGAAAATCTGAGCTGACTAAGAGAAAGCACTTTTGAAAATCAGACAGCCTTCAGCTGGAGTGATTCTTGGCCGCCAGCCAGCCTTTCCTGATGAACTTTTCACACTGCGCTCATGTGTTCGCGGCTGACCGTCTCACACGAAAATTAGTGTGGGTAAACAGTTAATATTATCGCTCTCTCAGAGGGTTCTGTTCATCCACTCACTGTACGCTCAATTCTGAAAGACTAAAACTAACACACGTTCCAAATTTAGAGGGAGATTTTCAATTGGAGAATTAAATGAGACTGTGTTCTCTTCTCAGCTGTTGGAACGGAATGTTCAAAGCGGGAACTGCCAGAACACATTATATAATCTGATATCACGTACAGCAGGAAGCCAAAAAAAAGCTGTTGGCTCTTTGTTATCAAAGTTTGAAAAAGTTCACCTGAACATCTGCAATTGCACCCTGACTCCAAGAAGAAACCACAATATCAATCTCCCATGCACATCCATGGTGGAAATGGACTGAAATTCACTACTACTGAGTATTTCACCACCAAAACTATAATGAGTTAGAACAGAACATGACTGTCTGATGAATTATAGGCACCACCTCGTTCTTGTGATCTGGTACAATGCCTAAAATATGTTTATTCAGGACAAGATGTGCAAACATCTGTGTACACAGCAAGCATCTCACGTACTAGCCTGATAGCATTGTCTCTTCTTGCTTTGATTTGCAAGCTACTCAAAACTAAGCTGATAAAACAGGAATGCCTGATGCTTCATGAGCATCACTGTGTACCTCAGATTCCCAGAGGACATTTGAAAGAGATAAATATGAATTTCTCACAAGACTTCATCTTTTTGCTTGTCAATGCATACTGTAGATAAACAGAAAGGTCTAACATACGTCCTCCGCATATCTACCCATCTGTATGACCCATAATGAGGCAGGTAAGATCCCTGTGCTTTGATGATAGTGAGTGAGAGTCTTGCGGACATCCATTGTTTCACCATGATAAATGAGCCAGTGAGTAAGAGCAGGAGACACCAGGACACATGGGCAGTTAGGCCAATGCCGCTGTGTGGAGAGAGGACTCAAATGAACAGGAGAGCTCCACCAAGGGCTCATGGGAAGGGAAATCCAATAAAACAGCCATATTGATTTGAAGGGAATCACAGATGGCCGCAATAAATGTATCTATAATCTTGTAAAACTGATTGAATAAAATTTATACTACGTAGTCCTGTACAATGTTTACTCTCCGGAAATCAAATCTGTTCTAGCATTAGCACAACTAATATAAAAAATGCCATGTAGAGTAACTGTGAAAAACATTGTGAAGAATTACACTACATACTATTTCCAGCTCCATTATTTAGAGATGTATTTCAATAAATGAGGCAGTAATAAGTAATCACATTTTGATTGTAATAGGTCACAGTTAAACAGCTGACTTCAGTCCTTTTGTGTTTTAACTAGAAGTCGTCCCTGCAAAGCCTGTCAGTAGGTTTGCTAAGATGCCCTTTACATACGGTAGGGCTACCTAAAATATATATCTGCCAATAAGTGTCACTGTTAAATAAAACTGATAAAAAAGGACACAAAATGAATAACTCAGATTGGTTTACTGCAAAAACTTTAAATTCTCTAGATGGCAAATTCTCTAGTATCAGTTTGTCACTTCTGCCATCTAGTGGAAGATGAACAGTCCAACCAACATAATCAACTGAGGTTTTGCTCATTTTTAAACAAGAACACATAACATGTTTATAAATGAAATCTGACATACCATTTATAGCATTAGAGTGCTGCAAAGCATGATTTCTAAGATGATTATTATTATATTATTATTATTAGTTTTTTTGTGTTTTTTTTCAAAAGCGAGAGGTGAGTATTAAAAGAAAAAGGAAATCAATATGCAAGATGTCAATTACTACCATCCTGCTATTTCAGAAGAGGGTTAGTACTTACATTTGAGCAATTTTCAGTATTTTGTATTACATTATCATCAAGATCATCCATGTCCTGCTCTTCAGTCTGAAATGGAATGCACAGCTAACATGCAATATGGAAGAATGCAACTACACAAGCATGCAGTTATCTGACTGTACATACAGTTCAGCAGCATTATTACAAGCCTATTAGCACGGTATGAGGCTAACAGTAGCATTATGACCACATGAGTGGTTATTTTCATTGAAAGCCATCAGATGTTGGTTGAGGCCAGGGACTACATGTGTATCTTACATGGAAACGTTCCTTTACTCATTCATACAAAGGTATAACAGAACACATAAACTTCTATTGTTCTTACTGTCTACCTACCATAATGTAGGTAATACTATATGTATTCTACTGGTATATACAGATATAGTCTGAGCCTTTTTCTGCATTTCAACGTATTAGTATTTTTCTAGATGGCATTGTAGCACACAATTAGCCAAGTCAAATTCTCAAAATGGAGACATAATGACAGTGTACTGTATCTCTTACCTTTGATTTCCTTCTGTTGAACTTGAGGAATCCCAGAAGGCCCTTCTTCTCAGACCCACTGACGCTCGATGCGTGGGAGCGGATGGATTCTACCAATGGACATGCAAGACATTTCAGTTCACTCCAAAGTGAAAGATTTCGATCTCTATCAATTCATTCATATGAAAAGTTTCATTCAAGTTATTGGCCAAATGCACCAATGGGATAACACCACACCAAGCAACTATAAACCTACATTATATTATGCATGTCATGTAAGGTATAAATGATTCAGCCCATGCATACAGTGAAACTTAGAATGCTCACAAAAAAACAAACCATAGCCTCTATGACCTACTGTACTGAATGCACTATAGCCAGATCATCTCAACAGTAGATGGCGCTACAACTACACTTTTTCAATACAACTGCATCTACTGTGTTATTGAAGCTCCAAAGAGGTTTAATGAACAGCCCCTGTTGATAATACACTGTACGCCAGAAGATTATCACTGGTAAGCAGTATTCTACATCACACCTATGGCAAAACAGATGTGCAATCTGAACTTACTAAGGCAGCTCTTGCTTACAGTAAATGTTGAGAGGGGGCTTAGATACCCTAAATTGAAATTAAACTAAGAGTCAGAATGATGAATGACACATTGAAATGCAACAACAACAAAATAACAAGTTAGCTGAATTCAAAACATAAAATAACTAATGTATCTTATGTACAATCTAAGATAAGTAACTAACAAACAAACAAACAAACAAGCAAGCATATCCCACGAGGGAGCGATGGGAGGACAAAGCAGGGTTAATATAAAAACACAAAAAGTTAAAACTACGGGTGGAGCCACTATGGCCGGTGGGAACAGCTGCATACAGAGTAATACCTGAGTAATTAAGAGCGGGTGCAGAAGCCATTTTAGGTTGGAGAACTGGAAACAATCACATCATTTCAACACCATTAAATGAAGGGCCCTTGTAGATCAATCATAAATCAAGATATAGAATAATTTAACTAAAGCTACCATATATGACAATTGCTGGAGAAGCGAAGGGGCGTGCCCTCTAGTTAAAGCACCATTCCATCTTAGTAGGTTACATAATGTTCTAATGGCTAACCATTATGGCCTCTCTTGGGCAGAGTACACACCCTGAAAGGCATGTAGATATCAAAGCTCATTTAACAAAAAATGTAAACACAATCTCATGTTTTAATTATTCTGCAGTTCCACCCCTGATAAAATGGGCATGCCCTCACTGAATTATATTTCCAGATAAACAGTACAACACACACTTATACAGTAAATCCTTGTGAAGTGAATGTTACTTTGAACCAAAACAAACTCACGTGTGAGTGCTGATTATAGTTTTTCAAGGGCAGCGTAACAGAAAGAAAGCCTCTTACAGTATCATTCATTGCAACAATAGAGAAATTGACAATTCTTTGATGATGATGACACAGGTTGAAGGAAACAATAGGATATAATAAACAGTTTGTTGTTGTGAGAGATATATGACGTGATGTGGAGTTGTTTACCAAGCGTCTGGTCCAGCACGTAGAGCTCTCTGATGCCCAGCTCGGTCAGGGACTTGTCCAGCTCCAGCTCGTGGTTGCTGACGTTGTCCTTCAGCAGCAGGACATGGGCAGGCTCAAACTCACACTTCTCACAGATGGCTGGCACCAGGCTCTCCAGGGGCACCAGGGGGTTCACCCTCACAACCGCCTTCTGGCTCCTGTGGTAGTTCACCACCAGACGCACCGTTTTCTTTCATGGGAAGAAAAGAGGGCATTTAGTGCCCATGGATATTGGCAATCATAAGGGCCAGGAGTTTTTCGTGACTATGTCAATTGACTAGGAAAAACGGTGGACCTCAGACAATTGCTGGTCAGTTCATGTGATCAGGAAAAACTCCTGGCCCAAGAAATGGGCAAAAAACGTGTTTTCGCTTTGTCATTCTGGGGTATTGTGTGTGGATTGATGGCAAATTCTTTTAATTTAATCCATTTTAAATTGAGTCTATAACACAACAAAATGTGGAAAAAGTGAAGGGGTCTGAATACTTTCCGAAGGCACTGTATAAACAGAAAGGGTCATGCGACAAATAAATTAGTTTATAACTTAGTTATAACTTAGTTAACTTAGTAAATAACTTAGTTATTTACCCTCACTAAAACATGTTTAAAGTTAATCTTTTCCCTAAGAATGTCTTAGGCATTTGTTGACAGGTCTGAGCAGACTGGCATTGAAGACAGTACAGTACTCTGAGGTAACTGAGGCTTAGAGGCCTCACAGAGAGAGCCTGTGTGTGAGCAGCCAATGCCCAGTCAGTCCCAGGGTGTATGGTGTACCCATGGAGAGCGATCATCAGGAGAGTGCCAGCGTTAAGAGGGGCCGAGGTGTTTTGTTATGAAGAACACAGAGAGCATCCACTCTGTTCTGCTGCTTTTATCACAGAGGGCCATGGTCACACACACTGATACAGTATGTGTAGGCTTCAAGATAAACTTTTACTAAAAATGTCAACCACTTAGGAATCAAGGGTCTGTACAAATCTGAATGCTTTTAATGCTCTTGAAGTGCATTTGAATACTTACTGAAGTGTCTTACAAGGATATTTCACTGGACTGATACAAGTGTACTGCATTTGTTCAGTCATCAAATTATCAAATGCCACAATACATTTTATAGGGGGAATAATATCCATACATATCCATACATAAAAATCATATTTTCATATTACAGCCACATTAACTTAGCATATTTACCCAACAGTTCAGTACAAAATGTCAATTATTCAAGTGAATATTCAACGTCAATTCATAGAGAGAACAGAGTGAAATTGTGTCAGACTATGGCTAGCATCCAGGGGTCAAAGGGAGAGAACAGGCCAGTCAGCCCTGAGAGTAGAGTAGAAATAATGCATGGTAACTAAAGGTAAGGCACTCATGAAAAATTCACACCGTAGGAGGAGGAGACCAGGAGACACTGGAGACAGAGAGAGAAGGCACTCCAACAGCAACCTGCAACAGACTTGCTGCCCCGTAGGTTACAACACCTGCCTACCTTAGCATGAGCCCTTTGAGGTTTTACTGGCCTTTCCTGCTGCGGTCATTCAGTGTCCAAATGTAGAGAAGGGCCATTACACAGTTAAATAGTGTTTCATATTCAACCAAACAAAGGTTCAATGCATGCAGAAAACGGTCACGGTATCTAAAACACTCACTACCCTGCACACAACCACGGTAGCAAAAAGGCCCAGATCAAACTGATGCTCAATAAATTCACACAACAATCACACAGACGATGACATTCCCTAATTCTCTATTATGGTATTTTGATATTTTGTTATTACTGACTATCATCATATCACTGCACCAAATAATCCCATTCATATCAATCGTCAGTAAGACAACAAACCATTTCAAACTAACATAGAGAGTCAGGACCAGGAACTCACCTCTGGCACTTTCGGTGGAGGCTTGCGCACCACTTTCTCCTCCCACACTTTCTCCTTGATGAGGACGCAGGCGACGTCCAGCGTGCCCAGCAGGGCGTTGGGCTTGAAGGGTAGGGGCAAGCCCTCGGAGGACAACAGCTCCAGGGTGTTGTAGGCTGGGTTCAGGTGGTACTGGCTGCACAGGTCCACCAGCAGGTCCATGAGCGCTTTGCTGAGAGGAGAAGAGAAAGCAGTCAGTAGAGGCAGGCAGGCATGCTCGTCAGAGCACGACACAGTGACAGATAAGGTTACCTCCTTTAGCTCCAATAGGAAGACCTGTAATTACACTGTGTGATGCACAGACACACAGAGCACCGCTCGGCTTACAGAATTATATAAGCCGGAAAATTTGCACATGAGAAGCTGATTGAATGGTTTGACCTCAGTGACATATGTTTGGATTCATTTATATGGCAAATGTAGGTGCAGTTGAGACTGTTCTGATCTGATCATATAAATACAATTTCTGATCATATAAATACAATTTCCTAGGATATGATACCTTAATATTCTGTGTTTGTATCGTATGAAGTCCCATGTGACATGGCATGAGAACTTATCAGGTGCAAAAGGGTAACTGTCAAACCTGAGAGAAACCGACATCCTATAAGGACACCTTCTGTTGCTTGCTGGGAAAAGGCAGCTCATATAACAGACCTTATAAAAAGGCAGCCAGAGACAAGACCATTGACATGACTAACACACAACAGGGGATTTTCATGAAATTGAAAATAAAAATAGCACAGCTGTACACTGCATCACAATCAATGAACTGTCTGAAAACAGCTTTAAATCCAAGAGAGAGAGATTAAAGGGCTACTTTATTATAGTGTGAAAAAAGTCACAAAATAAACACCTAATGGAGAAGGTGTTTCCAGCTGCCCTCTGCACACGTCAACCAGGTGTTTATCAGAGCTTTATAACACCTTCTCCAGCTTTATTAGGTACTGATGCAGCAAAACTTCTTTCCCATAAAACAATTGACAAATACCAACAATGTATATTGCTCTGGGGGAATGTAAAAGACGACTGGGATGACCACCGTCCTATTTTGGTTGACTACATACTGTTCCGACCTCACCGTGAGAGAGCCAAGAGAGACAAGTGAGTTATCCACATGCCAGTCATTAACAGAGCCCCTTGTTTTTCTGCATGAGGGGTGGCCTTGATTCCCTGCTCCAACAGAGAGACACTCATTAAGGCCAGAGAGCGCCTGCAGGTCAGCTTCTCACAATCACACATACACACACACAATGCTGCTGCTGAGTGACTGAGAGGGAGCCTTGAAAAGGCCCCCCTGACCCACCCAAACAGACCCTGAAAACATCAATGCTCTGTCTGCCTGGTTGTTGAAACGACATACAATACAGAGGGACTCTAGACTCTGAGATAAATGGCAAAAGTAGGGAGAAAATGTATATTTCAAGAGACAACTTCATTCCTTCCAAGCTGAGAGGATATTGACGCCGGTCCTTCATCATAGTGCAAGTATATCAATGTATCATTGATTGGGATGTACAGTACCTTACAGTTCCTTACACCATAACAGTTATGAATCATCAACAACACTACCTCTACACTTTTCACTTCGTCAAACAAACCAGACCTTCCAGTCACCATGGAGCAGGAGAAATCTAGAGAATGTGATTATCCAGTGAAGAATGACCAGAGTTGTGAGTTTCCATGGAAGTTGTACACTTCTAATAGGCAACCAACCCATAGATGAGTTAGCTTGGAGTCTTGCAGAGCCAGACATACTGTATGTCTCAGGATATTGCATATACTCAATTGTAAAGTCTGGGATCGGAGGAGGAAGGTGTGTGTGTGTGGTCTCTCTCACCTGCCATCCACGGTGCTGGTGGTCTGGTAGCCCTGTGGCAGAGTGATGTGGAGGTCCACGCTGGGCCGCAGGATGTTCTCCTTGGTGTCCATGCTGCCCTGCCCTCCTCCATCTGGTACTGCGTTACGGAAGATCCTGCGTGGGGCAGGTTCGGGGGCCGGGGGTGGTGGGGGGGCTCGAGACTTCATTCTCCTCCTGTGTGACAGAGCCAAACAGAGAAATGATTTTTGGATTTGTTTTCTTAAAAAAAACTGGTCAAAGTGATTCAAAGACGCAGCGACAGACAAGGTTTAGCAATACTGTGATTTAGCATTAATGCTGGGAAAGTGACAAACTATTGCTACTGTACCCCAAAGACAACAAGAATATGAATGGCTTTCTGTCTTCCAAGATTACATAACAGTCTGCAGATATGCAGAGGCTGTTTATTGGCTGTCAGGGTGACACTGGGATGTTGTTTTGTTCCATTCAAATCTCAAACGAAGGGCTTCCTTATCATGACTTTCTAATAAAGTTATTACAGATGATGTATGCATGCTCGTTATGTAAACATATGTAGCTTCTGTCTTATCATAACAATGTGTCTCAAGTGCGTTATTGATTCCTATGCAAATCAGAGACCCTATAAAAACATAGTGATGACATTGATATTGATATTGACATATTGATATTGATTCCAAAATCACATTAACAATTATCCTTGCACTCATATGGACCCAATTCAACCATTCAGTGACTTGTTGAAAACATTTTTGCATTTGAGCTAATTGTAGGAGTGTAACAGTAAAGGGGGTGAATACTTATTGACTCAAGACATTCCAGCTTTTCATTTTTAAATAATTTGTAAACATTTCTAAAAAATGATTTTTATTTTGACATTATTTTGTGTAGATCAGTGAGAAAAATATATAAATTAAATCTATCCAGGGGGCTGAAACCCTTTGAGAAAATATTGTGAATGAACTAACACAAGCATTTGACATGAATGCATTTGACATGTGTCAAAACACACTGTAGCTTTGTCTCAGCACACACTATGGTTGACTTTAATATACAGTAAACAATGATTAATGGTTATTCTGTTCAAAGTATTTCAGTGAACCCTTTCTCTCCCTCCGAGCAAATATTAGCATTTCGATAAAACTGTCTCACTCACGTCAAATCAGTCCTTGGCGTGTTGATTCTGTATCTGATTCTGTGTTCTGTATATATATATATCACCCAGTTTTTATAAATCCTTCCAAGGTCTGGGCCACACTGAAAGTGTATTGTCTAGGAGCCTTGAAGACACCTTGTTCTGTGCAGCAGACAGCAGGAATGCACGTGGACACATACCATAGTGTTTGGACTCTAACCTTGTCACGGTTAATCATTAATAACAAAGTCCGGTATCCACTACCACAGAGAGCAATATTGTCATTGACTCATTATGCAATAGTGCAAAACAAAACTGTTCTTTAATATCCAACCATTCACTGCAAAGACAGAAAGGAACTGAAAGGACTTCCAAGATCAAAACTGGTGTATGGTAGAATAGTGTGAATGGGTCAGGCTGGGCACTCTTCTTGTGTGGCTGGCTGTGTTTGATATTTGCGGACAGCTAGTACACCTCCGGTCCAGACAGAGGCTTTAGTGTGGCCTTGTCTCTGGCCCAGGACAGTCAGCCAGCACACCTCACACAAAGAGGCCTTTAGGGAAGGCCCAGTCTCCCAGAGAGAGAGAGAGACAGGGAGAGAGAGAGCGAGAGAGAGAGACAGGGAGAGAGAGAGAGAGAGAGAGAGAGAGAGAGAGAGAGAGAGAGAGAGAGAGAGAGAGAGAGAGAGAGAGAGAGAGAGAGAGAAAGAGAAGAGAGAGAGAGAGAGAAAACTCAGTTACTGAGCTGGCACAGGGGGGCAGTAAGTGCAGCTTCCACAGTGACTGGGTTACAAATGGACCTTTTACAGACCACTCTGTGCTCTCTCCACTTCATTGGGCGGTTGTGACCAGACTTGGGATATTATGTTTTCATTCCTCACAATTGAAACAAATCCATGAGGTTTCTCTAACTGGTGACAGTCAAGTCCTTGGTGATCCTTTCTCTTAGTATGTAACTCCATGAAGGTTTCACTTCACCTGTATAACAATAAATAATGAATCCTGGTTTCATCACTGAGACTAAATTAAACGACTACTGTAAATGAACACATAGGACAGTGCATTTGAGTCCCCATGTGTGAACTGAGCCAGGGCCTGGACTACTCCCACTCTCTGTGACAGTTATAGTGTCATCCTCAGTTAATTGAGCTTCATGAGTCATACAGACAGACACAGAGACTAAACTTACACCAGGCATCCACGCCCTCACAACAATGGCAGGAGACAGGCCAGTGTTGTGGTGAGAAAGTCCCTAACCCCCCCCACCCCCCCACAGTAATCAGGGTACTATGTTGACACTAACCTAGCTGTTTAGTCCCTATGCTTATGTGTTAGCCTGATTAAGAGCTTAGTGTCTCTATGAGGCTTTTCACATTCCATGACCCAAATAAGACTGTGCTCTCGGCTGCTATTCAGTTAGAATAAGTCAAACCCTAGGCACTCAACTCCACCACCTCAAGTTCATACAGTATCTCCACCACCTCAAGTTCATACAGTATCAATTAGACTCTCCATAGTAGTGTAGCAACAACAAGACATGTGAATATGAAGCATCATTAAAGTATGGAGGGTAAGCTAGCTAGCTAGTCGACAGCAAACTGAGGGATAATGACGAACTGCAAGGAAAGAGTGATGAGTGGCAATGAGTGTATGAGGTATTTATCCTGCCAAAAAAAGCCATGGAAAAATGAATGTTCCTGCCTGGGTCTTATTAAAAAATGGAATACATCACAGATTCTGCTGTAAAAAAAAAAAAGAGGGAAACAGAAGGAGGTTTAGAACTCATGAAAAGAAATGTGCACAATGTCATGTCAAGAGTTTAAGCTATGAGACTGAGAGACACCTGTCCCTGTCCTATTAAACACAATGGGATTAGTGAGACAATGGGAGCTCTATCCTCTACCTAAATGCAGACACTTTGCATTTCCTACTGACGAATAGCACAATAACCGTGACCTATTTTTGCTCCAACACACAGTAATTTGTACTGTAGTTAACATACAGTAGTATACCTACATAGTATTAGGAACTAGGATCCAACGTATCTGCCATACAGGAATAGTAAGGGATATTAAGAAAGAATTATTAGCACAAAACAAGATGAACAACACAGCCAATCTTATTATTATTATTCAGAATGATTCAAACTGAATACAAGAAGGTTGATAATATACTGTACTGCACATTGCACCTATTTTCAGCAGAAACAACTTGATCTGCTTTAAGAATCTCTGAAAGGAAATATTTGGCCATCTCTCATTAGGGATCTTTAAACCCACAACAGAACCACTATTGATCAAAACTTTAATTTGGAAGGCATCCCAGTGCTGGAGTGCGTGACATGACTGCACACAGCAAAGACCATTGGCACTGAACACCAAAGCCCAAAACAATCCCACCTTTATCAGGCCACAATAAATCCGGTCATTATTTAGTGGGTTCTGTTGACCTTAGTTGTAGTTACACTCATACACCCTTAGCCTAAAACATTTTCTCACAATAATGTCAATGAACAGTAGCTAATATTCTGCTATAAATATTCAATTCAACTACGAAAAACACCAAAATAAGGGAGTGGACATTGCGTTGAGAGAGTTGCTCTGTAGAAAAAACAAAAGAAAACAAACAAATGTGTATCCCCTGACCATCAAGTTTAAACGAATCCAGTTGAAAGAACGAATCATCTTCTCAAGACCTCCTTTCTCCCTCACACACGTTAGAACCAATGCGATTCTTGTCGGTAGTCACTTGAGTTGTCCCCTCTATTGTGTGTTGGACAGACTGTGAATACCCCAACCCTCAGCCACTCAACAGAGCAACAACAGAAGCATGCTCCCAGGGAGTCGTACTGTTCTCATAGCAACCTATATTTACACCATGGAGAGACTTTCTTTCTATTTCGTAGCAGCTGCAAATTTATGATTGAAGTTGCATGCAAAAGTGAATGACCCAGACGTATCCAGGGACATCCGACCCCACACAGGCATTTGTTTGCAGTTGCTAGGCATGAGGTTTCCTAATTCAGCATATGCCCCCACCACTCTCAGATTACAAACCAGTAAACTGGTAAACCCCACCCTGTTTTACAGCTCAGAGGGCGAGGGCTTCATTGGCGCTCTGACGATACCCCTATCCTCTGAGCGGTCTATACAACAACACAGTCTCATCCACGCTGAATACTGTAGGCCTACCTCTCTGATGAGCACAGTAATACAGAAACAGGTAGAGTCAAATAAGTTTTAGTCAAGTAATACAGTACAGTAGGTCAATAAAAAAGAAATTCCATAAATATGTTTCCATTTCCTTGGGGTTCTTCTAAAGAAGTGGGTTTTTGTGTAGACATTAAAAATGTCCCCTTTTAGATAATAATTATAGCCAGTGAGCCACCAGTGGGTCTTTGGGTTAGAGAGAGGGCGTAACAGGGTGTTCCAGAGTACTCCAACTCAACATCAGACACTCCTCACGGCTGCCGCTTCTTCCCAAATGCCACGCTCTAGCATTACATGCCCGCACGCCATGCTCAGAATACTCAAGCTCTGACCGCCCAGAAGCTGCTGGGACAGGACTACTACACCCACCACGACACACAGTCACATCTACGGGGAAACAAGTGAACACAGCTATTCTGGTCAAAACATGGATGCCTTCTGGGACCAATTACCCAGCTCCAACAGAGAAAGAAATGAAGAGAATCCCCAGCCTTCTCTGTGACACCCACCTGAGGGAGAGTTAGTGAGGCACCACGTACTGTAACAAACCCAAACCACCCCTCCTCCCTTCACTGCAGGGAGAGCCTACTCATCTTCTCATGCTAGCTAGGTGACTCAGGAATGGTCTAAGTGTGACCAATGAAACATACATAATGTAACACTCATAGGGTGTGAGTTCCTCAAATTTTGAATCACATGTTTTACTGAAGCTCTTTAAGGAAAATGTCTATGCCAGTCAAGATCACAAACAGAACAAACAGCCTCCATATTCACTCAAATAATGAAAAACTGTAACCTCAACACAAACTTGTATATGAACCAATTAGAAACATCACAGAAAGGCAACAGTATTCAAAAGCAATTTCAAAAGTATTTGTATGAAAAGCAAACCCATGTGGACTTGGTCTCCTCTAACCTTTAAAAATGCATGGGATTGAGGGGACCAAAGTCTTTCAAGCCAGATGGTCCTGCACTCAGTTAATAGGCTAATTCCTAGCATCCCATCACTGCAGCTATCCACTGACTGCTTGGAACTTGTGTCTAATCCCAACTCTCACTGAGCTAAGCATTTCACGAAAAGACCTGTCCACCTTTGCACTGGACCTCTGGTTGTGTCCCTCTGGTTGGTCATAGATGATACTTTCAACATTAAAAACAGTTGTCGCCATACAATAAAGTTTTGCTCAATCCCAAAGAGAACCTGAGAATCCCTGGCGGTTACAGGTGTGTGAACACACAGGAGTACTGAACTGTACTGTACATAGCCTGCCCTATACACCAGCTGTTGTAGAAGAGCAACCCAGATGGGAGAGAATCCCACAGGTTGGCAGAGCAGTGGGGAGGGAACAGCAGGAAATAACAATTAGATTGTTCCATATTCCCTCAGCAGCTCCATCAATTAAGAGAGCTCCAGCTGCAAAGGAGGTAAAGAAACACTTATTACTACCATTACTATTCCCCTTCCAGCAGACGCTCAGCATAAGTAGAACTGCCACTGTGACTACATCTCAAAGATGCTCACACCATGTAACATTTATTCAAATCTAATTACCAAAGCATAAAGATGTAATAAGAAGGCAATATGATGTGTCATAAAGATGCTTGGTGTCACTGACAAGATGGGCTATCATGTGAATTTGTGAGAGTTCCTTCTTCTTCTGAATATGACCTTACTGTGTGACAGTGAGAGTGAATAGCGTTCACCACTATCTAAACCAGTGTAAAAAACTTTACTCCAAAAGTGATTCTCATTGCTAATACACATTTCATCATTGGAGCTGGTCTCAACTGTACACATACTGTCTCTGTCTTCACCCACATACCACACGGTCAATACAGCAGTCTGACAGCAGAAGTTCAAAAATAGGTTCTGCATAACATGTGTTCAAAAAAGCCCACAACTCTACCAGGAGAGGACATACAGTGGCAGCGACGGATTGCTTAAGTAATCATTACAAAAATGTGCTCATGTTGCACTTCATGTTGACTTTTCAACCATCCTTAAACACAGCAGTTGCTTCTAAAAGAAATGATGTGAGTTAAGCACAGTGTAAACTTTTTCCCACCAAAATGCTCAAAGTATTGCTTTACAACTAAGCTTAGTTAAGTTATAGTTGTGTAAACAGTGACAAAAAGAGATAATCCCAAATTGAGTGGAGCTGCACTGAAGAGTGCAGAAGCATTTCAGCTACTGCTTGTGGCAAAACTATTTTTAAAGACTAGTGTCAGGCAGGCAGGTATTTTTAAACTGGATGTCTAATAACATAGAGATATTCCCAGCCATACGTATACTGCTGACAACAATATATACCTTGTCTCTCATCTTTCACAAGGCTTAAATGGTTTTATCAAGAAAAAAGTAAAAATGGAATTTAAATTCAGATTTTTGATATTTTCAGTTATGCAAGGCTAGTGGCCTACACGCAAATACAAGTAAGAGGAAAAACTGCTCAGTGAGCAGTAATCATGGCCCACAAACCATCAAACTTGAACAGGGCCAAAAATACAGTAAACTGCATGGGTGTGTCGGTGTCTGAGGCCAGGCTGGGGACTGGGAGGCACGTCGGCCTCTGCCTGTGACACAAGCAGGAGTGGAGCAGATGGATAACACTATCTGCTGACGAATGTATTTTAGGTAACTTTACCAAGGAACAGAAACAGAGAGGCAAGGAGACAAGGTTGATAAGCTATGCAGTCAGACAATAATTGACCATTCATGAAATCAGAGTAAAGATGGTGGCTCATTACATGAGTAAACTAAACTCAAGGCACTGATGTCACCAAACTGTCTGAGCAACTGAACAACAGGCATGTTGACAGGCTGTAATAAAATTAAAACTTTAACATTGGACACTCTATTTAAAAATATGTACAATATTATATACATTAAAGTTACTCAACAGAACATTTCTATAATTTCTATGATTCTAACCTAGTTGCTGTTCCTGGCACTGGTGAGCCAAAAACTAGTCCCTGAAATGTGTGGACTATGTCAGCCTCATGCACGCCACACGCATGCTAGACGCACATGCTTTATGTGTAGAATATTGCAATCTCATTGGACAACACTGTCTGCATCTACAGTGCCTGTGTGTTCATAGACTGTACCAAAACCTAAATTCGCGCCATGCTCTACCAACTTAGCTACAAAGCAACAAGAGTTTATTTGAGTTGCATTTGCACACATCTGAGCAGCTCTGCATTTGGATTTTCACATATAACTGAGGGAGACTAGGGAGTAAAAACCACATCAGTCAGGAGACAATATGGATAATATCCATAGATGCCTCTTTAGCCAGACACAACAACCACAGGTCCAGGCATGTGTAGTAAAGGCAACTCCAATTGGCTAGGGAAAAACACCAGGCTGATAATTAACACTGCCATATATTGTACACTACAGACTTTTAGATCCAGGACTGAAACTGCTCAAAGCCCCTAAACACACAGTGCTCAATTTCACACAAAAGAGCAAACGCAAATAGAGAAGTCAACTCCAGGGCAGTTATATACAGTTCAGCAGGCCAATAGCTACTGGAGTTTATGACATGCACATGTTTATTGTTTACAAGTTTGAGGCCATTTGGATTAACACCAAAAGATAAAATGGGACTATTTTGCAATCCTAATATGCCGTGACATCTGTATAACATACAACATGAAACCCTATGAAACCTTTAAGGTCTTTGAGGAACAGAAGTGAGCTAACAAGCTGGCTGATGTCTCAGTCATTAATTACAGACTGTCAGTGTGGCAAGGCTTCATTTTATGAAGTCCTCCATCACTTTGAAACCACATCCTGCTTTTGTAGCTCCCTGAAATTGCCTGCTCAGATTTCAAAAGCTGGTCACCCAGATACAAACGTGAGCATTTCATCCCCTCAGAGGTGGGGTCTCTCTTCACTGGGAGTGTTTTATGAGCTCTGTTTCATGCGAACCTCACCATGTAGTAAAGCTGCTACTCCTTCTGCGATGACGCAGACCAAAAGAAACACCCACCACAATAGCAGTTGTCATAGTAATTTCAGGACAAAAATGTCCCGAACTGGTGCTTTGGAGTGTTCCATCGCCAGAAGGCACTAAAGTGAACAATATAGCATGATAAAAGCTAGGAGAGGCTAGAAGTGTGGATTTACCAAGGAAATGATACCTACAGTAAATGGTAGCAATGGGCTCCTGTAGGACATAGCAGAGAGAATGTTCAGCAACTGCTGTCTTTAAATAACCACAATTCATCATGTGCTTTCTACATGTCATAGGGTGTGATTATATAAAAGCCTTCAGGGAGGAGATGCAGGGCCTTGGTGCAAAATACAAAGGATTTTGTTTATTGAAATAACGGCACATGGACTTCCAAACCAATTCCACACGTTCAACAACGGCACTATCGTCATTCGGTAGAGGGAATAACACCATTATGACACGTTGGGGACAAGTGAATGTTTTTGCGTTTTGATTTCTGTAGATTATATTGCTAGAGGACAATGTGGAAGAAAATTACATTGTATTGCAAAGTATCACTATTGTCAATAGTTTGAAAGTGCTGAAACAATGTACAGTATCACAACAACACTGTATCCCACCACCACTAAGTTTACAGCTGACATTTTCAGTTGCCAGAGACAGTAAATGGGAAGGAGCAGCAGCATATTGAGTCAACAACAGAGGTGACAAAAGAACTACAGAGACAGTACAAATTCAGTTACTGGCGCACAAAAGCTACTTTTGTGGAGTGGCCCACAGTTGTTTTCCCATCAGGGGTCATGCAAGTCTTTTCCATAGAATTCAACTACACTGGAATTCTCTCCCTGTCAATACAGTAGGCTACAGTAGGATTCTGCTTTTGAAGTGACAGCTACATAAAAAAGAGAGAGTGCAAGGATACTTTCAATAGATGCACACAATTCATGACACATTTTACATTAATTTGACAGGTGACAATAAGGCATTGTCTCTTTATCTTTACATCAACATTGAGGTAAAACAATAACCATGCGTTCATTATTATTAGCGAATCATATTCACTATTAAAATAAAACATGATCATTACTGAATGGTTTGAATGGGTATTACTCGTTAGCAACATTGCATTCAGGGAGATTCCTCATACTTACCCTATTGGTGGCTTTGTGGCTGCGTTAACTTCTCCGAAGTCCATCATACTCTGAATGCGGCACTGTCCTTGTATTTAAATGTTATCCTCGATATTTCCCTTTTGTCCTGTCAACAAGGACTCCACTGACATCTAACCCCATTGATATCCAAATCAAGTAGGAGCAGGTCAAAAAGTGTATTTCGGTTGTTACAATAATTCCCTATATTATGAAACTAATTATAATTGATTTATTATTTACACAACAATAAATCTCATTATTTGTATTTGTATTTCACATAGATATAGAGATCCATACGAACATGGCACTGCTCAAATTGACACTGTTATTTGCATGTCCTAACAACTGTTGTCTACTTCACAACAAAAAGCGCAGAGAAATTAAATGTCATGAAAATGACCAAATAAACTGTCACTCACAGTGCTATAATAACTACTTACTTATTCGACTCAAACATAGTTACTCAAGTCCCATGTATCGCAAAGAGGAGACTTCAGAATAATCCGTGCATTTGCCGTTGTCCCTGTTTCAGTCCAAGCCCGCCTTCGTCAGCACCCTACTGTCAATCATGCACATTGGGAATTCATTGCCAGCAGCAGCCGGCGAGCGGTACAGAGGACCGCTTATGACTGAAATATTAATTTATACAAATAATATTATAATTCCTTACTACGCAGTATCTGAAAATGACTGCATGAGCACAACGCACATTATAAATTAGTGATAGACTCATATTTTAAACTTATTTAAAGGCGTAATATCAATAGTAATATTAAAGTCTCAAAAAAGCGACGAATGATTACAGTTTAGCATCAAATGAAAAACTTTTAACATTAAACCATACGTGAACATTGTAATAAAATAGGAATCTAAACAAGCAAATCACTTTAAATTGCTTTATCCTGTTGGAAATTCTATAATTTGAATTTAAACTATTGCTCCCAGCATACTTTGCGATAATTATTCAGGAAAACTCCGCCCTTAAGGCGGAGCCCTGGAACGAAGTGAAATTACTCCTAGGCGCTGATCTAGAATCAGTTTACCATACACACGTTCTCAAACATAATTTGGCCATTATTCCTATCAGCTTTATTTAGTTTCCTTTAGCAATAATGTTTTATTAATTTAGTGGCTGATGGGAAACATATATTGGGTGTCACAGTGCACTATTTTTAAACTCCCATATTGGCAAGGCACAATAATGCTTGATGATGCCTTATGAAACACTCCTATTATCAAGTGGACTGTAGACACACGAACAAACAAGCATGAGAATACATACAGTATGAGTTGTTGGAATGATCTCAGTCAAATTCAACCTTTGATATGCATTCCAGCATGTCAAATCAGCCCTACCACTGTAATTACTCAAAAGTAAAGTTACTTAAAGTAGTAAATTATAGGACTAATCTCTTACCACAAGAGGTCACTCTGTTACTATCCATCACGCACTACAACAACTTCACAGTATCAACTCAAGTAAAACCACTGCCAATTAGAGGGTTACATCTGATAGTATGGCCATTTGGATGAAAGTGTGTGTCTCATGCATGCTAAATATAATTTTGTCATCACATGTGAAGTGTGCTGCAATGATACCTAGATTGTTCAGTTGACAGTATGCTTGAATTACTTTTGATACTTTTTTAAAGACAGTTACACAAAACCAAAGTCTGCTGTGAAATGTTCTTAATATTGTCTTTATTTATCAGATACATAGGACCTGTTAATATGCTGTTTCTTGACACGTCAACCTAAACCACATGCACAAACAAGTCAATGAGTACACTTGTCTATACAGTAACTGTTCTGTACTGTGTCATGTGTGTTGTGGACCCCAGGCATAGTTGCTGTTTCATTAAACTTAAGTAAACAGGAAACAAATTAATGAATACAATATTTTGCTATGATAACAATAACTGACAGACTTTGTGGTACTGTAGGAGGAATCAGTGCTCTATTGATGCTGTCTGAGAGATTCTTATCTATGACAGTTTCAGGGCATGTACATGAGTGTAGAGAAAATGTGTATGAAATGTGACTTCAGTATGACCATTTCACAGTACCTCCTCCTGTTGGTACAGGAACTTGCAGCAAAATACAAAATACTAATACTCAGAAGGTAGTTCATTCTGTGAGAGGACTGCCCATCTCCAAGTGACTTAGAGGAGAAAGACAACACCAAAGAGCCACTAATTACTGATCATGTCACAGTCAGGTAAGTACATATTCTGACAAAACAGGAGGAAAATTCTAAACAGAAAAAAGAACAGAAAAAATTCTAAAATATATCCTTTGCAATATAAGAGAAACAAATATTGATTTATGAATAGACTTACCAGGTCATGTCCAAATGATATGATACTGTAGAAAGATGAACAAAAATGTATTATTGTATGTATGGAATAGAATATATAGCGTTTTAATTTCAATTCTGATTTTAATACTTAAGTACACTTGTGAGGACTTGTTTTTTTATGTCTGAAGGCAGTGATATTGCCTGTCTGTAGACACCTGTAGGTGTCAGAGCAGCCCCATAATCTGCACTGTCAACCTTTATGACTTATTTATTGTGCTGACTTGCTAGTAAAATAAGAATATGATCCAGGGACATAAAGTTGACTAACGGCACTATTATTTTGACTTTCTTCAGAGGGGAATGAAACATATGACTATGCGGACTACTATAATGAAGATACATCTGTTGGCCAAGTAGGCCAACCATGCAACAATGGTAACGTGAAGGAGTTTGGACGAGTGTTTCTCCCCACTCTCTACAGCTTGGTCTTCATCATTGGTTTCATCGGTAATGGCCTGGTGGTGTGTGTCCTGGTGAAGTATCGCCACAAGAGCAACATGACAGATATATGCCTCTTCAACCTGGCCATGTCAGACCTTCTCTTTGTCCTCTCTCTGCCTTTCTTGTCTCACTATGCCGCCACAGCAGAATGGGTCTTTGGGAACTCCATGTGCCGGCTGGTGACAACATTGTATGTCCTGGGTTTCTATGGCAGCATCTTCTTCATGGTGATCATGACTTTGGACCGTTATGTGGTCATAATCCACACTCATACCATGGCCAGGCACAGATCAGTCAGACATGGGATTGCTCTGTCTATGATTGTGTGGGCTCTCAGCATGGGTGCCTCTCTTCCCACAATCATCTTCACGGTAACTGATCAAGGGAAGAATGAATCTGGGTTTACATGTAAACAACAGTATCCTGTTGATACCATGTGGAGAGAGTTTGTGTATTTGGAAATGAATGTCTTGGGCCTCCTATTGCCTCTTTGCGTCATGGTGATTTGCTATTCCAGGATCATTTCGACTTTAGTGAATATCAAAAGCATAAAGAAGCACAGGGCCATCAAGCTGATATTAGTAATAGTAGTTGTCTTTTTCTGCTTCTGGACCCCATACAATGTTGTAATTTTTCTGCGTTATTTGCAATTTCAGATGTATTTCACTGACTGTATGATATTAGAAAAGATAGATCTGGCTATGCAGTGGACAGAAGTGATAGCATTTACACACTGCTGCTTGAATCCAATTGTCTATGCCTTTGCTGGACAGAAATTCATGACACTTGTCTTGAAGTTACTGAGAAAATGGATGCCTATGTGCTTTCCCAGGCCTCTTTCCAGTGAGTTGTCTGAGCGAAGATGCTCAGCGTATTCCAACAGGTCCTCTGAAATAACCTCTACAAGAATCCTGTAGCATGACATGTTAGGAAAAAACATGATGCTCTGAGGACCATTTAAAACAGATTACAAAACATTTTAGAGAAAGACTGTTCTTGCCAGGGGGAATTCTCAAAAGTAAACAATTATGGCGCACCATTCAGCAACCTTAGCTGTGAGTCAATACTTAGAGTTGAAGTTATTCGTAGCCATTTTGAATATATATCCATGCTTCAATGCCAGATCTACTTGAGAATGTATTTCTGTAATCTCAGGCATTGTGTAAGACATAGAGAATGAATGATTATGTAAATATCAGTGTAACTGTTTTAACTCATCGGAAAACATTATTCACTTTTTCATTTCTTGAATTTGCCTGTAGGCTAACTTACTTGTTTTCTTCTCAGAATGTGATTGAAACTTGCTCGGGCCTCTGATATTCAACAACTAAACTACAAAGCTACATTGGGTTTCTGAGAGGAAAATGTCATGCTGCTTCCTGTTTCACACATTTTAAAGCTGAGACTGCTACTTTGAAAATACACAACACATTAGAGAGGGTTTTCATGGGTGTAGTATAGCACAGTAGTATACCACACCACAGACATGATGACTTGTGATTGTTTCCCCTATTTTCTTTTTCTTTTTTTACATGATCACACACAACTTTCACATGTATAAATCGTTTGTTTGTGGGATACGCTCTGTATTCAATGTCATACCTGTTTCCTGTACCCCAATAATGTACCGCAAATATTCTCATATTTTAGGACCAAACTGAAGTTTTGTTTTTAAAGGTTGAGGAAATCTAGTTTCACACATTTGACAACAACTTATTCTTTTTTTACATGAATACAGAAACATCTCCACAAATGACCTCATAATAAGTGTTTCATCTTGTATTAAACATAGTCTTGAAACAGTGAAACCACAAAATGAACTCTGCTGTTCCTCATTTCCTTTGTTGTTTAGCATTTTAGCCAAACAGAGCCTATATTGTATCTCTGGTGCCTGCCATAAACTGTCGCCTACAGATTTTCACTCTTACTTGTCCGATACACTGAATGACTAGAGACCTGGTATTTAATGGTGCCAATTCCCACAATGCTTGACTGAACTCTTGCAAAAATGTCTTATTCTGTAACTTCCAGTATCTGATTCATGTTGTTGACACTGACAGCCACCTTAAAGTAAATGAATGAATTTCAGATAACCATGGAAATTACTAAAATACAATCACCATTGCATTATCTGACATAAAGCCTAATTAATGCTGTTATAGGACTGATACAACGCCTGGCATGACAAGTATACTACCAAAATACTGTGTGGTGTAAAAGTGGTGTATCCTGCAGCCTTGAACTACTCTGAATACAACCCTATGTTTTGTTGTTGATGCAAACCTTTATCTGATTGAGAGAAGCATGCACACACCAGACCACAACAATACCTCCAACAGCTCCATGCGTTATGGATAAAGTAGTAAGATACTGCTTAAGATACTGATGATGTTTGTGTAAACTCGTACCAGTAATATGCTAGTATCAGACCCCAATAGATTGTATCACTTTTTGACACTCAGAGATTGTATTGCAGCTGAGAATTAGGAGAAAAGGAGAAAACATAAAAGTCTGGCATTAACTGCTATTTTTTAAGAATGCCACCAATTGAAATACTCCTGCAGTTCTCATAACCCCCACTTCATTCCCTTCCAGAATGATTAGATATGGGCTTCTTACAGGAAACCGCATTCACACCTCACTCTGCTCATCTCTGCACAGCACACCTTTACAAGAAATGAGTTACAAAAATTGTGACACCAATAGAGAGAGGAGAACACATAAGTATAGTTGCCTCCTGTTGAGCCAACTCATAATATCATCAGAAGGAAGATAACAAGAAGAGGTTGTGTTAAAGATTGGGGTAAATAATGTACATTTTCTCTTTATATCTGCGTGGAAAACTGTAAACCTGTACCAGATATGACACCCATTCACACTCCTGTACTGTGTGAATGGGCGTATGCTACAGGAAATAGGGGTCGACAGAAGGGGTGTCAATGTTTACAAGTGGTGGTGTGTGTGACAAATGTGGTCTTTGATTCTGGTTAGAATAAAATGATTGGCTCATAAGGTTTTCTATGAATGCATAGTCTCACTCAAGTCAGATTCTATATTCTGCGTTCCAAAACTAAGTTATGCATGATTTTGATATACATTTTGAAACATTTCAAGATCAATGCCATCACACACTAGTTTGCTATATTGATTTTGTTGTCAAGTTCATAAGTTCACAATTGGAAAGTTATTACAAATGATAAAGACTAGATAACCATATAGGATAACTTTTTTATCATAAAGATGTTTGTATGATAAGGACATATCTAACCTTTTCCAAGAATATTGTATTTCAAAATGCTATTGGTAAAACATGCAAATTGGGTGAATTCCCACTGACTGTTTAGACGTGTTGAATGATACATTTTTTCTGTCTTATGATGTTTCAAAGATTCCAAAGCATTGTTATTCATATAAAAAGTTCAGTGAAGTTTATACTGTATGCCATTCAATGGAAACATAGATTCATAAAAGGAATACTGTAGCCTGCATATTATCACTGAGAGATCATGCCTTCATAAAGCAATAATTAAACCACAGTATAATGCATTGGTGGAAAAGTACAGAATAGATTTATGGGAAATAGAATAATCCATTTTCTATTGGATTGGATAGATACACAGTATATCTAATCTATGAAGCAAAGTGGTCTAAGTTTTCTTTCCTCACCATTTAACACTATAGGATGTCCGCACCTTTCGCTACTAATATTATATTTATTTTTTTAGCAAGATGACCACAACAGAGGCCGACTACAACACAGAGTATGATTACGAGTACAACCTCAGCAGCCCCTGCAGTACAGACCCCAGTTCATCAAATGGTTCCAGCTTCCAGCCTATACTCTTCTATGTAGTGTTCAGCCTGGGTCTGCCAGGCAACAGCATGGCGCTATGGGTCCTTCTCAAGTACATCAAACTGAAGAGCATGACGGATGTGTGTCTCCTGAACCTGGCTCTCTCGGACCTGCTCCTGGTCCTCTCATTGCCACTCTGGGGTTACTACAGCCAGGGCCATGAGCCAGAGGGGGACAGCCCATGTAAGGTGATGACTGTTGTCTACCAGGTGGGCTTTTACAGTGGCACCCTGTTTGTGACACTCATGAGTGTGGATCGCTACCTGGCCATCGTACATGCCGTGTCAGCCATGAGAGCCAGGACGCTGCGTTACGGAGCTGTTGCGAGCATCCTCATCTGGTTGGCGTCCATCGGCGCGGCGCTACCTGACGCCATCTTCGTAGGTGTGTGGGAGGAGGACGGCAGGTCAAGCTGCCAGAAGATGTACCCCGAGAACACTGAAAAGACATGGAAATTGTTGCAAAACTTTGTTGAGAATGTAGTGGGACTTTTCCTCTGTCTGCCCGTCATGGGGTACTGTTACATCAGCATTCTTGTCGTGTTAAAGAGGTCAAGGAACTCCAAAAAGGGTAGGGCAATGAAACTGATACTGGCCATTGTGTGTGTGTTTGTAGTCTGCTGGGTCCCTTACAACATAGTGGTTTTCCTCAAGACCCTGCAGATGTTTGATATCAACAACAGCAACTGTAAGGTTTCATTGCAGGTTGATACAGCTTTAAAAGTAACAGAGGCCATTGCACTGGCTCACTGCTGTATCAACCCAGTCATCTACGCTTTTGTAGGAGAAAAGTTTAGGATGCATTTAAGAAATATGATCTCTAGATATCCACTTTGTAAACACCTCAACAGACATACAGTAATCCACAGCAAAACTTCAGAAAACGAGACATCCAACACAACTGCGTGATTGTTCTGTTGAAGGACACATGCTGCCAGTGTTGATAACACTTCTGATACAATTTTGCTCACAAAACTCAATCTGAAGACAGCATTTACAGATCAGTTGGTTGAACACGTGTTTAGGATGAGTTGAGCTATTGCTGTGTTCGTTAACCATGTTGAGCTGTTGCTGTGTTGGTTAAGCTTGTACTACCCACATGCATAGACCCAAACAGATGTTTGATGTAGTATCATAGACTTCCCCATTTAGCTTTTGCAGAGGGACTATTCCAATTGTATGCACACATTATTCTATAGATTTTTTGTATATAACATTATAACATCCTAACAATTCTTTAAAGTTACAAATTATTAAAATGTAACAAACAATAAAAACTAATTTGAGAGTGTACTTTCCCTTTTTTATTGTGAGTAGAAAAGCATACTGGAAACAAAAATATGACACACACACACACACACACACACACACACACACACACACACACACACACACACACACACACACACACACACACACACACAGGGTGTAAACAACCCTAAAACAAAAAAACAAAACATGTTTGTATTATATTTTGGCAGAGCAGACAGAGCAGGTAGGCAGGGCAGGGCAGGCAGAGCAGATAGGGCAGGTAGGCAGGGCAGGGCAGACAGAGCAGACAGGGCATGGCAGGTAGGCAGGGCAGGCAGGGGAGGCAGGCGGGTAGTTCAGGCAGCGGTCGATACACAAGAGGACAGTCCAGAGATCCGATAGGGGTTTTTCAGGCGGAGGAACTGAACTGGCAGGGAATAGACGGAAAACCAGGGTATAAAACACAGAAGGGTGATGAGGAGACGAGCCGCAGTTGTGTAGATAGTGATTTGAATGATCGGCAGGAGTCTGGAGCCTCGCCAACACCAAAACACCTGGACTGGGAAGAGGGAGAGGGACTGACACCAGCTAGGTGGAAGTGGAGGGCGTGACAGACAGTCTGTGGTTTAAATAGGAAATATATTTAAAGTGTGTGGTACTGACATGTATGATATCTCTGTAAGTCACTGTTTCACAGACTTACCAGACAAACAAAACAAAACTAATGACCCAGATAAACCCCAACATCAAAAAGGAGTAATGAGAGTCAAGAGCCTTACTTTAATGTTCCAACAACTTGAATGCCACATCTGTCCACAAAAGACATTTTGTAAGAGGCTTTGATCTTTCTGACAATACTGTAGGTCACCCTCAAGTTATTTTTAGCATTTCTTTAAATGCCATTTCAACCAGAACATCTTCATAGATTGTATTGCATTTGTTAAACAATGTGAATTGAATCAGTAATGACCATATTCTCAGAATTTGAGTGACATTAACAAGAATGCAGTCATGCATATGCAAAGGCATATACAATTGCTAAGCTAACCACATTGCTCTGGAAAGGTTAGTTGCCAGGGAACCACTATGAGTGTGCATCAAGCACAGGATTTCCTGCTTGTCTGTGCCTCAGCAGCCTACAGCAAGATGGTCATGACCAGATGTAGCTTCTATGAGCAGTGACAAATAGTGCAGCATTCTCCTGATTCAATGTTTTTGCATAGGAGCCAATGTTTGCTGTGTGGATTCTCATTCTTTAAATTATGGAATGATGAATAATCCACCACATAGACCATAACCAGTGTGGTCTGACCCTAACAGTCAAAGTGCAGCCCAGTGTCAATGCCATTCCAAAGAACCTCAATACACTCAGCAGTCATAATAATAATACACAATAATATGCCTTCAGTTGCAGTTCTGCTAAAAATGACTAGAAAAGGAAGTTGCAGAAGAAAAGATTCCATATACAACATTTCACATAACATTAATGCAATTAACATTAATGCACTTTTTAGACTATTACATTACTACCAGTTACACAGTTGCATGTTACCATATTTTATCACACATTAAGTCATGCACATTTGCATGCATTCCCTAATGGATAGGGTATGCATCCTGCAACACCACAGGACTGCCTATTTAAAATCATTGTGCATCAGGAAGTGTCAAACCAAAGTCCCCTCTCAAATATGAAGCTTGAAAGACTCCTAAAATATCTACAGCGCTCAGCTTGCACATTGTAATAAAGGCAAGACAGTCACGCACATCTGAAGAGCAGATCCATTACGCTGACCATCTCATTACTGCATCATTTCAAGGATGAATACCACTGGCAATCCAGCTCACACAATGGCACGGTGAGACCTTTCTCTCAATAGTTTTATTTGAATAATTACAGTGCCTTGGGAAAGTATTCAGAGCCCTTCACTTTTTCCACATTTTGTTGTGTTATAGACTCAATTTAAAAAATTTATTAATTTAAAATAATTTGCCATCATTCCACACACAATACCCCAGAATGACAAAGCGAAAACACTTTTTTTGAAACTTCAGTAAATGTATTAATATTAAAACACGGAAATACTGCATGTACAGTACATACGAATTCAGACCCTTTGCTATGACACTCTGAAAATTAGCTAAAATGCAAAAATGTCATCAACAAATCACTTAATAAGTTGAATTGAGTCGACCTTAAATGTAAGGATAATAGTCCATGTGATTTTGGAATTAATATCATTTTTTTCATAGGGTCTCTGATTTGCATAGGAATCAATTACACACTGTGTAAATTAGGATAAAAATGAAATTGAATGAGAGTTATAAGAATGAAATGAGTGTTGTAGATTAAGTTATGTGAAAACAATAGGGTAGGCTTCTTTTAGAAAATCCCATTATGTCATGAACTAACATCATTATGGTTCCCATACAGTACAGTATGGGAGGGCTGTTGATGCAATATAGATATTCATCCTTATGAATCCCAGTGGATCACCAGCTTATCAGATCATCATTATTACATACTGGTGATATTACTGCACTTATCATTTCTTACTGGCTGATGCTCAACTTTGTATCTTCTGCAGCTTAAATATTACAGGAACCTATGGAGATACCACTGCAAATTATGATGATTATTATGATACAAATGATAATTACGATGATGGGCTTTGCGAGTATGAACGACATGGAGCTCGCTTTCTGCCTGTGTTGTACTCCCTCTTCTTTGTGCTGGGGTCTCTGGGAAACTCGCTAGTTCTCTGGGTCATCCTGGTGGGGGTGAGACTGCGTAGCATGACGGACGTGTGTCTGCTGAACCTGGCCATCTCTGACATGCTCCTGCTCTGTTCCCTCCCATTCCTGGCCCACCATGCCAGGGACCAGTGGGTGTTTGGTGACTTCATGTGCAAAGCCGTCCTCTCTGCTTATCATGTTGGCTTCTACAGTGGGATCTTCTTCGTAACACTGATGAGTGTGGATAGGTACCTGGCCATAGTCCATGCTGTGTATGCCATGAGAGCCAGAACACGCACTTGCGGGGTTGTCGCATCCATCATGATCTGGGTAGCTGGTGTCCTGGCCTCATTTCCAGAGGTACTGTATCTTAAAACACAGACACACGACCATGAAACATTTTGTGGCCCTGACTACATTGAAAGCAAGCAGATGTGGAACATATTTGGTTATTTCAAAATGAACACGCTTGGCCTACTGATTCCTATTACCATCATGGGATTCTGCTATACAAAGATCGTAATAAGACTGCTCAGTACCGTGTCTTCCAAAAAGCAGGCCATTCGTTTCGTTCTCATGGTGGCTGTGGTGTTTTTCTGCTGTTGGACTCCTTACAATGTGGCTGCATTTTTCAAGGCCATGGAGTTATGCGACATCTACTCAAGCTGTGCGACTAGCAAAGCCATCCGTGTTGCGCTGCAGGCCACAGAGGCCATCGCCTACTTCCATTGCTGCCTCAACCCCATCATCTATGTGTTTGTAGGGCAGAAGTTCAGAAGACATCTGAGAAAACTGCTGAACAGAGCACCATGCAGTGTCTGTCAGCTCAAGAAGAACAACCTGCGCCAGGTCAGAGGCAGTGGGTCTGACTACTCACAGACCACCAGTGTGAATGAGAGGTCTACAGCCATGTGAACAGCAACTGTGACAATGCACCATTGTTGTGTCCATACCTTTATAGATTCATTCTATTGCATTGCATTCATTATTTAATTATTACACTGGATGACTGTATAATGCATTGGTGCGGTTACCTGCTGTAATTGCATCCTAGAGGACGCTCTCGAACATAAGGAATGTATACATCTATATATATGCTACGCACAATGCATTGTGGTTGTTGAGATGTACAGCATGGCTACCAAAGTATGTGTTCCCCTGTTCCTCTGCTTCTGTGTCTGTATTGTAATACTTTCTAAACTAGCTTCAGCTACACAACAACCATCTTCACATGTAACTTTTAACCATTTCCCCAATGTTTTAGTTATTGTTTGTGTTTACAATTGATTTCATATCATTACATGTATTGCCTTACTTATTTTATCATAGCATTTCTCTAGTTTATTAATTGTATAATTGTGTGTGTAGTTCAGGCATGGAAAGACAACACAGTCATACACATCTGTCCATCAAATCAAATCTTTCTTAAGAAAAATAAATGCAATTTCAACAATATTATGCCTCAGTTTATCATTTGCACATGTGCATTATAACTTACAGATCACAGTGTATCTACAAACATCCTTCTCAGAAAAATGTTCACGAACGTCGCGGGAAAAAGCCGTATACGTGAACTATTTTCCTAAACATATAGAGAAGGATCCAGAGAGTACAGAGATTTTTTTTTTTATCTACAAAGGCACAAAAGATTTAGTCAGAGGTATCTGGAACTAAACAATATTGTATTTTACTTTATGATCAAAACAACTTGTCAAGATCTAGAAATTATTTTAAATTTACTCTCATTTCCACATCTGTGTAGTAATCCTGACCACCTGAACTGACACACCACACCATGCAAAGTGAAGTAGGAACTATTAAGGAAGAAGGTTAAGTTATCCCCCTGCCTTGTAAATGTATAAAACTTATACATAAAAACTACATAAAAGTTGTGGCAGTGGATGAACAATAGAGATCCACCAAAACAAACTATGTTGTACTGAAGCTGCTGACTGACATTATATTGCACAATGTTCAGTGTCTTTAAATATTTCCACAGTAAGTATTCATTTTCACAGAACTACATTCTTTAGGGTGCAAAAGTGTCTGAAGCAGCATTTTACATGAAGTAGGCTTACACTGTTTAATTTGCTCCTGAAACTTGGCATCTTTTAGCCTTCACAAGTGCATCAATATCAGGTGTAAAATCCTGAGTAGCAGCCAATTTCAGGGTGTCATTTAAGTGCTTGTGTGTGAGCCTTGAGCGTAGCTTTGTTTTATTGATGCTCATTACAGAGAACAGTTGTTCACAAAGGTAGGTAGTCCCAAACATGCACAAAACCTTTGCAGCAAGGGCTGTCAATTTGGGGTACCCTGGCAAGAGATACTGAGAAAGTGTGTCCAAACCCGCCGAGGCAAATTTGTCCTTCAAATCTGAATCGCACTGCAAGTCAATTATTTCAAGTTGGATGTCGACGGGCAGACCAGAAGCCGTGACTGTGAATGGCGAGCGAAAAACTGCGAATTCTGTCTCAAGTTCACCAAAGACCTGAAACCGTTGCTCAAACTCCCGCAGCAATCCCGTAATCTTGTCTTTGTACCGATTCATGTCACACCAGCAGCGACAATGCTGCTCCATATCTCACAAAATGGTTATGGGACCTTCCTGTTCCCCTCCCTGTCCCCTTGACACAGAACCAGACAGACACAGCTACCAACACAGCCACAGGAGACCATCTTTACAAGTTAAATTCTGTCAAAAAGCTGTGTCCAAGCTCTTTAAGTAAGGCAAGCAAGAACGTTTTAGAGATGGTTTGGGATATCTATCTTAAATGACATGTATTTCAGAAAACAACAGTACCAACTCCTCAGAACCATCCGCATTATATTAAAACCAACCGGAGTGACCTCCTCATCCTACAGCTAATGTTTGTTGTCTGGACATCCAACCTTCTTACTGTAACAGACAATGCCAGTCCCATTGAAAAAGGCCCTCAATACATTGTACTCAGCAGTAATACAAATGCTTTCAGTTACATTTTATGTGGAATTGTCGGTACAGTATGTTATAATGACATAATAATTGCATTTTGGTTCACTGTACAACTATGCACAGTAGCATGTCATACCAGATGGCTAAGATTATGAAGAAAAATCTTGCAAGGCAAGACCTGGTGTTGTCATCATATTTGAGCACTCATTAGGCACGTTTGTGAGCAGACTCTCAGGTACAGGGCATACGGTACATCCTGTATGGTCCACAAGTCTACAGTGATGTTCTGCCCACAAGCACACCCATTAAAAAGTTCCTTGGTGCCCCAGGAAGTGTCAAACCAAAGACCTACAGTGTTGAACTCACCATATACAACTCAGTCCGGACGTAAAGTAGGTTAGGGGTGGGGAGAGTTTTTGCAAAGTTGTGTGGTTTGAATGGTTCATTCAAATCTATCTATGCAGGCTTCAGCATGCATATTGTAATGAAAACAATATAGTGATGCACATCTGTTGAGCTGTCATAAGAGATCCATTTATTGTTATTTACCATCTCATCATTGCATCATTTCAAGGATGAATACCACTGGCTATCCAGCTCAGACCATGGCAAGGTGAGACCTTTCTCTCAATAGTTTTATTTGAATATTTTCATTTTTTTTCACTCGAATGAGAGTTAGAGTCGTGTAGAGTGAAAACAATACAGTTGCTTCTTTTAGAAAATCCCATTATGTCATGAACTAACATCATTATGGTTCCCATACAGTACAGTATGGGAGGGCTATGATGCAATATCCTGTAGATATTCATCCTTATGAATCCCAGCGGATCACCAACTTATCAGATCATCGTTATTACATATTGGTGATATTACTGCACTATAAATACTAAGTTATAATTTCTTATTGGCTAATCCTCAACTTTGTATCTTCAGCAGCTTAAATATTACAGGAACCTTTGGAAATACCAAAGAAGATTATGATGATAATGGCGATAATGGGCTTTGCGAGTATGAACGACATGGAGCTCACTTTCTGCCTGTGTTGTACTCCCTCTTCTTTGTGCTGGGGTCTCTGGGAAACTCGCTAGTTCTCTGGGTCATCCTGGTGGGGGTGAGACTGCGTAGCATGACGGACGTGTGTCTGCTGAACCTGGCCATCTCTGACATGCTCCTGCTCTGTTCCCTCCCATTCCTGGCCCACCATGCCAGGGACCAGTGGGTGTTTGGTGACTTCATGTGCAAAGCCGTCCTCTCTGCTTATCATGTTGGCTTCTACAGTGGGATCTTCTTCGTAACACTGATGAGTGTGGATAGGTACCTGGCCATAGTCCATGCTGTGTATGCCATGAGAGCCAGAACACACACTTGCGGGGTTGTCGCATCCATCATGATCTGGGTAGCTGGTGTCCTGGCCTCATTTCCAGAGGTACTGTATCTTAAAACACAGACACACGACCATGAAACATTTTGTGGCCCTGACTACATTGAAAGCAAGCAGATGTGGAACATATTTGGTTATTTCAAAATGAACACGCTTGGCCTACTGATTCCTATTGCCATCATGGGATTCTGCTATACAAAGATCGTAATAAGACTGCTCAGTACCGTGTCTTCCAAAAAGCAGGCCATTCGTTTCGTTCTCATGGTGGCTGTGGTGTTTTTCTGCTGTTGGACTCCTTACAATGTGGCTGCATTTTTCAAGGCCTTGGAGTTATGCGACATCTACTCAAGCTGTGCGACCAGCAAAGCCATCAGTGTTGCGCTGCAGGCCACAGAGGCCATCGCCTACTTCCATTGCTGCCTCAACCCCATCATCTATGTGTTTGTAGGGCAGAAGTTCAGAAGACATCTCAGAAGACTGCTGAACAGAGCACCATGCAGTGTCTGTCAGCTCAAGAACATCTGCCTGCCCCAGGTCAGAGACACTGGGTCTGACTACTCACAGACCACCAGTGTGAATGAGAGGTCTACAGCCATGTGAACAGCAACTGTGACGATGTCTTTGTTTCATTTGATTCATTTTTTGTTTCCTGTTTGTTTTGTGTCCCACCTTGTCTCTCGTTTCAGACACTTCACCACCTGCCCTTGTGTGTTTCCCGCCTGTGTGATTGTCGACCGCGCCCTGATTAGCTTCACCTGTTCCTCATCATCCTTCCCTGTGTATTTAGTCTGTGTGTTCTCCTGTCTCTGTGCCATTTCCTATTCGTACCTTGTGTCAAGCTAAAAAAAAAAAAATATATTTTTTTTCTTTCTTCTTTGTACCTTGTGTCCAGCGATTCTTCCAAGTGATAAGTATGCCTGTTTTTTTTTTATCTCCCAGTGTGTTTTTGACTTTGCCTTTTTGCCTACCCCCTTCCTGGATTATCTGCTGCCCATTGACTGCCTACCTGTGTACATTGCATCTCTCTAGTTTATTAATTGTATAATTGTGTGTGTAGTTCAGGCATGGAAAGACAATAACAGTCATACACATCTGTCCATCAAACCAAATCTCCTGTTGGGCGCGTCCTGTTGGATCAAGTTCAAGTCTCAAGTTTTGCATGTGTCACTAATACTGTACTAATCAGATGCATTCAGAATCTGTGTCAGACCTATAAGCATACTGCTGCCAACATACAATGACAACCACATTAAAAATAGGAAGTGGCCGCTGATACGGGTGTGTATTTGAATTGAATTACCATTGGCTCAGCGAAAAATATACTTAAAGTATACTTAAGTATTATATTTCTAGCATACTTGAATTTAAATATACTAAAGTATATTTGATATGGATATGATAATTGATATTAAAATTACCCAGCTTAAATTAAGGTTAAACTAAAGTTGTATTTAATATACTCAAATTGTAAATTATGTAGGTTGAAATGTTAAATGTACCCCTTAATTCATATTTAAGTATACTTAAAATAAGATTATCTGAAACGTACTTTCAACACACTTAGAATGTAATTTTAGTCATATTCAAAGCGACTGTCAAATTGTATGAAGTATATTAAGTTAATTATAATATTGTAATTGTTATAATTAATTATATTATAATAAATAATTAAGTGTCACTAGCATATTTTTGTATATATTAAAAGTACACTTAAATTAGATATAAAGCACATTGGTATTTACAGTATGTACTTTAAATATAATTTTTTAATATTCAACCTTTATTTATGCATGAAGTCCTATTGAGGTTGAGGGGGACATGACATGTAACCATGCAACTCTGTTACTCTTGCAGTCAGGTCAACTGCCAAGCAAGGAGGCCCATAGACTTCTGACTTGTATAGAGTGCATATCTTATCTTGGATAGCAGGAATCAAAGTACACTTACTCACTGTTAATACATAATCCAGTCTCGAAGTGAGCATTGAATCCAAAAAAGTGTTGTAAAAACGTACATTTGAGATTGGAATGCTGGGTAATATGTGAATTACATTAAATGCTCCAAAAGTATATTAACATTATATTCTGAACACACTTTTCATATTTTGTTTTGGGATTTTTTCAGGATATTCTGCAAATGTTTTTGTTCAAAACTGGTCGCTTTATTAGGTACACCTTGCTAGTACTGGGTTGGACCCCCTTTTGTAGCCCATCTGCTTCAAGGTTTGACGTGTTGTGCATTCAGAGATGATCTTCTGCATACCTTGGTTGTAACGAGTGGTTATTTTAGTTACTGTTGTCTTTCTATCATCTCGAACCAGTCTGGCCATTCTCCTCTGACCTCTGGCATCAACAAGGCATTTTCGCTCACTGGATATTTTCTCTTTTTCAGACCATTCTCTGTAAACCCTAGAGATGGTTGTGTGTGAAAATCCCAGTAGATCAGCAGTTTCTGAAATACTCAGACCAGCCCGTCTGGCACCAACAACCATGCCACGTTCAAAGTCACTTAAATCACCTTTCTTTACCCATTCGGTTTGAACTTCAGCAGGTCGTCTTGACCATGTCTATATGCCTAAATGCATTGAGTTGCTGCCATGTGATTGGCTGATTAGTTATTTGCGTTACCGAGCAGTTAAACAGGTGTACCTAATAAAGTGGCCGGTGACTGTATGTAAAGTGAAATGTGACCATTTTAGAAAAGGCTGTAACATAAAAAAATGTGGAAAAAGTCAAGGTGTACTTTCCGAATGCGCTGTATATACCCCAGTGACCTTAATATTGTACATACTGTCAGTGCAGAAGATAAATGGTTTCCTTTTCCTGTTTTGGGTTTATTGCAGCTATGAATGTCTAGCTTTGACCACAGTTCTATGGATAAACAAAATGATCACTGACAACCTAACCACAATTTCCTCTGTGAGTATTACTGCACTGAGGTGTCCAGGTGTGTTTTAACATATTTTTTAGATTCAGTTTTATAGACCAAAGACCATCCAGAAACTTAATTCACAAACATACACACTGTAGTGTACTACATGAAAGCAATGGCATATCAGCCCAGTTTCCCAAAGAGTTTAAAAATATTTATTACTGTAAAGTAATGTATTTTTGTATTGCAGTACATCACTTCAACCTCACTAATGTGCTTGGTTGATGAGATATACTCACCTATTAGGCCATTAAATCTCACATCTTTTCTACATGTAATCTTCAAACATTTTTGTGGAATGAGATGTGTGTATTTCCCCCTCTGATACCAAAGGGGAAATCCTCCTTCATAGGGGTATACTGAAAGTCTGCATGTGGGTAGGATTCCACAGATTAAATCACATTCAGTATCACAATAAGTCACAATTACATACACAGCATGCTTTGAAAGGTATTACTCAGAAGAATCAAGTCTAAGGCCACTGAGGCTTAATCTACCTGTACCATGTGCCCCCTAGTGTTGAAGTTAGATTGTGTGTGGGTGTTGCTTTGTGTGGTTGTAGTATGGGTCCTCCACAGTCCACAGTGAGATACAATAGGAGATTTTTTAACACTTATGCATTTCTCAGTATTAAGGACAGAGGGAGAGGAGTCTCTGGCAAAGCTAAAAACCCCTACAGTTACCAGTTGGCCACATAGTTTAAAGTTCACCCATGTTGTGTACCAATTACGGTATTCCATGCCTACACGACTAGTCATATGAGTCATACAAATACGTGACAAATAATGTTTCAGTTCATAGAAAGAATTTCTTAAAAAGTATAGGTAACAAATGTTCTTAGAGAGAATCCTAAAAAGTAAACGTCTTTGAGATCAGAAGACTCATTATGATTATTTATCTTGGTGACTTCCTGTAGGTGAATGAGGGGGCATACTTTTGGGTATGATGACTCACAGCATTTTCTTCTTATATTGATTTATTATCTTCTGTAATGTCATTTGTGTAGTCTAGTAAATAAAAATAAAACTTAATTGAAAACATTTAATGTTAGGTCGCACTGCTATGGAGACTTAAAATCTCCTTTTTAGATCACTGAGGTACCATACAGTAGCTGTGGTTGCATGCAAAATAGCTGCTGCTCTCGCTCTAAGAAAAGCACGCTGGATTTCACACCTGATAAGACAGTGGGTGTAGAACATTTCTATAAGCTGATGCTTCTATCCAAAGCGACTTACATTGCAGTGAGTGCATACATTTTTCTGTACATATGGTCCCAACAGGAATCAAACCCACAACCTAAGTGTTGTTAACATCATGCTCTACCAACTGGGCCACAGAGGACCACTCTTCCCAGAACATATTCCCATCCCTCACAACTGCTTTTTGAAAATAACAAGTATTGTCCCTAAATGACCTAAAACATCTATAACTCAATAACATCCATTATAGAGACACTATAATACACTATAGACATGATATAAATGGCTACAGAAGTGATATGTGATATTGAGTTATTCTGAATTTCTGCATGAACAACATGATGCAGTCTATAAAAGCATGGAACACTACAATTTAGATCAATGATAAATAAAAAGAATAGACCAAACGTGTGTACAGTAAGTCAAGTGGTTTTTGAATGTGAATAGCTTCTGTAGTTACAGTCGTTGCCAACATGCACTTGCAGGGAGATAGTTCTTATCTATGATCTTGTGCTGGCATTATTCTTCATAGTTAAGTCACAGCAGTCTGAAATGACAGCGTCCATTCTTACTCAACTACGATAATCAGTAATCAGCCTAAAAAATCAGCAACCAGAATTGTAGGACTTGTGAAAGTGACAAAAGAACAGTCTGAGTGTTTTTGTACTGAAGTGTAATATATAACCTGTTTTGCAACTAAGGTTGAGTGCACAACATCTGCATCCCGAGATAAGATCACAGATGAGTTTGTTGCTGGTTCAATGGTTGTTTATCGTCTCTTGAGATCTACCTCAGATTATAAACTTCCAGTTAGTAGGTGTTGCTGTGCTCTTTACACCTTTCTTCGTATTTGTTGTCACAGTACATCCTCGAAGATGTTTTTCTCACAGCAGACTGTTTATAAGTTTAAAGCTTACCACAATTTACTGAAAGTGAATTAAGCAGGAACTATACTGTATACACACAAATATAAAGAAGCAAAGATGCCATGGTTATGTTCCATACGTTTAATGGCAAAATAACTGAGGACAAAATAAAATATTTACAGCACATATGTCAACTTGTGTCAACACAATTTCTGTACAAAGAAATATACATGCAAAAGTAAAAATAAGTCATAACATTCAAAATGACGTTGTATGTATAAAATATGATGAGGTTACATCCAGGTTCCCATGTCTGTCCATGTCTGTACAGCTTTACACATGAATAAATAAGAGGACACGAAATGGGACTGTACAGGCTAACAGATTCATTCATTGGATCACTTCTCTGACATAAACAGGACATTTTCATAACCTTTTCAAGCTTTAAAAGAAAATACAGCTGCTTCCTTTGCCTCTCCAGAACTATTGACTGACTGGCACTTTAACATCAGCTTAAACACACAACGATTCATTCACTCACTGAAAACTGGTCAAGATCGCTCTAAGATGAAGGTCAGTGTAATAGTGTTGCAACTTCCTTGTACAATTATTGTAATATTGATACAAGTTCTGGACAGTTTCTTGACCAAAGGCTTGGCAAGTATGTTGTCCAAGTTCATCATAAGTTAGACCAATATGCTGATAATTGCAACACATATCTATATACATAACTTAAAAAGCCTAACAAACTTACACAGCAATCACCACTTTGAGCACAGCTTGAAACGAGAAATGTTTGAATGTTAATTAGGTATGCAGTAATAACCACTAAACAATTCTTACAACGTTAATAAATAAAGCCACGTTGAACCAATGTAAACAGCCATTTCTAGGTTCAGCATGGTTTTCATAACTTAACATGATACAATTATAACACGTTTAAAGAGGGAGAAGGTAAAGCACGGTTAACTTTGGTATAGTTACGGAAAAAAATAACAATGACAAACTGAAAGCATAAGTGCCTATATAGATACACATTTGTTTTTTTGTTGTTTTTTTACATTATTTTTGAAACCAACATTTAGGTTTCAAGATATTAATACTGAACTTAATACGAAAAAGAGTAACACAATACAGACATCTATTGCAGTACCAGGTACATGCCTTTTTAGATTACGGGTACAACACAAGTCTTCATAAATAGTTGCATAAATGTTAAAGCTGCAACATTGCACATGAGAATTGACGCAAAATACGAGTGCATTTATAGTAGCAATTTTAGTAGTGAGGGTTTAGTCATTTGACTGGTATAAAGAGGGGGAATCCCCATTACACCACTCTTCCATTGGCAGACTTACTACTCAGCTAATGAAACAGCGTTTGTGACAAATTCTTCAAATGAAAATGAAGGCAGGAACACTTTATTTACAAAGTAAGGCGGATGTATCAGAAATCTGAAGAGCTTCTCAAATAATGCTATCACTTTTTGTTTGTTTGTTCCTCTGCTCAGTTCTGACTGAAATAGCATAATCATACCAACTTGGGTCCATACAATCAATCAAGGCCTGTACAAAGCCTTTGCTGAAATATTGTATGTTTATTGAAAACTTAATTTTGGTCTCCATCTTGTTCTAGAAGTAGCATTTGAAAGCAATGACCCAGTGGCGAGTGTTGCTTTGCTCATTTGTCGCATTCGTTTTGTTTTCATTCTTTTAATAACCTTTGTTCTTGGAAAGGTATGAATAAAGACATTTCTTTGTTTCTTCACTATACATTTTCTTTACAAAAAGTAATCTCTCATTACAAAAAACATTTTCTTATATTCAACCAAAAGCAACCTGATTTTGCAGTATTGGTTTTAACACTGTCCAAAGACAAGGCTTGCTCTCGCTGGCTCATGAGAAAGCTTTGTTCTCCCTGCTATTCAAGTTTGAAATACTTTTAAATAGTTCCTCTTGTTGTGCAGGCATATAGCCAATATCCCTACAAAGGTGGGGGTGGAAGGGAAGTATCTAAATCTCTTGAAGAAACTAAAATCTAAAAAGTCAAATCAAATGCAGGAAGCAGTCAGCAGCAGGAAGCTGGGTGGCATAGTCCCATGAGGAGGCAGGTGAGAGAGAGTGAGATCAGATAATTGACGCTTGGTGGTCCTCTTGTGGTCATATTCGGTTGAGGAGTCTGCTTTGAAGGAAGGCCTTGATACTGGCCATGGGCCTGACATCGTTCTGGTGTTTGCGCCGCTCGATGAAGGAAATGAGTCTGGAGGTGTCCAGACACCCAGTGTGGGGAGGGGGCTGGTGGTGGTGGCTCTCCCGGGGCTGCAGCCAGGGCTCTTGGAGACAGGCGCCAGGAGACGGGCGTCTGTCTGGCTCGCCCTGCAGCAGCAGGCACACAAAGTCCCTGGCCGCCTGGCTCACGCCCTGGAAGTAGTCCTGGGGGAAGCTGAAGTCCAGCCGGCAGATGTTGAGGCAGGTCTCCTCCACGCTCTCGTCCAGGAAGGGAGAGGCTCCGCTTAGCACTACGTAGGTCACTACGCCCAGGCTCCACAGATCAGAGGTCAGTGCTACGGGCTGGCCCAGGACCAGCTCTGGGGCGGAAAACTCAGGGCTGCCCAGCAGGGGGTGGATGTAGTGGGTGCTGTTGAGCTGCACTGCATCCCCAAAGTCTGTCAGCTTGACCACAGGCTGAGCAGAGCAGTGCTCGACCAACACATTCTCAGGCTGGGGGAAAATACACAAGGGAAGGTATGATTCAACTACAGTTGCATAACTGAATTCTATCACAGAAACCTTTGCCCTTGCTTAGTTAAGCCAACAATGAAACATACTTTACACTGTCATAATTCGAACTGCCTCAGTGACTCACCTTCAAGTCCAAGTGAGCTATTCTCCAGCTATGCAGGTAGTGTAAAGCATCTAGAATGTCCCTCAGGTACAAGGCCACCTTCTCTTCAGTCAGATTACCCCAACTGACAATGTAGTCTAGGAGACGGCCTTGATCAGCCCTGCAGACAGCACCAGAGGGACACAACATTAACCAACACATTTACATAAACCATCGGCAAACATGACTACATTTTGAACATTGTTCAAAAGCACAACACAGTGGATAGCTGTACTGCACTGTACAGTACGGGGATGATTTGGGAAATCAATGTGATGTCTGTGTGAAGTTGTTGTACTGTATCATACAGTATGTGGAGGATATTATTCCTTGATATGGCAATGCCTTTCTTAATTTACCATGAGGGGATAAACAAAAATGTATTGAACTGAATTAAATAGAATACTGTAATCCTTTTCTTTGAAAATAATCCACTGGTAAAACAGATGAGTATGAGAAGCCAAGGGGCGTTACGTACATCTCCAGGACTAGCACGTAGCTGGTGGCCGTCTCGAAGGTGTCCAGCAGGCTGACCAGGTGGGGGTGTTCTAGACACTGCAGGATACGCAGCTCCTGCAGCACCTGCTCGCGCCGCATCAGCCTCTTGTTGACGTGTTTGGCTGCCACAGCGCGCTTGCTCCCCCTCTGGTCACACCGCTTTGCCACAGAGAACCTGCCCCTGGAGACAAGACAGAACAACAGGTTTGAGAGACTTTGTGTAGGTTTGCTTAACAATAGGGGTGTGTGTGTGTGTGTGTGTGTGTGTGTGTGTGTGTGTGTGTGTGTGTGTGTGTGTGTGTACCTTCCCAGTTCAGTAATCTCTGTGTAGAAGGACTCAAAGTTGTTCTTCCAGACGACTTCACCCCCATCATCGGAGGTACCTGGAAAACAGTAAGGTTCAACATTAATAGTGAAAGTACAGACACGCATACTGTGGATAAATACAGTAGTAAATTTATACCAAGGGGGAATGTCTTCTCCATGTATTTACTGTACACTAACACAACACCACAGTAATGCCACTCACCCGAGACTCTGAGGCTGGTGGAGGATGACACTGTGCCCAACACGTTGGTGGCAACACAGGTGTACACACCGTCATCCTCCACAGTCACACCCATAATCCGGAGAGTCGCCTCCCCAGTGTCACTACAGAGGAGAAGCACAATGTTAGAGCAAAAACTACATAGGCTAGGCATTACTGTACATGGTCATCTTACACTTGAACTGTGACAGCTTTCATTTCTTAGTTTCTACTACGATGTTCACCTGTAAGTGATGCTGTAGTGACCGTCGTTGCTCAGAGTGCTCTGGTCAGGTCCTCTCCAGGTGATAGAGGCTTTGGGTCTTCCACAGACCTTACACCTGAGAGTGACATTCTCCCCGTTTTCACAGGTCACGTCACTCAGGGGCAGGAGGAACTCTGGGGGGACTGAGGGGAGAGAGGTCACATCAGAGCTACTCAACGCCTTATGGAACCATTAAGCAATCTGGACCAGCATGTAATCAAGACCATGCAAAAAAGATTCTCATGTAGGCAGTACATACCATCATAGATGTAGTTGGGATTTAGAAGCTGAAAGAAAATATAAACACGAAAAAGCATCACTGAATTTGTTCATATGAAAGCCGTTGCTACAGTAATTACACAAATAGGCAATCATTGTATATATTGCAATTGCCGAGTACATTCTACTGTACCTTTACAGAAACTTTATTAGCCAAACTGTCTTGAGATTTGCGGTAGCCATTTTCCATCTTATTCTCCTTCCTGGCCTCCTTGTCTCTCTTTTCAGACTTCCTCCTTATACGGAGTGCGGTGTGCCAAGACGATGATTTTCTGCACAGAGAAAAAAAAGAAAGAGCACATTAACACAAAGGCAAACAGAACCATTACAATAACTGTCTCTAAGTATGGACCATCTAGGCCTCTTTCAATCCAGTCAGAGCCCTTAAAGTAGCACTAGGCCACTGACATTAGCTGGCATATGTGAAGTGGCAGTGGTTCTTACTTAATGGTTCCTTCAGGTAGGTCAGGGATGATGGTGGATGTGTGGCCCAGCACATAGCCGGGGATCCAGCCCTCGGCTGCCGGGCCCTGTTCGGTGGCGGCGCGGAACACCAGAAACATGTTCTGTTGGTTGCTGGCCAGCATCTGGACCACCTCACCCTGCGAAACGCTGATCTCATCCTCTTTCAGAGCCACATAGTCCTGCGTCACCAGCATGGTGGAGATGCTGCTGCTGCTACTGCTTTCACTCTGGAGGACAGGAGAGAGGCAGGGAGGAGAGGGAATCAGTAGGGTCTTAGACAACACATGCACACACACACAAGACAGCAGGCACACTTATAAACATCCTTTGTTAAGAGTACTGTGACTCTAAAAAGTGCTAAACAAATCAAATATGATTGATTTGATAGATATGTAATTACAGAGAACATCGGTTGTTAATCTGCTAATATGCTTAGCCCTGTGCACAGAATCATTAGAAAGCATTCATCACCTCAGAAAGGTCGGACAGAAAAGTGTGGAAAGTCATTGCAACAACAACCTTGTTTCTTCAATATACCTGAACACAACATACATTCAGATGTGTTTCTAACAAAGGAAAGCAAAGACAAGATATTCAGGAGTCAGAGGAAATAGGTAGACTGTAGTGGGTGTCTCTCAAAGACAGAAAGGGCTGAGAGAATACAGGTCTGGTGAAGTGCCTGAGAAAGGTTCTAAGTGAGGCCAAATGCATTTGGGTCGAGTCAAATCTACTCAGGGCAAGCAAGGCAAAGACAGCCACAACAAGAGTATGTCAGGCTCCCAGGAACAAGAAAGAAGGGAAGCAGAATGATCAAAGCAAGAGAAAGAAGGTAAACATGAGTTAAAGAGCTCCTCTTTTCTCCTCTCTCAAGACAGGAAAGGTGAAAGCCAGAAATCTGTATTTTATTTACTTCCAGGCAGCATTACTGAGCGAGAGATTTTTTTTATATCCAGCCAGGTCATGAGTTGCCTGAAGCAAATGTAAAAACTTTTCCTCTAGAAAAATGTTAGTATTTGTTAATTGCAATTATATGCAGTCGAAAAACAAAAGCAAGCAGTAGCAAAGGGTCATCCCAGAAACACTTACCAGAAGAGAGAACATCAATATACAGCAAGCATGGTTACTGTAGCAGTTAGCTGCTGTGACAGCCAAACACACACAGTTGTTAGTGAAGTCGGAAAGAGCCGGAAGGCTGAAAACTCACACTATAGCAAGTTAGTGTGCTTTGATAATTTAGTAGCTCTTGTGTTCCAGCAGTAGATGTTGCCATTCTCAGACCCAGGACAACTGCTGGTCAGCCAGTAAGGTGTTAGTTAGTAGGACTAGGCAGGACAGATGCCTGGGACTCAGGTAGGGCTCTTACCCCATTGCTCTGGGTGGACTGTATGGACTGCTCACTGGTGGAGGAGCAGGTGCTCATGCGGTCTATGTCCTTGCTGTGGGTGGAGTGGCGGTGGCTGTGGCTTTGGCGGCCCAGGGAGTCCCCACTATCGCTGGGGTAGGAGAAGGAGCCAGGCCTGCTGGCTGGGGAGGCTGGGACTGTGGGCCAGTAAGAGGAGCCTTTCTGGGCTGGGCTGCCTGGGGCAAACCCCCCAGGTGACATAGGGGAGGTCATGGGAGAGACTGTCCCCACGCGGGGCTTAGTGAGATTCAGAGGGGCCACAGCCATCCGTGGGATGGAGGTCTGGGCGTCCTCCTTGGGGCTCCCCTCAGCAGTGGTTGAAGACTTGCTGATGCTGCCACTACGGGGGCCCTCCAGCACTCTCATCTTGGGGACATCCAGGTCCCCCTCTGCAGGGTCTGGACAGGGGGGCTGGGAGGAAGAGGAGGGGGGCTGGCGGGACCACATACCTGCTGTCCTGTCAGGCCCCTCAGGGCCTGGGGGGTGGTGGTGGTGGACAGGCTGGGGGATGCGGGAGGAGGGCTGTGGGATGCGGGAGGGCCGGGAGCGACCGGGACCACACAGAGAGTTACTCCCAGGGCCCACCATGCTGGAGCTGCTGCAGCTGCCCCCTGCCAAACCACTGCTGCTGCTGGGGCCTACCGGCCCACTGGCCCCCACGTGGTTCCTCTGGTACTCGATAGGTGATGTCAGTGCTGCATAGAGAAAGAGAGAGAGAGAGAGAGAGAGATGCAGTGCTACAAATAAATACTATCAAACCATGAAACAAAAATATAAAAAACCTGGTCTCTGCATTACTTCTATTACTGTACATGTAATAGTGTGATGGTCATGCTACAGTCCATCACACTGTGTGCTCAGTGGTTACATCTAAGAGCATGTGTATCTATTCTCCAGAGTGTCACTACACAGCGAGACAGGGGACTGTGAGTCTTTACCATTGAGGAAGTTGCGCTGGTTCTCCAGGATCTGGCTGATCTGGTGGACCCACATCTGGCTCACTCCTGGGTTGGCACAGTGCATCACGTAGGTCTCCATACCGCCACTAGAGGACCTGGAGGTCAGGGTGAACTTACAGGGGTCGTCGGTGCTCTCCTCCAGGCCTAGCCAGCTGACCTGTACACACAAGACACAGGGGAGAGGAGGGGCTGTGAGTCTAGAGTAGGCCCCTTACAGGCAATGCTACTGTAGGTACAACATGTCTTTGTTCAGAGCATCATATGGGCAGGCAGCTGGACCTCCATACCTTGACACTGTTCTTGTAGAGGTAACCAGGCTGGGAGTAGCCTTTCTTCTTGTCCAGGGGCTCACTGAAGATCACGATCTGTTCAAAGAGGAAGACCCTCCTCTCCTTCATCCTGATCAGGAGCCCCCCATCTTGGTCTGACACCATGAAGGTGTCCTGGAGGAGCAACCTGCCCTGGGCAACAATCTTCCCCTGGGAGGAATGATGGGTGACAATGAGTAAATATAGGAAATATGCAAACTGCATTAAGATGACTCAACTTGATTCACTTAATAAAATGAGCCAAAACAGAGACAATGAAAAAGTGCATCCTATCTAGTCTACAACCATGTGACTTGAGCAAGAAAAATCTAAATCAGGCTGGCTATTATGGTCAATTTGTGACCTTATAAACAAGACCTTTCCCTCCTGTCTGACTTTGCAATGATCAAGATAAACTTTCAATATTCTTCACTGAAAGAGACAAAACACAAGGGTCTTACGTCAAAGCCTTGGAGCCGTCCAACGTTCATCATGTCATTGCATCTTTTGGGCACAACACACATGACCTCCACGGCTCTCTGAAGTAAACAGGAAATGAGAAAACAAGTTTTAGAGAAAGAAAACTGGTAATAGGAGCATGCCTTTGACAAATGCTTTCGGAATGCATCCTACTGGTAAAAAAGTAATTGAAAACATGAATGCCATCTTATAATGTCATTAGAGTTCAACGTTTGGAGTATCCAGTGTTACTGAATGGAATGGAATTCTAAATCTAATTCCCCCTGAGGAATGTGCATATTCATCTGTACTTTTTTCACCTCAAACAGCAAAGCCATACTAAAGATCTTACCTCCAACTCCACAGTATCTACTGCAGCCTTTTTGGAAAATTTGAGAAAATCCTGAAAAAGAAATAATGGAATAAGAACGATTTACTCTTCAATACTTTTATTCAAATGCATGAGGGCGTAGAAATACTGTATGCAGAATTAACTGGCATTAGTAGCCAAACATAAATGTCAAATGTAGACTTGGCTGACCTTCAGTAGGAGCTGATACTTCATGATGCGCTGCACAGGCTTGATGAGCAGATCAGTGATCTGGAGTCTGTGGCCGAGACGCTGCTTGAGCTCCTGATAAACACAGAAAATGATGCTATGAGGCTCTCATAACAAATGTACTTTATTTAAAAGACAAAAATAGGAGAGGAGAATACAATAGTTAAGACAATAATATGAACAGAAAATGAATATAAACAAATAACATTTAAAAATAGAAATTAAATAATAAAAGTGGTCCCCTGTAGATAGGCGACAGCGGTGGAAAACAAAAAAAAAGGCAATAATAAGAGAGACTATAATGAGTTAAAAAAAAAAAAAAAAAGGACAAAAAAGAGACTTAAATAAAACCACTTATAGGGTGGTGGGGGAAGAGAGGGCACTTACCTCAAAGTAAGTGTCTATATACTCAGACACAATGTGCTCTGACTTGGGTTTGTTCTGGCAGTAGACTATGTACATGTGTAGCCGCCGCTCCTGTAGTGGGGTGAGATGGTAATCATTTTCATGATCAGCAGAAAATATTCAGCACTGATGACATTATTCTAGCCAATGGGATCATAGATTAAGGAAATCTCTCTCACTTGTTTGACGAACAGGGGTGCCAGCCTATCAGAGTCCTCCAGGCACTTTTCCAGCTCTGCCAGGAAGAAGCTGTGGACCAATGAAAATAAACGTGAGAAAAGGAAACCAAGGGTTGTGGGATTTTCAAATTAGAATATGCTAGGTAGTATTCTTAGCATACTCCTTGTGCCAGTCGTAGATCTGGTGGATGTTTCCAAACACTATCTTGTCTTTTCCCCTCATGTCGTCTGGCACGCCATCCTCCCTCATTTTACTGATGTAGCCCTGGAACAGACAACACAGTCAGGTGACCATAGACACAAATGCAGTGGTAATACAATGCTACTGTAAGTGCAGGCACTTTAACTCTGACCCAACCTAGAATCTAATCTTACCTCCACCACTGAACCCAGGTCTCTCACATAGTCCCGTTCTGTCTCCACCAACTCCAGTAAGACATAGCTGATGGGAGGAGAGACAGAGAATAAGAGTATTATTAGGACATCACAGGAATCCAGTACAGTTAATTCATGGTTATGAGACAGACGGTGGGGTGAGTGTGGGGTGAAACTGTGAAGCAAAACTCACTGGCGTCTCTTGAGAAAGCCAGACCTGCGCTCATCCATTTCGTCGATGGGCGAGGAAGAGGACAGGAGGGAGTTGTCCGAGGGGTTGAGAGAGGGGCTGCTGCTGTCACCCTGTTCCACAGAGAGAGAGCTGGGGCGGTCCTCCAGGGACTGCCAGAGAGAGAGAGAGAGAGAGAGAGGGAGAGATGATGATGAACCTACACGCACATTCACTTTGCATAGTAGGAGGACATGACACAATCTTTTACATTGCACTGTGTGTGTGGCCAGGCCTTGAGGCAGCTGGTGTGGTGACTCACATCCCTGAACAGATGACTGGTGGGACATGGCATTAAGAGACTGACTGACTGGGTTCGGCTGAGCTGAGCCAAGCTGGGCTGAGCAGACAGAGGGGAGTGGGTAACTGACGGTTGGATCTTACCATCTTACTCTTCACCAGCTCCTCGATGGCACTGACCAGCTCAGCCGCACTGGGCGTCTCTGAGCTACTGGGTCGACCCGATAGACGGGCAGCCTGGGGAAGGGACGAAGGGGGAGGGAAGAGAGACAGACAGACAGAGAGAGAGAGAAAGAGAGACAGCAGTTAAGCTACAGTGTATGCCAGTTTTGCTGAGAAGTTAAGTCGTCGTATTCCAATCAAGTCAAATAAATAATCCACATTATGCATACACTTCACATTATACACATACAATACACACATTTCTTTGAGAAGCTTACCATTGATGTGTTTGGACCCCGACATTCCATATGTCCAAATAAGGACTGGGTGTGGTCTCCCTAATAGGGGCCTAATAGGGGCCAATTACAGGCTAGCATGGAGGATATAGGGTAGGAGGCGGGGTCAGGACTAAGGTTGGGCCAGGCTCTGAGCATTAGCACCACTGTTGTGAGCACATGACTCAACTCTGTATATGCCGCTAAATACTCCAGTAGAGGGGTAACCCAGGTAACAGGCACAACCTAAGGTAGCAGGTTAAACAAGACCATTCTAAAAAGGGGTATTCAGTCCTAGACAAACTTCACTATAGAAAATGGAGTATTCACATTGGCAACAATTGAATAATAGAACTCGTAGGGCAGCTAGGGTAACTGAGGACAACAGGGAAGTCAAATAAAGGCAGGATTGGAGGAGTATGACTAGAGTGTGGGTAGTTACATGGAGAGGTATGGGAACTGAGACAAAACAGAGGCAGAACAAAAATCAACATAATGCTATGGTAAAGCAAAGTCAAGAAAGTCAATAAAAAAGAGAAAACAACGATATTAGCATGAGAAAAACAAAAAAATAAACAAAAGAAACAACAAAAAGAAACTGGTCCTAACAGAGACATAATAATTGATGCAAGGCTATTTCAGTCACTCTTTTCAGTTCCAAAAGCTTCCACGGTAAAGATGAGTTGCCATATTTGATGGACTCAAGAACACTATTGTACCTCTAAAATTGGTATTAAATGTGTGTGTGTGTGTGTGTGTGTGTGTGCCCGCACGTGCAGGCGTCTCACCTTGTCGTCCTGAGAGTCAGCCTGGAGCAGGCTGTGTTGCTGGATGGCCATGGGGGGTGGCAGAGGGACAGTGTCGGCCCCCTCCTCTCCCTCCTCCTCCCCACAACTTTGCATCCCAGAGGAGGAGGACTTGGAGAGAGTGCCGCTGCTCAGCCCCTCGTTCCTCATCCTCTGTGGAGGGACAAGAAGAAGACGACAGAGTTCACACAACATCTCATATAGCAACAACAGAGAGAGAGAACTACAAACATAATGTAATCCTGGCATGGAGGAGGAAAGTATGAAGAGATTGGGCAAGGCATAAAGAAGGCAATATAGTACAAAATGGAGCAATAGTCGGTAACAGAAGTAGAGATAAAGAGAGAGAGAGAGATAAAGAGAGAGAGAGAGAGGGTGACAAGTGATCACACTGACCTCCTCCACGGTCTCGTCCTGTGGCGTGGCGGCACTGTCATCAGAGTCCTTCTGGTTGACGGCGTCCGCGTTCTTGCGTCCGTCACGGTTCTTCTTGTGCTTGTGGGCCAGTTTCTTGACATGACCATCAGCTTTCCCGCTGCTGAGGCGCCTCACGGGGCTGGTCAGCCACTTCCTCAGGGTATTGCCAGGTCGTTTGGGGCCTGGGGAGCTATGGGACCCCAGGGTGTGGCTGGCTCCCGGCTGGATGGCATCATTACTGGAGACAGAGAGGGTGTCTGCATGGGGAGAGAGGGGGAGAGAGGAGGTCAATCACTATGTGTGGCTTATCTTGGGATGTGTGTGATATCACCAATGATTGAACATTTCATCAATGTTGAGGGGGAATACATATCTATTCATATATACATATCTTTATCAACAGTAGCTACTTCTCTATTCTTCTAATAACATGATATACAGTACACAATGGTTAGAATGCATCTTTCTACCAAACAATCCTTGTGTGTGTGTGTGTGTGTGTGTGTGCCTGCAAATCTATAGATGTTCCTCCTTTGAAAGTGAGCTGGATGCAGCTCATTTAAAACCCAACCATGATATACAGAAGCATTATGTAAAACTTGTATAAGCTGTTCTCCCTGGGCCCAGCGTGTGTGTGTGTGTGTGTGTGTGTGTGTGTGTGTGTGTGTGTGTGTGTGTGTGTGTGTGTGTGTGTGTGTGTGTGTAGGCATCTACTTTATTGCTGCACGCCCACCTCCTCCTCTATGGTTGCTGGTCCTTGGGGAGGTGTGGGAGGGGAGTTGGCTCAGGCTGTGGCTTTATATGTGGAGCTGTGTGGGGTGGCTGGCCATGATGTATAGGGATGCTCTCTAGTCTACACACAATGGATAGATGAGCACACAGTGAATACAGTAGGTTGTTAATAGCACTAAGTGAAGGCGCCACTGTGTCCTCAGCTCTCTGTGAACTCTGTAACCAGATCTGACCATAACAGCTTCTGACCAGATGGCCCTCCAGGAGGAGCAGAGCAGAAGTATGCTGCCATAACAAAAGGTGAAGAGAAGAGAAAAAATCTACCAGTACTTCCAAAACATCTTGCACTCACTGATTGTTTTTGCCTATAGAAAATCAAATAAGGATTCAAAATGATGGATCTGGACTGACCCCATGGCTATCCCCAATGCTGACCAGAATGCCAGGTCCTCTCATAAGTGAGAGTTGACTTCTCCATCATACTGATTCAAAACCTGAACAGGGTACTGCACCACAGTGAAGAGAAGAACTCAAACTGAATACTGGAATACTCCTGTCTTGTGTAGACACTGTGTGAAGACACATTCTTCCCCCGGAGCCAAGAGCTACCTCAGGAGAAGATGTTCTGAAGCTAGCTACAGTACAGTCAATGACTTCCATAACATTTCAAGTTGCGCAAACAAGTTTAGTCTGGATGGTGCTCAAGTCGACACTTGCAAGCAAAAGCATAGAGTTAATGTTTCCTATCCTCCCATCTCATAATCTATTGGCTGCCTGGAGTAAAAGTCATAAACCCCATCTGAAAAGCATCTGTTGGATATTATAAATTGAACGCTATTAACTATGCCTGCATATGTTTCTCATAGGAGGCAGGTCTGGGAACTCTTACTGTACTATACCAGTGTATGTGCTTCACATGCAAGTCCTTCGTGACAGTGAACATGTGTGGGAGGGATCACTGCCACTTCTGGTCAGCAGGGGTTCAAGCACACTTATTTATTGTGCTGTGCTTATATGAAGCATGTGTTTTTTTCCCCCCAGCACAGACAACCAGTGCCTGGGAAGAGAAGGCTCTCAAACAGCCCTGTGTGGCTCTGAAAGTATTTTCCATATCTGCAGGGTAGAAACACAGGCTTTCAAGAGACGTATAAATAACTGGAGCATGGCTTGTAAACCTGAGTTGCAATACTGACGTCTGTTAAAAGGTGCTGTTATGGACTGTTTTAGTCATGCTTAAAGACACAACTCAGTGGAGAACCACAGGTAGGCCATAATAAAAGTGGCCTCCTTTATGGGAAACACGTGGGATCACCTACAGTATGAGGAAAGGGAAAAATATCCCCAAAAATTGAATGAACAGAGTTTACAAAAAAGATAGGGGGTAACTATGGTAATCCCACTAGGCAGAACAGGACCTTGCGTCACAGGAACACTGGCTGTGTTGTTCTAATTCATTGGCCTCACGTGTACACCAGGGAAGTCCCTGCCCACTGGGCACACACCTCCAGGCCCGCCCGCCCAGCCCAGCCCAGCTCCATCCTGAGCCCAGAGAGGAGGAAGGAAACAGATATCAAACCTCCACCTGAACAAACTCACTCCTTCTACACCAGGGTTCTGTAGGGCTCTGTGTGCTCCCACAGCTTACCCTACATACAGCACCTCTAGAGTAGGCAGAGTGCTTCTGTGTGGAGTTGGCTGACAGAAGTGCAGCCATGCCAGAGTGCCCAATAAAATCTGGGTCCCACTCCTCTAAAACTCCACTCACTCCAATACTCAACCTGCTGCTCATAGTATTAACATTAGCATATCTCCTCTATTCATACTTGATCCTCACTCTCACAGTACCTTTCAAAACCACAGGTCTGCAGTGGTTCTGTGGCAGGACCCAGTCTGCTATACATTTCAACACATGGGTAGAAACCCGCTCCACATATAGAGCAAACAGTACAGAGTTACTAAGGTCCTGACCCCCTCATGTAGCGGTAGTATTAGAGAGTAGGTCTGAACTGCTCTCACACGCTGGAGCCCATCCATCACACCAGGAAATGGGCTACTACGGTGTCACAAGAGAGATACACAACACCGAGCAAGTTAGAGTGAGACACTGAAAGTGTGTGTTTTCAGTGAAACACAAAATCATGGTGGCTCGTCTTTCTCAACAAAGATTTGTTGTGGATTCTGGGACCATCCCCAAGGCTGTGTTCCACAACCTGAGGAGAAACATGTAGGGGTTCCACGAGTCACCTCACACCTACAAAGCAGTGTCACTAACAGTGCTAAGCTCCATTAAGAGGAGCTAGATCCTGGTTTATATTAAGCAGAGATGTTTGTGTGTCTTTGAAGACCATGATTTACTAGAGGGAGGGGTCAACAGTCTTGACACATTCCTCTCCAGCGGGGTGTAAAATAACCTCAGACATGCCCTTTGTAAAGCACTGCACTCTGGGTAGTTTGAGCACTGGTGACTTCAATCTGCCCTGCAGGGTGTCTTTCATCAGTCTATCTCACCTTTCCTCAGCTGTCCCCAACACTCATGGGAAATGGAGTCATAGTAGCATCTTTAGAGCTCATCTGGTCACAACAGAGGGTCAAATACATGTCAATATCGCATCATCCCTGTCTACCTTCATTCAATTCACAACTTTATTTCTCTTAACCTTTCAGGTCACTATCAGCAGGGCAGCAGTTTTGAGGATATCAGACGGAATGATGTGGGAGACGTGTGGCACAGCATCTGATCTGGGAATGGTGGCTCTTTTGCCCAATTAGATTAAGATGTCTGGCCCATTTCCTGGGAAAATTACTCAACAGACAACACACAGGGTACACAGGCCCAGCCAGTTGTGAGGGGCAATAGACACTCTGACCACATGCACACAGATATACAAACTCACACAAGCAACTCAACTCAATTAATTTCCAATGACAACTGGAAAGTAACCGCTAGCATGCACATTCTTCATCAAGAATGAATAAAGACAGCATATCCCTGTGGACTGTCACATGATAGTCCCGAGAGACTTTCAGTGCTAAAGTTGTAATTCAGTACATCAAAAGTATGTATGGTGACAGTATCCTAATTCTGTCTTGGGCCTGTCACACCAACATTGAGATAAACAAGGCAGATTTATCCCTCTGGTTTCCTGTGCCCTCCACTTCTAGAATATGTGTGGTTCCAAATGCCTGCAATTCCACTGGTGCCATAAGCAAGACTGGCTGGTGTGGTCTTTATCTGTCCAGGGACCCCCGTTAAACCTGTGTGTGTGTGTGTGTGTGTGTGTGTGTGTGTGTGTGTGTGTGTGTGTGTGTGTGTGTGTGTGGACCCTGGAGACGTGGAGGGAGTAGTAGCCTATGTGGAATGTTCTATGGGTGTGAGCCACCTCCCAACTGAGGAACAGCACATCAACAGGAGGGAGAGATAGTGAGAATAGGTTTGGAAGGTGCTAGAGTGGGTGTGATACCTCAGGAATAAATACAGAGTGGACACAGTTACAGTCCGCAGCGACAATATGTACTGTTAAAGCCACTGCTCTCTACAGGTAGTCAGTAACATGGCAGGGAAAAAAAAAACATCTGCCTGTCACCCATATGACCATGCAGTCCATAATCTGGTCAAAATCCAACCAGATTTAATATTTCAATCACTTAAGTGTACTCACGGAATTGCTTTAACTCCATAATACCCACAATATCAATATTGTAAATATGCCCCCCAAAGTTATTCCTGATATTCTGTAGTAGGCAGTGAAACATTTATAGAAAAACAACATGATAACTTACTAATTATGGTAATGATGCACTGTAAAACTATTGAATTCATAAATCAATGTTTATCTTGGTTATGTCTCTGATCAAAACATTAACACTGTGATAACACATTAATAAATATATGATGGGCTGTACTGTTACAGGACTGAGACCTGAATGGTTAAATTTCCCATACACATACCTAAATCCAGCAGCCAGAATTTGCAGTTTTCTGAGGGCCCCGATGGTGAATTCATATGGTACAGAGGACTAACAGAAAAAATAGACTGTATTCCATTTGCCATGACACCTGACAATTAAATTCTCAAACCCTCAAAATCGAGTTCTTCAAAACCATTCTATCAATAACTGAAACAAACTGTTGAATAAGGATAAAAGAAAATAGGTTCTGAGTAGTGTCAGAGCTGATGTATACTCCAGTTCTGCTGAGTAAAGTCTGCAGCAATAGTGGGATGATCTCTCTTCTCCCTGAGAGTGGGCTGCTGTGAGGACAAGCCTCTGCTGTTCGACAGGAACATTTGGAAACAGACAGCACATTATACCGTAATACCCCTAGTAGACGCTCAAGCCCAGTCACAACATGGTCTCACCATTTACAAGCATTATGTGGTAAGCAGCAGCTCTGCTTTTTGGGTCAGTTAGTATGTAATGCCCTTATTTAAAGAAAGCATAACAATGATGCATTTAACATTAGCTGTTATTCCTTGATGACATGTTTTGACTTTTTATATCATTTTAATAAAAACTATGCACAGGGAGAGTGTACAGCAGTGAGACTGCACTGTAGGTGCTTAGGGGCCTTACACAAATTTCATAAACAGATTCCAATCTAACCTGCGCCGTGTCCCCAGTGCATAGGACTAGAGTTGTGAAACTGGCTGGCCACACAAAGCTCTCCCTGTTCAACTGTGTGTTTTCCAACTCAGGATCCCTGGGCTCTAACCACACCGTCTGTTTCCTGTGAGAACACACGCACACATGCACACAGCCCATTTACCAATAATACTGTACTTAAACCGGTGTCCTTTGACTAATTCATTATGCTGGTCAAACAACAGAATCAAGTTGAATGCAAGGTAAAATAGGTGTCTCTTCAGTCTCCAACCAGCAAGAGAAGGGAGCTGTTTAACAAATTCTATGACCTGTTATTTATAGTTCCAATAATACTGCATATTCAGGGCCACTGTCATAGTGGCATTTCAGACTCCAAGATCACAAAAGGTTCAAGTGCTGTACTACAAGACAAATTCTAGTAATTTAATGTACACACCTAGCAACGTCACTGGAGTCACATCAACAGTATTTCCTAAGAACCTATAGGTTTACATAAGCAATGACAGCTCCTCATTAAACAACAGCAACATGCCAAGCTTAGCTCTTAACATGAAACTTTGTTGATGAGCAACATCTATCCTCTTCTAAAACTCCTGGTAGCCTGCATAGGACACAGACCAGACATTTTACAAGGTCAAAGCGTCCAGCTCCTTGTCCAGTCTCCTGCTCCCATTCTGGGCCAGTCATCTGGGTGACAGTAACAACGGGGGATGGAGAGTTCCCGGATCTCTCCCCTGGCCCAGGAACAAGGACTAGCTACATGCTCTGCTGTCAGAAGCACAAAGGCCAGGGCAGCAGCAGTAATCTTCCTCCTCATATGAGCAGCTCTACAGCACCCCTGCTGAGCGAAGCCTTTTAGATGAACCTGATTTAGTCCCAGTTTTCAATTCACTGACCACAAAGGGCATGAGAAAACTATGACTCAGAATGAAGACTGTCCAAGAAGTGCTGTTACAATGATAAGAATTAGGAATTACGAGAAAACACAGATAATAGGCAAACCTTAAACTACAGTATAAGACAAGAAGATAAGAAGGAACTACAGTAGATAGGAAATCACGGATTGCTTTGAATTAGAGAAAACCTTCCAAGGTGTATGAAACACGGTTGTGCTTTGTGATGTGTAGCCTATAATAAAGCCTAAAAAAACACAGAATTCTTCCCTCTCACTCTGCGACTGCGAAAATGGAGAGCCTAATGTTTGGAGACTATCGCTATGGAAACAGCCGGTACAGCACACACATCACCTCTTATCTAATTACAGAGAGGAGGGTTTTGCGACAACAAAACTTTATTGGCTCTCAGTCAACATACAGAAGAACAGAAGCTGAAGCGGACCTCATACCACCCAGTTTCCTCTGATCTGATCCCCTGGGGTCTGAAACAAGGGCCAGGTCATAGGAGCAGAGCATTCATTTCCTTTTGAAGAAGGACGTAGTGCTGCTGTACAGTCCAAAGGACAGGGGAGAGACAGCCCATGTCTTTGTGAATGTAGGTGGTAATAAACATATGTTCTACAACATGTGACTCATCAACACTTCTCCACTGACTGTAGACCAAGGAGCATCTGGAATTCCACACTGCAAGTGCACATTGGAAAGCCCCCCGGGGCCATCGGTGCAGACAGTGCCTCTTATCCAGACCCTCCCCCACCGAGGATCAACCACAGACACACACACACACGCTTGTCCCTGTTATGTGTGTGTGTGTGTGTGTGTGTGTGTGTTTGTGTGTTCCAGGTATATCACAAGTCTTACCTTTGTGGTTGAAGAGGCCTTCCATCTCCATACTAGAGCGAGAGTGGGCGATGCAGAGCATGGCACAGGGCACCAGGCCCTCCTGGGCAGGCGAGCGGTCGGTGGTTCTCACCAGGCACCAGTCAGGCTTGTCATGGAGCCTCTCCAGGACCTCCACTGTCTGTCCGCGGCGTACGGTCAGTTCAGCACTGCTGCCGTTACTGGCCACAAAGTCATGGATGACCACGGTCAGCTCACAGCCACCGGACAGCTTGGGAGCGTGAGAGAGGGGGCGAGGGAGGGAGAATCACAGTCAAGAATAACACCACTTTACATAAACACACAACGGATCAACAGAGCTCCTCATTAGGGTGTACAGTATACTCTGAACATACTGTAACATTTAAATAGATAATCAAATCAGGCAAATCATTTTGAAAGTTCAAGCCTGATCAATAATGTTCTCAGTGACTTATAATGGTCTTCCGGAGCACAAACGACACGTTTCAGTACAGGTTAGTAAGTTAGGTTCTTAGAAGGAGAACTGCTGATCTACCACTTGTCAGTCATTAGGGTTTCCGAGAGAAGGTCTCAGTCACAAGGCCAGAGAAAGAGACCATTCTAATGCACAGTACAGTGTATGCCTCAAACCACACACTGTATCCTCTACTGTACTGTTCAACAACTCCAGTAAACATGTCAAACTGGTGAGTCACTGACATTCAGACATCGCAACAGACATGACACTAGAAAAGGTCTGAGAGTCTGAAGGAGGAGATGGAGGAAGAAACAGTTTCTACCGAAGAATATCACACGCTTTCAACAAGAAATCAGTCAGGGTCAGTCAGACAGTCATGATGACTGGTTTGCTACCCCAGTTCTAACAGACCCCTAACATTATGACGACTACCAAACAGCATTCAAAACACCACTATCAAAGGTTATTAAATGCTAACAATACATACCCATTGGTAGTGTGGCAAAGCCAGCGAGCTCAAGAGCTGAGTCACAGGACCTGTGCATTTATTCTCCATTCTGTCCTCTGTCCTTCCCTCCTTCATACCTTAGGCTCCAGCTGCAGCCCAAACGAGTCCTTCCCCCTTAGATAACACCCTGAACCAGGTTAACCAGAGATAAACCTTCACCAAACGTCCACCTATTCAGTCTCTGTGACGTCAGTCTCTGTGATGGTAACTGGTACTCTATACAGAGATAAAGCACTGCTCTCTTGTTGACCAGCCGTGCATCTTCTGTGAAGAGGCTAGAAAGAGACCTGGCTGACAGGAGTGGTACAGTGGGAGGCTGAGGCTCCTGACACACTCATTCATGCATCGACACTGCTCCGCTGTCACTGTCTCTAAGGACACATTTCACACAAGGAGAGGCGTCATGCAGCCAGAGAGAGAGGGAGAGAGAGAGAGAGAGAGAGAGAGGGAGAGAGAGAGACTGTGGCTGCCTGAATTAAAGGAACCACAGCCAATTAGTCGGTGGGAGATTGACGTGAGACTCTCCACTCCTCACCTCTTCACCTCTCTGTGAACCTCACATGTTCCATGTTGTTTATTCTGGCAAAACAGAGATGTACTGTCTAAGGATACTTAGAGAGGGGGTACATACAGTAAGTCAATTTCAACCCAATGTTTCAAATTAGGAGTACTGTGCACAGTACAGCAGAAGAACTGCAAAGACTAGTTCAAAAGCATGCTCCAGGGCGGACTGTTCGTGTGAGATAATAGCTCCAACTGTGAGTAGAATGAAAGAATGAAACCCTTATGTGCTGCTAGTACCCGATAAAAACCCATACTGTCTGTTAAAACATAAAGCCATGTTTCTCAAATTCATCTCTGAGATGGAGAAAAAGGCTTACAAAATAGTTTATAGGTTCACAGGAAACCAATCAAATTGAAATGAGGTCTTGAAATACCCATTTCTCATCAGTGGTCTAATTGCTGCTCCTTAAAAAAAAAAAAGAACAACACTGTGAACTGCAGTTAGCCAGTACGGTGACACAAGCTGACAAGACATGTTTTGCCTCTTCTACCATGTCACCTGATAGCGAAGCCATGGGTACTTCAACAGTCACAGTGTCAAGACCTCTAGTCTGCTCCACGGCAGAGATAGCCAAGGAGATAGCCAATGTTCCACAACAGAAGTATAGGCTTACTGTATACCCCAGGTTGGTACAGCCACTAGCTCTGGGTCACTTTAGGAGCAGATCTGATGACTCACCTTGTCACTGTCTAGTGTGTTCTGAGAGGTGCGGGAGGCGATGGAGATGGTGTCTGGCTGACTGCTGGCATCACCCTGGCTGTCCAGGTCCTCTCCATCCCTTCAGGGGCACACAAACACAACTCAATCAAGATGGGGCTTTAGTTAACATTGTACTGTTAGTACTGTAGCTGTTACATAAAGTACTGGGTTTCTTTCACAATGTACATTATAATATAGTAAACAAAAAGGTGGTAGATCAGCCCCTGATGGTCAGAATAAACTGTAAATACAATATGTTGAGGTTGAGGTGAGATTGAGTACAGCACCTTCTGCCCTTGTGTTTGGCTGTGGTGGCTTTAGGGATGTGGATGGGCTCCTTCAGCGCCCCCCTCAGGTGGATGGTACGCTCCTGGATCACCTCCCTGATGTGTTTGATCCAGTCCTGCTTGTTTTCAATGCTGGACGCCTGAGGGGAGACACAGATGGAGATATCAGTCCACACATCAATGATACTATTCATACCCTTTATCTCTGACAGCACTACTGTGATGGGATGTGACTATGCCTGGGATACAGATCTAACTTCTGCTCCATATATTCCAACGGTCATTGTGATCAAGCCCTTCAATAGACTCAAATGTCCATTATACAACGGGTTGATGAAAACAAGCATTGTGATTGGCTGAGAGGCGTTCAAAGCCGTGATTTCATAACGATAATGTCACGGTTAAATCACCAATTATGACATTCCTACACCACAGCAGAGTTGTGTATCACATTCCCTTGACAACGTTTGTAGTTTGGGGAACTATATTTCTCAGCCCAGGGCAGAAACCACAATCAATCACACAATAAACACTTAAAGCATTGTTTTCATGTCACAATTTTCAGATTTGTTGTGTAACAGTTGTATAAAAGCAATAATGCCCTCGAGGCTGTGATTTAACATCAACATTGTAAGGGTTTGCCAGCACTTCGCTGTGTGTCATGCTTAACAACTCCCCCTTTGCGTGACAATATTGACGATAAATCACAGCCTCTCAGGCATTATTGCTTAAACACAAGACACTATAAGCTTGCATTCAGCCATTACTGATGCCTTCATAGACGCTTTCTACTGTGCCATGGCAATCATCACTCTTGAAAGCCTCGACAGAGGCATGAAGGACATCAATGAATGTTTATGCCATTCACTACCAGCATTCCATTCTATATTGCAATTGATGTTTTTTTCTCTAGCATCTCAAGTCATTTCCCAGGAGCCATTTTCTAGGACTCTGTGAATGCGTGGACACTTGGATTAACATATGACTCATTCGGCCTGTCTTCACAAGGCTGAGCAACAATAATCAAGGGTGTGCAGTTACATAAGGGCCAGATTAAGATCGTCATCACTGTTATGTAATGACTCATATATACACAGCATGCATACTGTATGTGCCATGACTCACAACGCATTAACAAGAAGAACTGTCCACAAGTGCATGAACTTGAAGTTACAGAATACCAACTGTTATGCAAATCTCAGTGGGATAATTCTTAGAACACATAAAGTTACACCCACTGAAGTTTTGGCTAAACAAAGGGGAACAATGACTAATAGTCGATGTGTTTGTTGGGTTACTGTGACGTAAATTATGTTTTGGGATACCTTCAGGACGATCTTGTTATCAGAAGTAGGGGTCCTGCCAACCCAGAGTGCAAATTTGCATGGATCCCCCTCCACGTGCTCTGTGACTCCCAGCTCAGATGTCTTGGGAGAAAAAAACAACAACATGGTTACAGAGAGAAGAATTTAGGAAATATAGACTGGTAGATGTGTTAGGGTAAATCCTAACTTAAGATCATCACTCAAAACTCCAGTTGATGCAAAAATCCGATGCTGACACCAGGTGTTGATGATTTAAGCAAAAGTCTGAGTCTTAAGTTAGTATTCAGCCCATGATGAGGTGTCCATAGTTTAAGCTTACAAAAAGTTTGCTCTTGTAGAGGTATTTGCTCCGTCCGTTGGAGTCTTTGACCTCCTTGCTGAAGACGAGGGACATCTCAAAGAGGAAGAGGTGGCGCTCGCGGCCCTTACGGATCAGAGTCTTAGGATCCCACACCTGGAAGGACTCCTGAAGGATCAGCTCACCTTGAGAGTCAATGTTCCCATCGAACCCTGGTGGAGGAGCAGGAGGATAGTCAATTTATATAGGTCTACTTTATGGAGCCAAACAAAGGTTTCTATTTCTACAGTGACTGCTAATGAGTATTTCAAAAGGGACTACATTTCTAAACATCGTCAACGGTGTGACACTCTATCCATAAAAAACTATACCAGACTATATCTTGACAAAAGATTAAACACATATTTAAGGTTTCCATTAAATGGTTGATGGTGTGTTAAGTGCCCACCATCCATCATGCTAAGGTGCATGGCATCGTTGGCTCTCTTGGGCACACTGAGCATGACCTCCAGCCCATCCTTGATCTCTCCTTTACCCTCCTCACAGCATGTCAGCAGCTCCTGGAGTGGAACACACACAGAAACTTTAGTTACCTTTCACAAAGCCCCACTCAGACAAGAAACAGTGGCCCTAATGAAACATTGTTGTTTGCTAGTTGTTTGCTATTTGTTTGCTATTACTGCATGTACCCTATTACTACATGTACCCTATTATTTTAATAACTTCAGTATGTAACTATTTTTAATTTTTAAGTAAATGATGAGCTAGAGAAGCACAATGACCTCTTGAACCTCTATGTGATGTGATATGATGTGGGCACATACTGTATGACAGAGAGTAGTCTGGTTAGTGTTTGCATTTGGCCAGCGCACCTTGAGAAGAAGCTGATACTTAGTTATTCTCTGCACTGGCTTGATGAGGTATGAGGAGATGGAATTGGCCAACCGGTGCCTCTGTTGAATTTCCTGGAAACCGAAAAACACAGTTGACATCTCCCACACACTACGGTGGCAATGCTAGTCTTCTGTGAAAACTTCCAGCAGGCTCCCCCCCCCGCCCCCAACTGTATCATCACTATACTTTCTGCTTAACCAACCAACTGTCAATCACTCCAATACAAGCCACACCTGGAGGCCACAGTCAAGTCAGGAATAGCTAAATCTAACTCTAATTTTACTTCAGAACAAAACATGCAAAAAAAGTAGAAGAAAAGTACCTTTTCGCCTTTGCATGAATTCAAACCTATCAGATATAGTACCACAAGGGATCTGTCTGGACTTGATCCATTCATTTGTCTTTGTTTTCCTTTTAAGGTATTTATAGCATAGCGAAGGCAAGTAATGATGATAGTCACTTACATCAAAGTAGGGCCCAGCATGCTCCAGTAAAAGCTGGTTAGAGTCTGGCTTGTTCTTGCAGTAGTTCACATACATCTGGAACTTATCCGCCTACAAAAGGAGACAATATGTTTTAGTGACTATTAATTAACATTTACATTTACATTAACATTTATCACTTTATTGCAGCAATTCAACATACTAACAGTATTCAATTAGTGAAATAATTTATGAGACATTGCAAACATAAGACCGACATAAAGCCATAGTCATTATTGGTCCTCTCTCAGTAAGGGAGGCACTCACCCAGGTAACAAAGCAATGGCCCACATCCTCAGGCAGTTGCTCGTATTTATCCAACTCCTTCAGGAAAATGCTGTGGAGAGAGAGTTAAAGAGAGAGACAGAGTAAGTGATACAGTCTCTGTCGGACAGGTCACCTTACCACATGGTCAAAGGCTGCAACTAAACACTCACTTGTGGTGGAACTCGTAAAGGTCCTGCATGTTGCCAAAAATTATGTGCTCTTTGTTGACGATGCCAGGGGGTATCTCCTCTACACCACTGGTCATCTCCCACAGGTATGTCTGTAAATGGCACAGAGACAAAATTACATTATTGAGCATACCCTATTTACTGTAACAAGCAATAGACAAAAATGTTCAGTGAAATGCACCTTTATTGGTGCGTCACTTTACAATCAGGCAGCAGAGGTTGGACAAGTTTAACAACCTCACAATGAGGTAGGCAATGTTCATTGCCCTTGGCTATACATTTTTTGTTTTGTCATTTGTCACTGCTTTTTACTCATTGAGAAACGGATCCCCTTGGGAGCTAGTGTAAGGAGCCCTTGTGGAAGAGCGTTATAGTACTTACATCCATACACTCCCGCAGGTCTCTGACGTAGGTCTTCTCTGTCTGAATGAGCTCGGCCATTATGAACCTGAAAAGACATTCAAGGTGTGGTAACTGTTACTGCACAGCACAACACTGACTGCTTTTGTTTGGGTCTGTTTGTAGAGGTATACAGACACATAGCATCATACATATGTAAGCCCTTGATCATGGACATCAGGGGATCAGCATATACAACAATGTTTGCTATATATTTGTGATTGGAAAAGGCTTTGATTATGTTATTGCATGGCCCAAATGTAAAACTATCACATGGAGCAACATCAAACACAAATCCCAAACAAAAGGCATGGAAAAGCTGTGCAGACATTGTCTCATTATTTCAAGCCTCCAGAGGCTCATAAACAATGACTTTGAAGTTAAATATGTCATGCAAGCACATTATAAAGTATTTGAATATTCATGGCTTATTATGAAATAATGGTAAGTTGTGGTACACACACTACCAGATTCTTTGTTTATCTGATGAGAACAGTCCTGATTGATCTTTTTCCCCATCATAGGGCAGATATTGAGAGACGAAACACTTGCTATAAATGATAAGGTTCACCAAGGCACAATACTGTATCCGTCATCCTGTCAACATGCACAACTTCCCTTTTTAACCCGAAACTGCCACATTTATTTTTATGACTCGATAGAAGTGATGCTGTACTGTGTGATGTATGTGGATACATACTCTTTCCTGCGAGCAGACTTCCTCTTCTCTTCATTGAGTTCATGAGCAGCATCCCTCAGTTTAACCTCTGATCCCGGGGCGCTGGCAGGGATGATGTCCAGCTGCAGCCCTTTACTCTGTTACAGAGGGAAACAGGGCGGCCATTATGGTGCACTGTGGGGCACGACATGGACACACATACCATCTTCCTTCTCATGCTAACACTTAAAGGCAGCCCCCCCCCCCACCCCCCCTTCTATGACAACTCACCGCCTTGTTGGAGTCAGAGGATATGCCCAGTGCTTTCTCCAGACAGGAGCGGTACTTGTCCATACGGAGGGAGAAGTCTCTGTAGCGTTTGTCCACAGAGGTGACCCATTTCTTTATCTCCAATGCATGGGCGTGCCCTTTGTCACAAAAGCCATCCGCGAGCTGGATCAACAGTTTCACCCTCTCTTTGGTTTGCTGTTAATACAATGAAAGGGAGAGAGTGTGTGTGTGTGTGTGTGTGTGTGGGGGGGGGGTTAGGGAGGGGAGGGGCCAGAGGTTCCATCCATGGGAGCCAAACCCTACTGTGCCAGGCTTCATGGGTACAATAGAGTGTTCTGCCACACAATAACCCTGGAGCCCAGTGCACCCAGCACAATAGGCCATCCTGTGACAGGGCCTCATGCAGCAGCACACTGGCTCAGCCCAGCACAGGGCAGGACAGAGTGCGGTAGGGCAGCCAAACAGACACCTAGCTGTCTAACAGCACTGCAGTGGACAGCACTCTGCAGTACCTCTACTGCTCCAACACAGTGTATGGAGCAGGTTTAGTGGCATCTACTACTGGTATCTCTATAGCTAAATATACTGGCTAAGGCTGATTGACATCAGGCACTTGGCAGTCCATACAGTACATTCTGAACTAGACTACAGAGATCACATAGAGTGTAAATTCACCTTGGCTGTGATCTGGAAGTCCTCATGCTCTTTGAGCAGCTCCTGTGTGTGGTGGATACTGGAGCCTGTGGAGGTGTGTGTGGACAGGTAGAACTCGCCTGTGTCATGGATCCACTCCAGGGCCTGAGGGCAGTCACAACGAGAGAGAGAGAGAGAGAGAGAGAGAGAGAGAGAGAGAGAGAGAGAGAGAGAGAGAGAGAGAGGTCACATACTCTCCTCTCACACACCGACTGAGCCTGTCTGCTCAAACCGCTGCTTCTCCAGAGAGGTGTAGTACATACACCAGCCCACATGGGGGAGCAAACATTTCAACATACTTGAAACATTCTTGCATTTACTCGACACACATACCGTCACTCAACACGGAGTGAATGAGAGGAGAAGGTTTGCAAAGACAGGAGAAAGACACGGCACTATAATAACCCAGTGCTGAAATGTAGGGCACATAATTACAGCTGTGGTGAGACTATGATTGTGTTGAACTTCTCGGTCCACCCAATTTCTTACGCGTCTGCACCACATCACTGCTTATTACGAATGGAAAGGGAAATAAATCCAGATCTGGAAGACAAGTTAGGTTTGACTCTGGCCAAAGCAGGAGTCTAACCAGAGTATAGAGCTGGGCAGTTTGCACAAGGTTCAAATGGTAACACGGTAGGTTGGCACTGACCTGCTTAGCGCTGCGTTCAAAAACCACATACTGCTGACACTGGTCCAGTCTCCTCTTCCTCATTGTCCAGAAGTGGAGGACCCGGTTCTCCCTCTGGAGAAGCTCATTCAATATGTCTAGCAAAATAGAACACATTTAACACATTTAAATCAAGACCATGTGGCTAAAAGAACAGCTGAAAAGAACACAACAAGTATGTTGAATAGGGAAGAGGTCATACTTACTCTTGACCTGTGTTTCAGGAGCCTTCACGTGAGACAGCATCCCAGGCATGTTGACACTGTTTCTGTGCAGGTATTTCAGGAAGACATCAGCATTTCGCCTTGCCAATGTACAAGCCTGGTGAGGGGAGTTCAGAGAGTCAGTATCAAATACAGAACCAATGTTACACACAAATCCCGAGGGGTGGTCAATGAACAATGGCACAGCACACAAGTCAAACCATTGTGTTGTGCAATAAAATCACTAAGCTCATGAATACTGTATCACATCAATCTATCAAACACAAATGCTGATATGAGCCCTGACACAAGTAATTTGCGTTACCTTGAGGAAGGCCTCCTTCTGCTCCAGATGTTTGCTGATCATGGGTGTGACGTGGTCAGACTCACTGTTGGGACCCAGTTTATCAGCCCCTCCACACCAGTCCTCCTCACGCTTATACTCCTGCTCCAGGCTCTCCAGCACGCTGCACACCTACCAGAGCACAAACACTGGTCAAAACTGCACTACCCATAATGCACAACCCCTACGCACAAGAACAACAGTGATCGAGGCTTAAATGCAATGTAATACGATCTACTGCCATCCTATCTGGAGCGATTACATGGCCCCTATCTGGGCCATGTCGCTGGGGGCAGCCTGTAGCGGTTGCCGTGGCAACGGTGACGTTGAGGTCCCACCTGCTCGGAGGTCTTGTAGAAGGCCACGGAGGCGTTGACCAGTTTGAGCCGGTCCTCCATCTTGAGCATGAGCTGCTGCCAGTGGTCGGCCACCTTCTCAGCGCAGTCCCTGATCATGTCCATGTCGTAGTGGTTGGCCTGCAGCAAGGCTTCTGCCTTCTGCTGCACCTGCAGGGCACTCTGGTGGGTTTTCTGACAGGGGGGAGGAGAGTCAGATGTTCAGTATATATGTGTGTCCACTCCACATAAACTAGTCTGCATTGTTCCCAGAGACGTGACATGACGTATCACAGTTACAGCACTTAATAATTAAGTACTTTATTTAATTAAATAATCCATACCCAAGAGAGATGATACTGGCTGTTGCTATAGTGCTCCCTGACGAAGGAGCTGGCTCTGAAATGCGGCAGCGTTAAATATCATTAAAGGGAATCAAGTTGCCGTCCCTGAACCTTTTTTTCAACTCCAGAGATAATAGAGTATTGTGATGTCTATCCTGACGCCATCAATGGGTGGGAAAAAAAGGATTTTCAAATACACTAAATAAAGGCTGTTATTTGGTTCGTGACAGTGTTACTGAGCGTTTGGAGGCCTTCTCTCCTACAGAGAGAACAGAGAGTACAGTTACTGAGAATCCTACACAGGATGTGCTGAGCTCAGGTGAGGAGTATGAAACTGTACGAGGCTGCAGCAGCAACAGGACATCTAACTCTCTCCATATTTCTATTTCCCTGTTGCTCTCATGATTGCTAGCTCACCTCTTTGAAAAACAACTTCTTCATTAGACATATCATTAAAGTCCCACAATCAAATTAATCTCTGATAATAACCGATTTTTCTCTTCTTCTGCACAAATGTTCCGGAACCTCCCGTCTACACATTTCAGCAGTCTATAAGTAGGTCATGTATAGGCCTGCATTCAAATGAGCCCTGCTCAAAGGAGTTCAAAGGAAACATAGCCTGCACAGTCTGTGGTGAATTGAGGGAGAGAGGGGTGGTTTCTGATGAAGAGAGGATGTAGATATAAGACAGGGTTTTGGATGAGAAGGGGAGCAGGGAGCTGGAGGAAGATAGTAAAAAGGAGGTGAAGAAGGGGGAGTGAGGCAAGGTGAAGGAGGAGATGTACCTCTATGGCATGCTGGAATTGCTCATGCTCCTTCTGAAGCTGCTCTGCCTCCTGTAAAGAGCTGGCAGTGATCAGTCCTGCATTCAGCATGGACTCTCCATTACGGATCCAACCCAGCACCTGAAACACACACACACACACACTCATCTCATCAAGACTTGTACGAGAGCACAGTACACAACATACATGTACATGTAGCCCTAACCCCCCCCCCCCCCCCCCCCCCCCCATCACTCAAACACACATACAGAAACAAGACTACTGACATTAATACCATGGGTCAGGGGAGGATCAGGTCAGTTGAGGCATGCTGATACCCCCACCTCTCCACTCCCCCTATGTACACACAGGGTTAGCCTGAAGGAGAATTCCATACCGTCTCCCCCACTCTCTGAGTCAGCAGAAACACCTGGTGTGAATCTGACACACACTGACGGAAAGCTCAACTATTTCTACGTGCTCTCTCAGATTAATGGCACAACACACAGGCCTCCTCCCATCCAGGACACACGTAATCTCTGGCCCTACAACGGCTCAGGAAATATATTAATAAATTAAGGAATAAATACACAGAATAAGATTAACAGATGATGCTCCTGGCCTAGTTTTCTTCCCAATTTTAGGGCAGGACATCTCTAAAGGATTGCTCTACTTTCCCAGCATACACTGTTACAGCCTTCCAGTCACATGGGGGAATGGTGGAAAATGGTTGCTAACTGACTTATTTATTGGCCTTTGAGAAAACAAAACACTATATCCTTACTGAACCTTGAAGGAATGAGGACATGGCTGTCAACACTATGCCAAAAACATGTAAAATCACACCATTTTAAAACCTTCAAACTACCAACAGGGGTTTGGCCAGAACCCAGATGGTATTTTAGGGTGTAAAAACAATTATATATATTCTAAGCCTCCAATTCTTCTTGAATTAGTCAAAAAAACAAGTCACCAACAACTCCAAACCACTTTATTTGCTTTCAAGAATTTATTTGCTATTCAGAATATCACAAATGGTATGGGTTTAGTCCAAAAAAGAGGCACACTTCACCCAATTCAGCCCATGGGAGGTTGTTGGAACATTGTTTTCAAGTGATATTAAAGATTTGGGGCATGTTAAATATTTGCCCCCATGTTGGGCCCTTGGACCCTATTTGTCCACATTGTTTTTTTTATCTTATCAACGATTCAAGTGTGTACATGGTTGGTAGTTTGAGGGTTAGAAATTTGAATATAACAATAGAAGCTATGATATTCTTTGCTACATACCTTTAACAAAATAATTATAATCTCTGTAAAGTCTAATTTAAGGGAGAGCTTCAACATTGTTAAGACTGAACATGTCTTGATAAATCAGCCATAAAAATGGTGGTAAAGCCCATAATGATCGAGTATCATGTTTGATATTCAGCCAGCTGACGTTCTTCCCTCACTGAAAACCGATGAGTCATGGATCATGTACAGACAGTGCTCAGTCTGTCGCTCTGAAGCGTCATGATAACTCCATTACATAATTAAACCGAGGGGGATTCTATGTCAGTGATACTCAGTGAACACATCCTATTAGCCTGAAGATAGGGACACGTGTACAGAATTATACCTGTACCAGTCTTAACCACTGTGATCAATGCTCATACTCTTGTACTAACATATTTAACAATATTATATTTCACCCATCATTTCAACCATCAACAAACTCAGGGATATCAACCATCAACTCATGGTAATCACTTTAATTCAATGAGCAATGCTTCAAATCTAACATTTACACTACAATTGTTATCCTCTTCCTCTACTGAAAGAGGAAGAGAGAGAGAGAGAGAAAGAGAGAAAGAGAGAGAGAGAGAGAGAGAGTGTGGTTACCTGTTTGACCTCGGCCTGTAGGTGGCGTAGTTGCACACACTGCTCCAGGTGGCGGCGGTGCTGCTCGGCAGCCACGTCCAGCTCCTGCTGCTTCTCATGCAGGAACTCCAGCAGGTCCTGCACCCGCGTGGCCATGTCCACATCACGGTCGCACAGCAGCTCCACACCTGAAGGGAGAGATTAGGAAGAGGGGGAGGAGGAGGAGGGATGGAAGGAGAAGGAAAGCAGATGGAGGGAGAAAGGAAAAAAAGAAGGTGCTTGATCAAATACTAGAGTAAACATACACCCTGAAAATGAAAGAGATATCCCATACTAAATATAAAAAAGAAAACATAAAATAAGGTTTCAGGCGTCATCCAGAATAAATAGGTCCATCTGGACTGCAGGTAGAGGAGGGGAGGTAGCTTGGCAGAGGTATAGAGAGATTACACTACCATCATTGACTCCATTTTCCCAGCAGACACATAGCGAAGCTGCCATCAACATTACTTACATTTCACTCCCGCTGTCCAGAACTGCATTGGGCTGGAGAACACAGAGCCTGCACTAGCACTCTGTGTGTGTCTTTCACTCTGATGTCCAGGAGGAAAATAAAGCTTGATTTGCTCTGAGATACGTGCTGGTTATGCAAAATCACTCTCTGTGTTCGTGTGTTTGTGTGTGTGTGTGTGTGTGTGTGTGTGTGTGTGTGTGTGTGTGTGTGAGTGTGAGTGTGAGTGTCTGTGTGTCTGTGTGTTTGTGTGTGTGTGTAGTGTGTGTAGTGTGTGTGTGTGTGTGTGTGTGTGTGTGTGTGTGTGTGTATACACACACACAGCAGCAGCCTGCACTTGTGCAGCATTGCCTAGTGGTTTTACCCAGCGAGATGAGTCTATAGGATTACCAGATGAAATCTGCTCGTCTGGCTGGGCCTGCTGTGCTTGGCTCTTCAGCTCCAGTAGCTGGGTTAAACTGCCTTTCCCCTCCCTCTCTCCCTCTCTCCCTCCCTCTCAGCACAGAGCTGACCTGGCCTAGCCTGGAGCTCATCTGCTCCTCTCCACAGCATTGGCAGGAGCAGAGCTTTAAGCCATCTAATACACATACAGACCCTGCTAACCTGATAATGCAATGCTGCAGATCAAACCACAGCAGCGGGGACAGAATTATGATAGTGATTGGTCGAAGTAAACAGGTCTGTCCAGAAGTGGATGTAAACTACCATAACTGGGCATGATGCTGGGATAAACTACAGGTGCATCTCAGTCAGTAACTGACATTGAAGAGGAAAGCATGGTGGAGTGCAGGTGAAACCTGACACAGCATGTAACCACAAAGAGTATATGTAAATACAATAGGTGTGTGTGAGAAAGAGTTTGTTTATATTTGCCTGAGTGAGTGTTGTGTTGTACGGTAGGCCTACCGCACTGTGTGTGTGTGTGTGTGTGTGTGAGAGAGAGAGAGAGAGAGAGAGAGAGAGAGAGAGAGAGACAGAGAGAGACAGAGAAAGTGAGAGTGTGTGTGATCATCCTCTACACTCACCAGAAGCCTGCACTTCTGTGACGTACTGCAGCAGCTCCTGTCCCTGGTGAATGACGTCGAAGGTGAGGTTGTTCATGGTGAGGGCCTTGTCAGCGTGGTGCTGAAGTCTCTGTTCCGCCAGTGTCAGGTCCTCAGTGTCAAATTCACTCATCTGCTGAGACAGCTCCTCATTCCACGACTCAAGGTCCGAGATGATCTGTGTATGTTTGATAGGGGAGGCAGGTTAGGATATCGCGCGCACATACACACACACACACACACACACACACACACACACACACACACACACACACTACAGCAGGGTAAGAGTAACAGGATACATACTGTATACATAATGTCTACCTATTAACAAAACTAAAGTCAAGCTGACAAGTGTTGAGTGTTCTCTCGAATCATACAATTCTCCTTTGGCCATGGAAACACTCAGACAGGAGGTTGACATGACAGCAGCCTTGTTAATGGAGATCCTGTGATGTTAGTACTTGTTTGAGTGCCCACACACGCTGGTTGAAGGGTGAATCATGAACCAATCACATCCATCCTGGCACTGTGATGGCACTGGGCTCTCCCCCTACTGCAGTGCTTCACTCTACCCTCCAAACCCATTTTAGAGACCAAGGACCAAGACGGCAGACGAGAGTGCCTATTCCTTTTGTAGCTATCCCCACAATGAAATATGAATTGCTCCCCATACAAATGTACTCTTTATTTATTTTTTTATTTTATAAAATCAATACAGTGAGGTTCCAGAGACACGCTGGCACTGGTTTCCATTCCAAACGTGTATCGCCATTGCATTCAGCTGCTCCTCCGCCAAATTGCTAAAGAGCCAAATGCAAAGAATGTGTCAGATAGAAATGCGAGACTCAATAATGTCAGGACATATGATCGGCAAGGGAAAACTATGGAAAAGTGATCGGGGGTCATGCAATATAACCCAGCATTGCAGCAGACGTAACACGCCACTGGATCAGAGTGGTAGATGAGAATGAAAATGAGAAGCTTAGACAGCTGCCTTCATCCACTCAAATGAGTGAAACCTCAGGATTGGGAGAGGAGAGGAGAGGTCTGTCGGAATGAGAGAATGAGAACGAGAAGAATTCTTCACGTAAGAGGTCTATTGGAATGTATGAATTCCTGATTCTCTCCACTGGGCCATTTCATTTCCTCCAGCTCCTGTTGCTCCTGAGGCTGAACTACAGAAGAGCTCGTGTGAGGAGGGTGCTGGCCAGCAGGAGACGGTCCCATGGGGGGAGGTCAGCGCACAGAGCTAATGGTTGCTTAATGGGAGGCAGAAATGCTCTCTTTTTGTTTCTGTCCTAGTCAGAGTGGCCGATGAGCATGAATACACTTCCTTCAGCTTTGATACATATCCTTCCTCACGGAGCTGAACCGAGAGTTAACAATCAAGCCATGAGAATTTCTCAGAATTACTGTAGCTGCCTGGAAGTGATTGCCCACATGATTCCCCAACTCAAAAACACATCAACAACACAACGATGGATTTTGTCATTCAATATCATTCCTTATCATCATCCACTTTTGTATTTTCTGTAATTTTCTGTATTGTAACTTTGCAACAAAGCACAAAGGTGATTGGACCCATATTGCCATGTGCTCTATACATAGTTGTATTTGTTGTTGACCAACCGAGTCTCTTTCACCATCCAAACTTCTAAGTGGTATCATCATTAGAGGTGTAGATCTCAATATTCACCTCTGTCAATATCAGACATGCTCTTCCTTTGTTTACAATATGAGCAAGTCAGAGCTGCTACCAGACAGACACCATTATTTCCATAGCACTTCTAAGACTACGAACTGTCAGCCCTTAGAACAAAGCATTAGAAGCATTAGAAGTCTAGAGTACCAAAAACTCAGAAATACAAACAAATCCAATAACTCAGATCTTCAATAAACTGCAAATCTCTTCTGAAAAAGTCTTAGAGTGAAACCACTGTATGTCCATTAAACTCATAGGCACATTACGACAGGTAAAGCTCCCTCCCAGGCATAAATACCACAAGCTTTTAGCCTCTTGTAGTATCTTTTCTTCACCTGCCACTCTCACAGCCAGCACTTACCGGGCTCTCACAAAGCAGAGTAAAATCCCCTCGCTGAGCTGACAGACCATCTTTCCCGGCTGCTGGCTCTCTGGCACATGGAGACTGCTCTGCTCTGGACTGCCCTTCCTGATCTCTGACACTGTGTGCCTCACGCCCCCTCACCTCAACCTGCACACTCTCCAAGCCTCTCCCGTGGGAGCAAGGAAGCAGAGGTGTGTGTGTGTGGGGAGGAGTGGAGGGAAAACAAAAAGTTCTCCACTCCTGCACCGCATGCCCTAGTGCTGTGTCATACTGACAGACTAACAGACACGCCACTCCCAGGGCTCACGTGTAGAGCTACTGTGCAGGCTTTACTGTACTGTGCCTCTGGGGTGAAGTCTGTAGTGTACCACTATGGCAATGTCTTACCTCAATGTGAGGTTGGATGCATGGATATACAGTACCAGTCAAAAGTTTGGACACACCTTCTCATTCAATGTTTTTTTTAAATTATTTTCTACATTGTAGATTAATATTGAAGACATCAAAACTATGAAGGAACACATATGGAATTATGTAGTGAACAAAAAAGTGTTAAACAAACCACAATTTTAGATTCTTCAAAGTAGCCACCTTTTGCTTTGATGACAGCTTTGCACACTCCTGGCAAGTTTGTGTCCAAACTTTTGACTGGTACTGTACATGCTAGAATGATGTGTTTCTAAGTACTGACCAATATTTCATACACATAATTAAGGGTTCTTTAACTTCTCTTGGGAAATATATAGGAAATATCAATTGAAGAACCCCCAGTACATATGTTATTGTAATCTCCAAATGTGGTGTAGATTTCCATAACTAATCTGTCCTCCTTTCTGTTTCACAGTGTCTCCTTTACTTTCAGTTCCCCCTACACATACAGACACAGCCACAGCCCTCAATGACTCACCACTTCAGTACAATAACTTCCCAGAACTTGGGATAACTTCATGAATATCGGTCTCTGCCTCTATGCTCAAGGCTATAAGTTCAAAGGCTGTGCTTAATTTTCTGGGATGTGAATCAATATCTTTCATCAAATATGCCTCAGCTCCTTTGATCACAACACAGGAAGGAGAGAGATATTAGCTCAACAGCAGCAAGGAACCATTTTGTCTCACAGCAGGGATTCAAGGCTTTGCCAGACAAAATTGTAACATAAAAAGAGCAGGGAGTTAAAATAGCAATGAATCACTCCACAAAACTGTCAAGTGGAATTACTGTTGATACAATTGTTTGTTGCCACTGAAAAATCCGGAGTACCAACAAAAAACGTCATTTGCACCGAAATACACCTACAACTACAGTTCAAAGTACCAATGCCTGTGTGAAGCTAAAACATGCCATGTTTGAATAATTGGGCAAACAGAGCCAACAAAGGACATGTGGTCCACTCACGTCGATGGCGTCCCTCTCGAAGATGCGCAGCTGCAGGAAGAGCTCCAGCTTGATCTTCCTCTCCTGGAAGAGCTCCTCCATCTGAGCCTGGGCCTCATCCAGCTGCTGCAGCACACTCTCGATGTGGGCCATGGAGCTGTTGTGGGGCGTCTTGTTACTGGAGATGGCCGAGTCCCTGTGTGGAGGGGGTCAGAGGTGAACAAAGGAGTCACAAACACATCACAAACACCTGTTGAAATTACACGGACATAATATGGTGGGATTGTTGTTACTGTTTTAACTATATGTTAGACGATGACGCGTTCTTGGACGAGCTCCCCAGAAATGTACCTCTGTTGCCAGTTAGTAGCGTACAGTGCTATCAGTGTCTCTTAATAGTAGGGTGAATGTAGCCTAAGGGGACAATGTTATTGCTGTACGTAGTTGGCTCAGGTCTAAAAAAGTACAAAAACAACCATTGCATTGTTACCATCACTGAGGGTGGTATAGTATGTACAATTAGTTTTCTTAAATGGAACATCTTGCATTCACCAGGAATGGGGGGCGGGGGGGGGGGGGGGGTATAGGTGAGAGAGTGAAGGGAAATGGGAGTGCTCTTCACATGAGCCAATCCCATTTTATGATGTGAACACTGCTGAATTGCTATGGGTATTGCCATCTCCAGCAAGTGTTACTGTCGCTACCTGAGCTGCTGGATGAGGTCCTCTCCCTCCTTGATGACGTTGACGGTGGCCTGCAGGGTCGTCTGCTGCTGCTGGCTGAAGCGCTTGATAAGGTCCTGCACAGCCTCCACAGACTCTGCATACACGTCATCCAGCAGCTCCTTCTGCAGCTCCTCCAACCAGGTCCACAGCTGCAGGGGACACACACACACACACACACACACACAGCCAATCAGACACACACACACACAATGGTAGTGCTACAGAAGGGCCAGAGGTCAAAGTCAGCCAATCACACGAGAATGCTTTAATGCTACAGGGAAATGGTCGCCCGGTAGAGGCTTGTAAAGGTCAAGTAGCTGGCCAGTCTCAAGACAACATGATGTCATACGGTAGCAGGAAAGAAAGGGAGGGAGAAATGTGTGGGAAAGGGAGGGTGGGAGACAGATGAAAACTAAAGAGGGGGAATAGGGATCTAAGAGAGAATAAAAGGCATCAGAGACAGATAGATCGAGACGCAGAGAGATACTGTGCAGAGACACAGGGACAGGGAAATAAAGGGGGAGAGATAGCGAAATAAAAGAAGTGAGATAGATTCAGAGAGTTGAACGAGATGTGTACCCAGTCAGACTACAAGCTGTGTGTTTTCTGAATGGTCAGAGCCGTGGGTCATTCTAGAGGATTAACCATCTGGTAGTGTTGGCACAGTGGACCAAAGCTCTAGTACCGGCAGGAGGGGGACCTCACCCTGCCCAATCTACCACCCGCATGTGTTGTTCCATTTCCTACATCTCGATTTTTCCAAAACACACAAAAGACAAACACACAGGCTAAGAGCCCTCCCCCTCCGAGTTTGGAACGGCCTAATCCCAAAACCACCGTAGCCAACAGATGGGTGATATTACACCATATGGATACATTAAAGAAATGATTCCTTATGAGTATTATGTCACCAACCACTGTATGAGTCATGTACACACAACATAAATGTCAACCCTTTACTGAGCACAGAACTCCATTGCCAGTGCAGAAAGGTTAATGCTGCTCATCTATGTGTGCATTAATAATGACAGATGGGAGCTACTGTACACAGATCTCATGCTAGTTTCATACACAACAAGAGCTTGAAGTGTTTGTTGTGACAATTACAATAAGCTCATATATAATAAACTCTCAAACAGTGTCATGAAGCCTCACCTCCGAGTAAAGTGGCTCAGTGAAGTGGAAGAAACACAATTTTACACATGAGAAGTCTTTAAAAACACAACCTACTTTCATTGCAAATAGAGACATGACAACTTACAGCTTTGCCACGGAGACATTTCAAAAACAGCTTCCTTAGTTGTGACAATATTGTAGCTAGAGGATCCGAGGCGGATAGAACAATGTTTTGAGTGGAGAGGGAGGACAGCTGCAGGATCTGTTCAGCCTGTGTTGTAGGTGTGTGTTATGCTCAGGAAACGACCCCTCTGTCAGTGTCAGAGTCTCATTGGGCAGCCCATCCGCAGTCACAGGAGAACTTGACGCGCACACACACACACACACACACACACACACACACACACACACACACACACACACACACACACACACACACACACACACACACACACACACACACACACACACACACACACACACTTCCCTGTGTGGGCTGACCTGTGGTAGCTGATGTCATAAATTCTTTATGCCACTAAACGCATGTATCAAGCCTCTTATTACTGTATGTCATATATTTCACAATACTTACTTTGGCTTGGGGCTACGGGAGGTTCTACTCCCTGAAAGGAGGCACTTAAACTTTCCTCACTGTAAGCACTGAGACATGAAGAACCCTCTCCCAACCCTCCCCAGAGGAATCCACTTCGGACGTCATCATCATGTCAAAAGGGATATAAATATTACAACATGTAGCTGACAGGTCTTAATACAGGCTGTTTTGTCACTTTGTCAAAAGTGTGGGTGGTTGTGATAAATTCTATCAAGATAGCAGGCCCACCGTTGTACAGTAGAGCCATTGATCTAATACCAGTTCTGAAACGGTTGAGAAGAGCTCCTACCTCTTTGACGTGAGTGTGGAAGGCCACAGACATGTCCAAGAGGACCTTGCGCTGCTCCACGCGCCTCACAAAGTCTTGGATGCGGTCCTCCAGCTGGTGGGCGGCCTGGTAGATTTCCTCTGGGTCACACTCGCCCGTCTGGGCCAGCTGCTCCGCCGCCTCCAGAAGCTTGTCAGCGTTGGTGTAGGTGTTCTGGACACAGGAGAGAGGGGACAAGGTAGTCACATCAGGGTTGGCACATCAGAGGTATACAGAGGCAATTCTAATGTATGAACTGCAGAATGAATTGTTTGCATTTGGACAGGGATAACATTGTTGAAATGCTCTGATCTGAGCTGTTCAGGTGGACTGGGGAAGAGAGGGTAAGTAGTTTGCTTAAGCATACCTGGGCCACTTCCTCAAAGTCTTCATGCCTCTTCTGCAGAGCCCGAGCTCGGTGCAGGGACTTCCCTACTCCTGTGTGCTTACTGAGGAAGGCCTCACCGTGGTTCTCTATCCAGTCCAGCACCTGCGTGCACACGTGCAAACACACACACACGCGCACACACACACACACACACACACACACACACACACACACACACACACACACACACACACACACAGGGGCAACAAACAGGATGAGAGACCAAGAAAGAGAAGTGGACATCGAGCGCTGAGAGGCTTACTCCACTGCCTGGTGAAGGCTGCTATTAGGGTACTAGACTAATGTGTTGTAGGCTTACATCCAGGGGAGAGACAGCTGTTGGGTCCATAAGCACAGATTCTGGCATGAGCTCTGCAAATGTGGGATATGTAACACATGCACGATAGGCACATTTATGTGATGGGTCCCTGGTCAGACATCGGCCAGAATGTTATTGCTGTGGGGCGAGAGCTGCTGAACCACTAGGGGGTGCTTTGGGACCTCTGGAGCAGGAGTGCGACAGATCTATTCAGACCATATCAAAGGCTGCCATAATGCCCTCACATCCAGACCCACCCTCTCTGCAGAGACGTGCCAAGTCAGAGGGTTTTAATGCGGAAACATGGAAGAAGAGATCCATAATCCATTACAGAATAACGTGTCAGCGTTTATACGGCTGAGATAATACATCTTAGTTAATAATTGCCTTATTATCTATTTAACAGATGGCCAAGGCAATCGCCTTCCGTTTTTTATGCCGAATGCACATAATTTTGATGATGTTCTCAAGGTCTCGTCTCAAGAACACATCATTCTATGGGACATAAGGAACACCCAACACATTATATGTGGCAGTAAATTGGATTACCATGGCAACTACGACCAGGAGAGAAAGAGGAGAAAGAGAAGGAGAGAGAGAGAGAGGGAGCATGCCCACAGGGCACCCAGAAGTAGAAAGCAGCTCTGTTCTAATCACAAGGCCCTGTGAGGCCGTCGCACAGAAAATATTATCACTCAGAGAAGCCGCAGGAGTGACTGAAAATGCTTTGAAGAAAGTGTAGATGGCTAAATGTACTCCTCCTCAAATTACACACAGTTCCATTCGGTTTGGAACGTGCATGGAAATAATTTTCTGAATGAAGGAAGGTATATTATGGTGCAGATATGTCTCTGACAATGATGTAAAACTGAATAGTACTCTTTTTGATTTCCTTATATAAAAACATAATCATATATTTTAAAATTTGAATACAGAAATCTGTGTGTGTGTGTGTGTGTGTGTGTGTGTGTGTGTGTATGTGTGTGTGCATGCGTGCATGCCTGTATGTGTCTCCTACCTGCTGGACGTCCTGTTGGAAGACACAGAGCTGCAGGCGCTGGTGCAGGCGGACCTTGCGGTGCTGCCAGATGTTCTCCAGCTGTCTCTGGTGGTGCAGTACCTCGTGGATGATGTCCAGGACGTGGTGCACTGCCTTGGAGTAGTTGGCCGAGGCTGTCAGCGTGTCGGCACTGCCCGGGGTCAGTGGTCGCTGCAGCTTGTCGAGGAGAGACTTGCCGTCTTGGCTCACCTGTACAGGAGAGGACAGAGGTCAGAGGGAAGCTGACATTAACTTACACTCCATTTTGAGAAGGCTTCCAAATCAAGTGGAAGTTAGCTACAGATTTATGTTCTTACTGAGCACAAATAATCGACTAATCAATGCATACATTATATACAGAGCGTATCTGTGAACTCAGGTGTAGGGCTGTTGAATATAGTAAAAGCAGGCCCCATACACTGACCTCAGAGTAGGCTGTGGTGATGTGCTCGTAAAGCCCCTGGTGGTGGTGAATAGTATCTTCTAGGTCCTGGAGTTCTGAGGGCAGGTCCCCCTCTCCACACGCCTTACACCAGGGCTCCACATTACTCATGTACTGTTAGGAGACAGCAGATACACACAACCATGTCAGACATCTCAAATCACAGGAGGGTCAGGTAAGGTGATGGGAATGATATGTGTTTGGGTGTCTAACAGATTCATATTCAGAACACTGGGCAATTTGCAGCTGTATAAACACATAACGCACATAACAATGTCAGGCGTATCTGAACCACGAGAACCACTGGAAGGTTAATGCAAATTCACATGATTGACAACCAACAATAAACAATTCTCCATTTCAGAACAATTAAACAATGTCACAACAATTAACCAAATCATTTGTATGTTCAAAACACCAAATCACAGCAGGTAGATACCATTCACAAACTTCAAACTCCACTCACTTCTTTTCAACAAAATAAATATGCAGAGATAAAGCTTTGCTACTGTTCTTTTAGTTCTACTGTCTATCAGCCTATTACAGATTCATGGCAGGCAGGGAAAGAAACATAATGCCATGCATGCAGCCTCACGGCGGCTCCTAGCTCAAGCTACAATGCCATTACAGAGATAGGAAACTATACTCCATCTGCTCCTGTGGGAGCCTGGGAGAGGAAAGTAGAACAGAGGGTACGGCACTTCAGCATAATAGTGATACACAACAACTGATTATTCTAAAATGGGAGGGCGAGGGGAACTGGAGATGAAAGGAGTACACAATAATCTCATCTGATTCTCTGTGTCTCCCATCTCTGGGTTCCTCCCCAGACCATCCCCCAGCCCCAGTCCAGACTGGAAGCTTCATCACAAACAGGGTAAATAGCAAACAACAACACAGCTAAGAAACTAGCCCACAGAGGCATAACCCAAACAAGCATGCATGGTCATTTACATCAATATTTGACATCCTTAGGGATAATGTAGTACACAGACCAACACAAACCTCTATACGGTAATGCTCCACACAATGCTATTAGTATGATATAGTACGTGTCTGAACTTGACCTCATTAAGTGCAGTTGAAGTAAAGAGAGAAGAAAACAGAGAAGGAAATGGAGAAAAGGGTGGAGAGAGAAAGACAAGAAGAAAGAGGTAAGTGAGAGACAGAGGGAGGAGAAATATAAAAAGAGAGATAGACAGAACCAAAAAAGAAGTGTGTGTGTGTGTGTGTGTGCCTGCGTGCGTGTGTGCGTGCGTGCGTGCCCATGCCCATGTGTGCACTCCTCACCTGGTCAGCCTTCTGGTGGAAGGTGGCGGACATCTCCAGCAGGGTGCTGCGTTCGTCCAGGGCAGCGGCGAAGGCCTTCCACTCCTGCTCCAGCTGGCCTGAGATCTGCTGGATCTGCTGTGAGGCGTAGTGGCCCGACTCCAGCAGCCGGTTCCCCACCGACATGATGCGGTTGATATTTACATAGACATTCTGTAGGGGAGGAGACAGAGACATACATCAGACCAGGGGTAGGCCACAGTACAGGGAGGGCCTGAGTCAATAAGACCCCCTATAAGGCTGTGAGAGGCTGGTGAGATGTTAGCACAGGACACCCGGCCCTCTCCAATTCAAACACAAACACCTAGGGCCTATTACTCACTACGGCCTTCTCCAAACAAAAACAATAGCTTGGCCTCTATTCTGTAACAGCAGACAAGGAGGAGGAGGAGGAGGAGAAGGGGGGCAGTGAACTTGAAACAGCCAATGAAAGGACCACCATTGTGCTGAATCTAAGGGGCTACCTTGCAAAACAAAACAAAAAATACACTGTATCTTACTACAGAGATGGTGCAGACCAAAATCCTTATTTTGAAATGTCAGGGAAGTTCAAATCATTCTCTTGAGGAAAATGTAGGGGTTTTCTGCCAAAGATACACTTTACTATACAGATTACAGATGAAAATACTCAAAAATACATAAATACATAAAATACTTAAAGATTGTGCCCTAGAACAGAATAAACCCTAACTGAGCCCCCCCCCCCCCACACACACACACAACCAGTCAAAGCTGATCCTGAGTATGCAGCTGATGTTACTTATCCTGTGAAGCGTAGCAGACTAGCGTGGCTACACCCATGGGAGTGGAGGAAGTCCCTCTAGTCTGACCACATGTCCACATGCTTCCACTCAGTCAGCCAGGCCTGCTTGCCACAGCAGTGTGTGTGGCTGGGTGGGGAGAGGAGAGGGGAGGGGAGGGGATGGGTGGGGAGGGGAGGCCCGCATAGCAGGAGATCCTGAGACAAGGAGGTTCAGTCATGGGTCATCAGTTCCTCCTCTCCTTTGTCATCCATATCACAGTGCTAATCTGGGGCTTTAGGGCTAGACTTTAGGGCTAGGGCTTAGACTGCTGCTCATAATGTAGCACCTTAGGATGTGCTCATAACATCACACCACTTCCAATCTAAAGAGAAGTGACTTCAACAATGCACAGAGTGAGCAACAGAGACAGTGGGCACCTCCTTCTACTCCTAATGGATAGTGAATAGCCTGATATTTCAGTAAAAAGACCAAGTCTCCATATTTGTCAGTGATAGGCATCTCTTTCATGTGGTCAGAGCAACAACGTTACCCGGATGGTCTAATAAGGTGTTTATGGGAAAGGAGTGCTGCTGTAGAGGTCTCTGTGGGCACTGCATGCTGGGTAATTACGCAACCCACAGGCATCTGTCAGTTCGGGATCAATACCCTCCATATACACTCAATACACACCATCAGCATCAGCCAACTACAGACACGCACATACAGTACACATATACACAACACGTACACACATATACACACACACACACACACACACACACACACACACACACACACACACACACACACACACACACACACACACACACACACACACACACACACACACAAAATAATGAGAACAAAAACATTTCTCTTTCAGTTGGACTCAAAGCTGTTTTGGTAAGATAGCCATGGATCAGCAAACACAAATTAATTATTCTATTAACAGGGAAGACTGTTAGCATTCAATTACTGCTTGTGGAAACAATTATGGGTCTTTGTTACCTCATTTTAATCTAAATGAGAGGCTTTAAAAAAATCTGACAAAACACCAATGTGGTTGAAAACAGAGGTGGATCCTCATTATAGTAATCCATGGCAGTGGAATATCAGTGGCCAATGTTAAACATCTCTGTAGTGCAAACCTAGTCTTACATAAGACTTCCCAAATGGACGTCCACCGTAACAATGTGTTCAATTAATGTTTTTAACATAATAGCATTGTTACAATTTCAAAATCACACATAGAAAAAAAAATCGGGAAGCATTTTCATGACTACCACAGCTTTTTTCAAAACTGACCTTGAATGGCTTTACCCATTTCCACCATAATGGGTCGCACTCATAGACAGAAAGACAATAACAGTTATTTGCATGATCAATGCACTATCACGTGAATAAAAGCCTGTACGCATTCAGCCTGCAAAGAACAGACATCTACTGTACCCTTTATTTCACATATTTCGAAACGTAGGCTTATTACATTTGTTTTCCTGAAGGCTACAGATGATGATTACAGACATTTGGAACACTTTTGTGAGTAACTCGATTGCTTGTTTGAAGCCAGGAGACAATATCAACATTGTTTTTAATGTGGTTTGCATGGTGAAGCATAACAGCCGACAGATTTGTCTGTGGACTGGTCTGACGCAGTTGCGTCAAATGCATAGCCACTGAAAGAAGAAATGATTTTGTGTCCACTTTTACTTTTGAGCAAATATGTATAATTATATTTCATTTAATGTCATTATTGCTTCAGATTTGTGTTCTGTTTTACTTCTTATCAAGCATTGGGGTTTCCCAATGTCATATACATCATTCTGTGTACTTTAGTTAGTAATGATGGCCCGGGGATTTTATTGTTAAAAGCTTGAGGGTTATGAAAGGCTATTCACTATGCTATGTACAGCATCATGTCCAGCATGGTTTCAAAGGGTATCTGACTCATATAGATGGGAAGGAACCCTGTTTCAGATACAACTGGACAAGCACACTGACTGCCACACAAGTGCAGCAGCCACACACATAGGGCCGGGGCAGGGGACATCTGACCTGCACATACAAATGCCTCTGGCTCCAATGACATCTGTGGAGCATTAGAAATGTGGATAAATAACAGGACTATATGACTTCCTTGATGTGAAACAACAGCATAGTAGACTACCCAGAGAGAGGGGAAAGGGGGTATATTATAGGCTTAATCTAAACCAGCCTAAAATGAAAGTAAACACCAGGTCAGGGCTCTAGTAGTCTTCATTCACTGATCACATTACAGCATGAAAGCTTATCCACACTCCACAGCATACCACAGGACATTCCTCTCAAGCACAGAACATATTGGCCATGCAGGGGAAATGGCCATAGAGAAAAATCTCAATTGGTGCTGTAACTATTTGATACAAAAAGGCACATAGTGGTGCTTGAGTCAGTGAATCTAAAATAAACAGTGAGTGTAATATGCAATTATCAAGTAATAACACTTTTACCCAGTGCTTTTATACAGTACATACTTAACACCAGGCTGTAAAATAAAGGGTTACTCAAATTGGGGTCCTCTGAGAACATCTAACTAACCTTTATGACTTGATAACTAAGACAAACATTTCTGTTAGACAGAAATCCAGCCAATTACAGCATGTTTTAAGGGATTCAAATAGACTTGGACATATTCATTATGTGTTTGCATGGCCTGCAATCAAGTTGCTGGGTTCGCATTCAATTAATGATGTCATCTTGGGGGTCGCAAAACTAAAACCCCTGGATTACTGAAAAACCCAGAAAGTAATACAGCAATCAAGAGCCAATTTACTGTAGCCAGGGCTTGAACACGGGGTGACACATTTGAACATGATAATCACTGAGTTTCCGGTGTAAACAAACAGCAGCATTAGCAGAAAGGAGAGACTCCATCAGGATTACACAGGAACTAATCAATGAGGACACAGTAATGGAGGACTTGGCACATGCACCATAACTGAACTGTTAAGCTATAAGGAGGTGGTGGTGGGATGGGGGGATATCTTCAACAGGAAGCACCTGGGATGGCTGGAGCTCTCTTGAATGAGGAACTTGGCTGCAAAATCTTAGTGTTTTTTTGTTTTTAAAACAATTCCAGTGATTCATGTTTAAAGGACACTCTCTCTTGGTCACACAAGCCTAAAGGTCAATGCCAAGTCCATTATAGCATTATTCTGTTAAGGTATATAGCTTTTAAAATGGTTTTATTGTGCTCCATCTGCTTTCCCATAAAAAGGTGTATTGAATTATGGTCAGTAGATGAGGGAAAATCCCTTTCAAAGTGGCAACATAAAGTGCAGTGTTACAACGACCCCCTAGGGGGCAGAATACCATCATATCTCCATCCCTTGCATAGCATATTTCCAATTGCATAATCATAGATGGTCATATCATTTGCATTTCTCTCAAGCTTCCTCCCCAATCTAATTTGCTGCAGTGGATTCTAGTCTAGCCTTGAATATTGACTGGATATTTAAAACGTGTGATTTTCCACAACAGTGAACACATTAACACAGTGTGATTAGTACTTTGTTACTGCTGCCTGCCCAATGCCCATAATGCTCACAACTGTCCCGTCTCACACACACACACACACACACACACACACACACACACACACACACACACACACACACACACACACACACACACACACACACACACACACACACACACACACACACACACACACACACACACACACACCACTCCCCACTGCCATTTTGCTATCACAGTCTAACTAGCAACTGGCTGAACCTTTCCAAAACAGCCATTAGCCTCACAGTGGCCGTTGTTCAGGGACTAGCCTGAGCCTCACACTATTTCCAGCAAACAGGAAGCATGGCATCCTGGGGAAGAATGGGTGGAGGTGGAGGGGCGTCAGTCCCACTGTCCCCGAGTCCCAGTGTTGACACTGCACTCTGATGGCTAAGTCATGCACAATAATGCCTGTGTGACCACGGCTGGCCGCATTGGCCTGGGTGATCCCACTGCTGGGCTTGTCAGGTTAGTGCAAGCTACAGTGGCTTTGCAAAAAACAACTTGATCGACCTCTAGTCTGCACTCTGCACCCTCAATCTACTGTAAGATGTATGGACTGATACAATTCTATATTATATAGAGGAACATAAAGAGTAAATAATACAATACTGTACGTATGGGAAGAACTGAGTACAAAAATATAATAAAAGACAAACAAACAGATCAAAAACTGGAAAAACAGACCATCATTAAATCCATTAAAAAAAAAAAAATCTAAACATAACTTCTCTCACACAAACGTAGTGTAGGAGCCAGGCTTTCCACAGTATGTGCTTGTGCCTTTACTATCCCCTGTGTAGTCACATGAGCAGCAGAGATGGGGGGCCATGGCAGGGCAGGGCAGATCACAGGGGAGGCCTGGGAGGCCGAATGATTTATGACCCGCTGTTCCTCTACACAGAACACAGGCCCTTTAAACCCTGCAGCAGGTCCCCACACAGACAGGCATCACTGGCTTCTCTCTCTTTCTCTCTGTTTCTCTCTGTCTCTCTCCTAGTGGGAGGACTGTTAAATCCTGAACATTATGTGGCTATAATATTTGAGGGGTATCTTTTTTTAAACTCTAGAACGTTCGATAGTGTGTAACTGTTTTACCCAAACATTATGTGGCTATGTGTTATGGGGTGTCTATTTTAACTGCAGAAGGCTTGATCATGTGTTACTGTCAGTGCAAAGCAACTAGATAATCATATAGGCTACTGAAGCTTATTTTGACTGCCAGAAATGAGTTTCTTCTTACTGTTTGTTTTCCTCTGGGACTCTAGCTGTGTGTGGAAGCTGAAGAGAGTGTGTGATGTAATGCTTGCATAGAGGAGTAAAAATAAGCCTCCACACATTGCCAAAAGCTCAGGGTAGTTTGTGGAGATGTGTGTGTGTGTGTGTGTGTGTGTGTGTGTGTGTGTGGGGAGAAAGAATAAGGTAGTGTGGGGGGCTCTTACCATACAGTTCATGGCAAAGTGATTGTGCTGGGTCTGGAGCTCCACGGCGTGCTGGTGGTTGCCTCCTATCTCTGTGTAGCTGGTCAGGAACAGGCCCTTGTTGTGCATGATCCAGTCAAACATCTGTGCGCACACACACACACACACACACACACACACACACACACACACACACACACACACACACACACACACACACACACACACAGACACACAGACACAGACACAGAAGCAGAGAGACACAGAGATATCATCATTAGCAGGCTCATCTAACACAGCTCCAGGGGTGGAGATAGAGGGAGTCAGAGTCACTACGACCTGGGGCATGTTTGGCTTCTCAGTGAGGCATGGCACTGTATGCAATAACTATAGGGTGTGTGTCACCCTGGAGGGACCTCTAACATGACAAACCCCAGTATGATAGCATACAACAACACAGCGCAATGAGAAGGCCCTGATGTGTGTACTGCAATTAGCCACGGCCTCTCATTGGTGCTGCTGACCTCTGCAATCTTTGGGGAGTAGTCATTGGCTAATGAATGGGGACAACACTGACAAGCCTGAAGAGGATGATGGGGGGGGGGGGAGCAGTGTAATTACAGTTTTTCTGACTAACTGACAAACATGCTTCCACAGCAGGCGTCTCCATCTGCCTGGAGCATCTGTGACATCCATAAAGATATGTCTATACTTTCAAGTCATACGCCGTTACTTAGTGAACAAACATCATTACGTGTGTATTTAGCAGATTATGTTTGTCTGGCTGAATTGCCATGAACTACTGTTCGTAGTGTAAATCTAGCTTCACTGCAGTGATGCCAGCCGTTATCCAGTACCCACCTTCTCTGCGTCCTGCTCAAAGAGCCGCAGCTGGAAGCACTGGTCCAGTTTGAGCTTGCGCATGTGCCACAGTTGTTGCAGGTGCTGCCGCGTGCCATGTAACTTTTCCAGCAGGGCTGTTACTTTGGGCACCAGGTTGTGCGCGTCGGTGTGGCTGGCGTGACTGTCATTAGCGTCGGAGCTGCGGTTAGCGTAGCCCTCACTGGCCTGTAGCCTCTGGAGCAGCCTGCGCCCCTGCGTGTCCAGCTCCTCCACCGAGGCCTTGGTGGCTCTCTTCTTCAGTGCCGCGTGCTCCTCCATCATGCGCCGTGACCCCTCCAGGTCCCGGGGAAGGTCGCGCTGCGCCAGTGTCTCCTGGAGCTCCTCTAGACGTGCCAGGGCACGGGCAGCATCTCCAGCAAACTCCTCGAATGCCACACGCACCTCTATCCATTCTTCGTGGTCGTACTCCAGGCTGCCCTCGAAGTCCGCCGTCAGCTGGGAGGGGTCCACCACCTTGGTCAGTCCCTCTAACGACACCATGACTGTCTGAGGAGGGACAGATGGATGGATGGATGGATGGATGGAGGGATGGAGAGAAGGGAAAAGGAGTTGAGTCACTTACTACGCATGCTAGAAAAACATCACTCGTAATCCACTGATGATGAGGGAAGAGAGACACTCAAGTTACAGCCTATTGCATGTGCCTATTGCATAATCACTGGTCATAATGAGTTCCATTCAAACTCATCATCATCAACATCATATTACTAAACCAATCAAACGTTAACAGATGCCTTCATTATTGCCATAAGATATGTTTTGATAGGGGCGAGAAATGTCTGTTCCCACCCAATTTAAATGTAATATGTGTGTAATGTACTATATATAACAACATATCATATGTCCCATGTTTAACTGAAAGAGGGACAAAAACATTCCAGAGGTTTCAGCAGCAGCAGCAGTCGTGTGTTATCAATAATACCACAGAATCCACATGAGTCCAACCCCCCTGGGACGGGCTGGGAGAGCAGACATCAACACAGCATCCGCAGCTCTCTCAAATCCCCATTCATGTGTTCTCTCTGTGTTCTTTAGCATCAAGCTTTGACGACTAACCCCAATGTGGATATCGCTAATCAAACGACCCTCTTTACTGTTGCAATGAGACGATGCTCCGTGTCCCATATATCCTATTTCCACACTAAATAGGTCATAACTAAATTTAACAGCCCCAGCTTCCCACATGGGACTTTGTAATTGGACAGTGAGGCTGTGACAAGAAATATTCTGACACCACATCCCCAAATAGGGCTCGTAACATCCCCAAATAAGTCGTATGAAACTTCAATGAGACTTTAATTAAACTTAAAAGCAAACATTAATTTAGCTTAAAAACAACAAACAACGTTCAGACTCATGGTCACATGGTTTCCAACACCGGAGGTTTCAAACATAGTCTCAGCATAGAGTATAAAAGACAACATAATCTCTTTAAGAAAATGTGTTGAATCTTCTAACCCACTCAAAGCGATAGGTACACAACGTTGGGACCTACCTCAAATTCAAACTTGGAGGTGCCGAAATTAGTCCTCTGTTTCTGCCAGAAGTTGTCTGGCTTGATGATGAGGGCGATGTGGATGCAGGAGGGGAAGGACTCCTGCAGGATCTTCAGCAGAGGCTTGATGGAGTCCCACTTGGAGCCTCGCATGTCAACGATGACAGTGAAGCCATGTCTGCACACCTCCTCACTGCCCAGCAAAAACAACAAAAAGCCATGAAAATGACAAACCTCTTAAAGAAAAGTGTTACTTTAGGTCCACAACAACTTTTAGGCAGAAAAGAGGGGATATTATTCAAATGGAATGAAAAAGAGGTTCTGTACATCTTTTGAGCAACGACTCCGAAAAATGAATAAAAGATTCAACTGTGCGTTCGATTTTCCAATGCCTCTGCTTACCAAAGGTTCCCTGCTGCAAAAGTCCATAAAAGGCTATCCCCAGTGTTTAAGACTTAGTCTGAGTGTCTCACAGGAGGAGGCCCTGTTCTCTGTAGGTGCTCCTGCACTAAATCACACTGACCTCACTCTCTCTGAAAAGACCAGGCAGGGTCCCAGAAAACAGAGAGAATGGAGAGGGAGCAAATGAGTGAACTGGAGAGAGAGAGGAATAGAAAGAGAGTGAGAGAAAGAGTGAGAGTTAGAGTGTGTGTGAGGGAGAGCAGAGAGCAGAGCTTTTGTGAGAGCAGAGAGAGAGAGAGAGAGAGAGAGAGAGAGAGAGAGAGGCTGCCAACTGCTCTCCCTCTGAGTGGACAGCAGCACAGCAGACGGTATGACTGAGTGAACTCTCTCTCCGATAGAGACATCTGACAGCAGCCACCCACGTCCTCTCGCCTCCTCTTCCAGACCAGACCAGACCCAAAACCCCCTCAGTCACTGCACTACTACACCAGAACCCCACCCCCCCACCCCCACCAGACTGTTAGTGTTTTCCTAACCGTCAGCCAGCCTCAAGGCTATCCAGTAGAACTGTGACAGAGCAGAGAAGAGGAGTGGATAGGAGAGCCTGTAGCAAACTGGGAGAGAGAGGAGGGCTTCTGGCTGGCATGAAAATAATATGCAGTTAGTTATTAGAAGTGACCCACTCTGCCTGGTCCTGGCGTCATCAGCAGCCCCTGCAGAGAGAGGCCCAGGGGGAGGCTAACCTACATACAGGACTGTACTGTACCATCAGGGGTTGACCAAGGGAGGAGTCTAACCTACATATACACGACGGTAGTCAGTGATACTGCACAGTGGAATATAATCTTCAATGTAAAGACTGCATAAGGGACTGGTCAGGGGAGGAGTCTATTTCAAATAAAGCAAGGGAAAAAGCACTGTGAGGGAGGGGCGTAATTTGAAAACAGCAAAGCATAGGTGGGGTTCAAGGAGCGTTACCTCACTCATTCTGAATGATGTAATGATATATGGAGTGGATGTTTTTAAACAGTTGCACAAGTACTGCCTGGTTTGTATTTGAGCTACCATATGGAGATTCTGTGGTTTATTCCGTTACATTTAGGGACTGAACTGGAAACAGTACCTCGGGATGCCAGCAAGGTAGGCTATGAGTCTGCGCAGGTCCTCGTGTCGTATTCTGTCATGGTTACTCCGTGCTGGGAAGGTGAGGACAGGACCACCGCGTCTGTCCCTGCCACCTGAGAACGGAAACAAACCCAGAACATGAGAAACACAAACAACTTAGAAACTATGAATCGGTTTCTGGTACTGGAAATCCTCAGAATGATCAAAAACACCTGAAAACAAGATTGCTATCTAGAGAGCGAGATTAATTCATCGTATGACAGGATCATGCCTTATAACAGGGGAAACTATGACTGTTTTTTATCATATTAGGAATATCGTTTAAGAAAAAAACAGCAAATTTTCATGGCTTTAGTCAGAGAAGGGAGTAATGTCATGAGTTAGTCATGACAAAGGTTCAGGGTTGTGACAAGAGTCATAATAGTCTGCTTATTCACAGTCCTACACACATGCCAGTCATATCCTGATAGGGGAAACACGGATATTTCCTGTTTTGTGTTGTACTGCAGCATTGTGTTTGTCTTCCAATATGTCCCATTTCCCTTGCTCTCTAGAAAATGCAGTGGTCCGGTGATTCATAGGGGGTCATTTGGAGAATAATGTGTTTCAGTAGAAACAATGTATGATGAGTCAACAGGCCTTTTTATGACGATGCCGCTCATTGTCTAACCATGTGGCCTTGACAGACACAAATCAATATTCCGGAACCCATTACTCATATGGTTGAAATGCCTTGCTTTCAGCAAACCTCAAATCTCGGTTTCACATTACATTCTTTGTTTAGGAAAAAGAATATTGACGACATGTAAGAGCCTCTCAGAATCGCAAACAACAGGATCACTGACATGTTGTTGCTACTGTTGTTGTATTGTATTGTATTGTATTGTACTGTATCTTATACTGTGTGAATGCTAAGCTGCTACTGTGCCTCCAGGCCAGGGCTCCCTTGAGAAAGAGACTACCTATAACGCAATGGGACTTTTCCTGGATAAATGAAAATGAGAGCAGCTAACCTGATATGAAGGCAACCTTTTCTTTGAGAATGGGCAGGACATCAATGGCCTTCATCTCTTCATTTCGATGAAACCCTGAAATGAAAAGAGGGGACAGTCAGAACAGAATGGCACATCAGGAGATTAAGGGTCAGTTTAGGATGGTTGTTGATTTATAATACCTGACAGTCACCAGTCAGGCTTTCATCGTTACATCGCGTTCTGGATTCAGTCATGAAAAGTTCAGAGTCACAGAGATTATTAGTCTGTTAAGAATCTGTCTCTCAATCTGACCCAGTTATGGTACAACCCTGAAGTAAGACTGAAGGCAGCGCAGTCATTCCAAGCACATGGCGGGTATAGAGACACACACATTCAGGGCAGTCTACCACTACTGATCTACTACTAAAAACGAAATAAGTGGAAAAAGTAAATACTCTAAAAGCCTCATGAACCAAGTGGACTCTTATCGTACAGCCAAGCTGTCAGACAGATCAAACAGTTGCATCACTTCTCCCTGCTCTCCATTCTGGTGTTAACTCCTTTCCCCGCCTCCTCACCAGATGGCTTGTACTTAATACCATGGGGAAAGATAGAGAGCAAAACACACACACACACACACACACAGACAAACCTTCTATTCACAGTGTGTCAGTCATATAGCACAGTCTGCCATGTAAAGGCAGAGTAGTCGTGGTATAGTTCTACCAGTGTACATTGAGTACAGTAGGGCTGCAGCTTGCTGCGTTTAACAATGTACGGCAGCAGCCTGCTAAACTGCAGTGAGGAGGAGAGAGGGGGTTTTCTCCTCTCCTGCAGATGGGTGATGTCATGTGCTATTCCTCATACTGAGCTGTCTGTGGAGCTGCACAAATCATCAGCAATTCACAGTGAGTCAATTTCTCAAAAATGGCGTTCAGTTCAGGGCCAGGCTCCCCGCTGAATACTAATATCCCATTTATAAAACCAGGAGGAGGGGGAGGAGACGAGGGATTATGAAAATACTTCAGCTGATAATGATGAAGGGAGAATAGAGTTGTTTTGGTAAACAAAGTTGTGGAGGGTCAAAAGGAGATAACTGCTGAAAGCGATAGGAGGCGGCCACATAAACACTACTGCATAATGTCAAATGGTAATGAGCTCATTAACGAGCTGGAGCGCTTCATGTTTGTTCAACTGATTAGAAATAAAGATGGGCAGAAGAGGATAGTTATGGAAGCATGATAAGATCCGTTCTAATCAGGGATCGTTCTCTCTAGTCTAGGACCTGGTGTTGTACCCTTTTGCTATTCTCTAAGAACTAGGCTCGAGATTTATTTCAAGAGATTCCCAGGAATTATTTCTCTGAATATTCATGGTCATGCTGATGAATAGCAGGCTTAATCTCCACCAAAGCAGCAGAGAGAGTAAGGCATCTCTACCTACAGTATTGTCTCTTCCTTATGAACAAATAATATCGTCACAATGTTATCACAGGAAACGACCATCTCCAATCATAATCTCATTCAAACTTGAAGGTTATCTAGACTATAACAGATTATTGCATGTCATTGCTTGATGTGCTAAATACTGTCCTATCAAAAGGATAGTCAACTCACTTAGGTATAATAACTGAAATCAGATTTTTTTTTATTAGGAAAGAGCTTTTACAGTTGTCACAGATGGAAGAGAAGACCAACATAATGGGGTGAAGCTGACTCGACCAGCATCACTCTGTCTTAATGTTTCCAGCAGATAGAAACGAGGGTAGGAGTGTGTGGTGGGAGAGGCCAACCGATACATCGCTCCTGTGATATTGATTCCATTAAGCGTCCGACAGAGTCAGCACTAGTCAGGCCCGACTGCCCATCATAACACTTATTGTCATTTAGGCCAATTGCAGACCAGCGCTTGGCTTAAATATAAAGGTATCTTTTTAGGTGGCCAACTGGGACAGGCATGCAGCAATAGGTGGATGTTATTTGAGTGTGTGTCTGCATGAGAGTGAATAAGTGTGCATGTACTGTAACTAACTGAGATACACCCATCCATTCATCCTAGTAGAGAGCAGAGACCATGGGTAGGCAAGATTCAGGGCTTTGTTTATGTGCGCATGTGTGTGTGTGTGTGTGTGTGTGTGTGTGTGTGTGTGTGTGTGTGTGTGTGTGTGTGTGTGTGTGTGCGCGTGTGGTGTGTATGTGCCTCTCCCTCATGTCTCATTCCAGTCAAGCTCAGTGAACCCACTGCTCTGAGATCAAACGTGAGGAGGTGTGGGCATGACAATAATACGGACAAGTCTGTTCTGCTTCAGCTGCCTCCCTAGTACAGCCTCCTTTCATAATCTGACATAGTCTAGCCCAGTCTAAACATTCCACCAGCATGTGTGTGTGTGTGTGTGTGTGTGTGTGTGTGTGTATATATATATATGTGTGTCATACAGTAACACTGGGCCCCACTGGAAACCCAACTCCTCTGTTTCCTGTGAAGTGTGCCCACATTCCTCTTAGTGGTGTTTTATGTAACAGGCTGGTCATGGCCTACATCCAACAATGACCTCCACTGCACTGCTAGAGGCCCCAGAGCAGGGTCAACAACATCCCCAACAGAGACCAGAACCAACATGGGGCTTATGCCTTACAGACATTTTTCCATGGACAATGATCTGTCCCTAAGACAGTAGAGAGAGGGGTTTTAATAAAATGAAGATATTCTCTCACATACACCCACACCCACACCCACACCCACACCCACACCCACACCCACACCCACACACACACCCCAAAAGCCATCCGCGTGACTCTTCAGCCACAAGGCTGTGGAGACAGCTGAGGGGATTGACAGGGGGTTTCAGGCTGGCAACAGCTGAGTCCTTTGGACTTCTGTCCACAACAGTATCATACAATCATCTATGTAAAACACAGGCTAAATCATTTGTAAGTCAGTAACGCTTTATAATAATGTTACAGCCCTGGCCCTATTAGCTTCATTGGCCAAGAAAGATGGCAGCATAGCTAACTAATACTGGTTGAACAAATTGTAGCTGAGAGCTACTCTTGATATTTAAACTATTACTACTCAAACTATACTATAACTACTCAAATGACATTAGTTGTTGTTGTTTAGACTAGCTGGCACTAAAGACTCAGGCTAAGTACTGTAGGTAGCTAGCTAGCTAATGTTGACTGACTTGCTGTATGTGTGTCAGTGTTGGCTGGCTAAGATTAACCAACTGAATGCCTTCTGAAAATGAATAATGATAAAATGTTTATTATACTTCCTTAAATGTCCTGTGTTGTGTACCTATTTTTTTTTTTTTTCTTTTACCATTAAGATGTGTTGCATTCAGGTAATTCCCCCCTCAGCTGCTCCCAGCCCATCCCACCTTTATTGCATAATTATTGCATTTTGAAACATTTTTGCCATAAAAGTTGTTTTCATTCCAATAAGTATATTTGAATTTAACCAGATTATTTGCTGGGATACTTTGTACAGTATTTCATTTTCAACATACCGAAAATTAGATTTGTGATCTGTATGAAGGCTAACAGGCCATTTTTAAATAGAGGGTGAGCTTCTCTTAGTAATCTGCTAGAGAACTAGTTTGGGTGTAAGTATAGTTTTTGAATAATTGAAGCTTTTAGGGAGAGGTTCAATGCTTTGATATGAATATTATTTGATATTATATAACATTATTATAAAGCGTTACCTGTAAGTCACATACTGTAGGCACTATATATTTAACAAAACTCAATTCTTACCAAAGTCTGAAAACATTTCTATAGTAGGATCATCAATTTAGTACAACACAATTCAAGCATATAAGCCTATATAACAATTTCAACTACAAGGCCTGCAACTCACTGTCTGCTGTATGGTACACGCAGAAATATCCCAGCAGCTTTACGGCAATATCCCTGCATACAGTAATTGGTGAACAACCATTATAAGCCCTCGCTAGCTACGCAGCCTTCATTTACAAGTCTGCCAAGCATGAAATAAAGGATGTCAATCACTCTGTGTTGATAATACATTCATAATGAAGGCAATCCATTCTACTCACAGTGTGCCGAGTGCCCTTTGAGAGGAGAAACCCAGCACATAGGTTAGACTCCAGTATAGCCTATACAATCGTTCTACTGTGTTCAGCTGGGGGACCAGATAAGAAGACACTCCTTTTGTTAATCAGATCAGAAATATTTCAACGTCACCATCGAATGCAGTTCAAACAATGGCAAGAATAATGTAATCATCCTTTATTCATAGGGCAAGATCTACAGCAGAACTGACAGATACTGCATCACACTGACATCAACCATTCATCGTTGGAAATACATTCCTCTATGGAACCAACGATCAGACTGTGAAACCTTCATAGCAGCAGCTGTGTTGTCATATAATAGACAATGCTTCACAAGGCACACACAATATTCAGTCAGGAATTGAGAAATCAGCGGATATGGCTAATAACAAGGCTATTTCTCATTGTGAGCAACAGAGGTGATTTACATTGTAGTCATCTCAGAGAAGGAGCTATATGCCAAGGCCTTCCTCTTATCTGTATTGTTTTATCAAAAGTTTCTGAAAGCAATAAACAAAGCATGAGATGCGCTTTAAGATTACAGTGGGATTCAGCTGGCTCAATGGTCTGTGTGATATATCACTCTGTCTTGGCTAAGGTTCATTTTTTCCTGTCGTGGTAAAAAAATTGCACATGTTGCTGAACAAGAAAACAACAATTTAGTTTTTTACCTCTTTGTGAACTTAGTAGAGGAAACAGGATTTTTGTTTCATTGTCATGGAGAAAAAGGGCTTTCCCGCTCTAGATGGAATTACACTGTAAACAATGCCGGAGCAGGAGAGCTGCCTGTAACAGATTTACCGAATGAATAAAACAAACTCCTTATGGCCGCAAAGTATGGTGAAACAGCATTTTACAGATGCTCCACAATACCCCAGCGTTGTACAACAACATCCAGTCGAACATCCTGTATTATTACACGAATGCTTAGCATTTTTGGGCTACTTGAGAAAACAGGGATACATTCAAAAGTAAATCTAGATAGGATGTTTTAACAGTGGACCAAAGTACACATTAGTTACTTATGTTCCCAGTTGCGCTGTGCTTCGTCTACTGACTGCCGAGAATGCATGCGGTACCCGAAGTTCCCTCTAAAGCCTCTGGCCTCACAGTAACCTCTCACCACACACAGCAAAGTATGCCAATCCCCTCTTCAGCCTAATAGCACTTACAAAGGCCACAACAAGACCAGCTGCTTCACTTACCCTCTCTGAGGACTTGAAATCCTCAGTCATGTTCATAGTGCTGCAAATAGCCAAGCACAGGACAAGGAGGGAGTTCATATCAGGCTTTAGGATGGGGGAAAACAGAATCGGAATTCAAATTGAGCAGCTACAGCAGACCTACTGTGTCTCCAGCCCTCATGCTACAGTAAACACCCGATTCTGCATCCACCACTTCCTCATTATTGTAATGCATGTTTCTTTCACAGTGGGGATGATTTCTCATGAAGCAAAGCTTTCCTGGCCAAAGGTCCAGGATGTAGGCTTGTGTGAAGAAAGTGGGATTGCTATGGGAGCCATTCTTCACGCTGCGCTTGGCTTGGCTGGGAGCAGCACAAATACAAGGAAGTGTGGGTGTTTCTCCTCATCCTGCAGCTCCAGCAGAGTCCTCAGCTCTAATCTGGTTTGGATGGAAACTTTGGCTGTGTGTGTGTGTGTGTGTGTGTGTGCGTGCATGTGCGTGTGCTTTGGCCTGCATAGCACTGACACCCTTTTTTGGGGGTCTAAGAATAGAATTCTCTCTGAGGTAATGGTGTGCCACTTTCTCAGCTTTTTGAGCACCTAAATAAGCACAAGTCAAAAAGCAGGACACAGCTCTCAAAAGTTACAGTATCAAAACTGCTCTGATATTGCTGATTGATATTGATCCCACACATAATATGAGAGTGGCTAGTTATGAAAAGAAATCCACTGACAACAAATCGGTCATATAACCAAACTATCTTTCTTAAACTCAGGTGCCTATAATGTGCTTTTCTCACAGCTGAATACCATTGGACTACTCTTTGTCGTATATAAATGGCAGATGATGTGCTGCTGTTGGCATCTCTCCAGCGTGACAACCTACTCTACAATAACAGGTGTCTCATATTCCATTGGTACAAGGGGAGGTGAGACCACAAACAATCTTACAGCTCTATGACCTTCACAGTTGGCAGCGGCCCAACACTTAGGAGAGATCATTGTGCTACACCTCAGTTCAACAGTTCCACAACCTCGGTCATTACAGCACCTTTTTATTAAATACAGTAGCTAGACTGCTTCTGTTATGTGTTGTACTATACTCTGAGCTATCCACAGCTGTGTCCTCACAACAGGGCTTCGCTACATAAAACACATTACAATCAGTGTTAATCTGGTTTTCCATATAACACCCACGAAACACCTATGAACTAGTGAAATTTATGTTTTGTGTAAAGGTACAATTTTCAGTTTTTCCTCTGCCTTTAAAGGTGCCAGTGAGACCATCTGCCAAGCCATTCCTCTTACACATCAGCGACTTTGAATAGCGTCATCACCTCATATATTTTACTGCACCCTCTCCCTCTCTGCCCTGTTGACTGTGAGCATTGTTAGCACTCCCGTTGGCCTCTCCATTGGCAACCCTCTCTGTTTTCACCATTTGATCCATCCATCTATTTCTCTTTTATGAGTCTTGTTCACAAACCACAATTGCTTTTTTTTTCCATCCAAAGTTGGTGTGCAAAAAGCAAAACACAACTCTCTCTACCCCACAGCCCCCTCTCTCCCTCCCCACCTGAGAACAGCCCCCCTTGGAGGAGAGCTCTGCTGAGACAGGCCTGGGGGGTAGTTGGGCTGAGATAAGCCTCTGGAAGTGACAGGTTCAGACGGCTGAAATTCACAGCAGACCAAGATCTCATTCCACTCTGCCATCATCATGACGAATGGCCTTCATTTCCTCAGGTCCCCTCTGTGGAGCCACCAAAAGCTCATCTGCATTTATTACCACTGCAGTCACAAGGCCCCACAATAAACCAAGATGAGGTTTTTGAAAGGAAAGGTCCTCCTTTTTATGCACACTATTTCCTTCAAAGAGAGTTAGGCTGGAGCATGCTTAGACAGTCTACATGAGCTTTGATGAACATGGTCTAAATCTTGGTTTTCATATAGCATAACCTATGCAGTGTCACTAATACAGTGCATACACATAATGTGGAGCATATGCTGTGGTGGATTAGGGGGACTGGAGCCACAGAGCTTCATAAGTCAAGGTCACTCCCCTGCTGCCCCTCTTATTAGAGAGATGATAGCACCTCCTTCAAAGTGAAACAGAAGAGCAAAAGAGAGTAACGCACCATAACAGGTAAACAATCACCAACAAACAGAAACCATACATACAAATACAGTCTTCCATGTCTTGAAAATGAATCAATGTAATCATTTATCATTGAATTTGAGTTAATACAACTAAGAACATCATTTGTGCAGATGCCTTCCTTCTCTTCCATCTTTTGGCAACCTTTCACCTTCATTGGTAGCATTATGAAATCCAAAACTATAATGCTAACTTTTCAAATCATGCAACAGACACAGAACTCACAGAACAGAAAGTAAACTGTAGATGACCACTGTACTGTACCTGAGAGCTGGATCAGAGTCTTCCCTGCCTGTGCAAATTGCCAACTGTGGTTATCCAACACTGCCATCGTAACCAACAATACTCCAGGGTTTACCTATCCAAATGACTCTACCAAAGGGAACCAGCAAATTCCCTGTTCGGCAACCGTGCCTGCCTACGGGTAGGCTATAGGCAGAGTGAACAGCAGGAATACATGGAACAACCTCCCTCCTGGAGAGCTTAAGAAGGCAATGCCAGGTCCTTTGACTTCACCAACTTCAGCTTTTCTCTGTGTCCCCCGTTGGACCCCAAATAAGATTTACTGATGACGAGTGTTGCCTTGCATTAAGTAGTACTCGCTGCTTCACTACTCCACGGAACAAGTAAGCCGGGCAAACAGTTGTCGTACTCGGATTTGTGGTGGAATAGGCTTTGTTGATGATTGCTTTTAATCCTCTCCCTAATTCCTGGACCCCTGGCCATTCACTAGCAAATGCAGTCACTTACACCGTACCACCGAGGACTCTTTACATTACTGTTACATCTCATACAAAGGGGATGACCTTACTAGTGTATGTTTCTCTCTGTGAATCATGACTAAAACTAAGAACTCATTCATAAACCAATAATATGATAGGTATTCTTACAAAAACAAAAAGCTCATTCAGAGCGACAGATTATGTTGGGTTTAGAGCTTTTCAATGGAAAGTCAAGGGGGTATTACCATTTGTTTCTCCTAATTGGGATAACATTATAAGTTGAGAGTGGTTTACTTAGCATGGATCAAAAAGGCAAGGGATTTGGAGGCCCTTACGATAATAACACATCCGCCTGCTGAAAAATGCAGACATGGTTAAGACAAGGTTGATATAGTAGAGCTGAATGAGAGAGCACAGAATGAGTCTGACCTACCATTCTTTTCAGTGTCACATTTGTCCGTCTCTGTCAGACGCCCCTGTCTGTCCCTCAGAAACCCCATGTAGAGAAAGCGAAAGAGCACTGTGAGTCCAGCCATGATCAGATATCCCTACCAACTTCAGATGACACTAAAACTAACAATCGAGTTGGCCCACTGGAAACTCCAGCCGTCAGGGGCATGTAAGCAGGCTTCTGACTGAGGTCCGTCCAGGGTGGTCACATATCTGACTGAGCCATCAGGAATTAATGACCAAGGGAGGCTTATCAGTCCTCAGGAAGAGGGGGAGTCAGCTGTCTGTCAGAGAGAGAGAGAGAGAGAGAGAGAGAGAGAGAGAGAGAGAGAAGGAGGTGGGGGGTGGTGGGGGGGTAGATGCTGGCAGTAGTAGCCCCACTGTGAGGTGGCATGACAAGGATGGGTTGAGTGGCGACGGGGGGCGTGAGGCTGCACAGTTGATACGGCCATAGCAGCTGTGCCCTCCTATCCTTAACCCTGCCCCCTACCCATACCAACCCAACCCTCCACCACCTCTGCTGTATCCACAGAGACTCTCATGCCACCCTGGGCAGGTGACCTGGGGTAAAAGCCCTGGTATTTAATTATAACCCCTATTATTGCACAGGGCGATTTAGACTGGCCTTTCCCCTAAAGCGCTCCAGTGTTCCTCACTCTCTCATTACCCAAACCTTAACTCACGTGGATCTCTCACACTCTATCTGTTTGTCTGAGGGCACTGTCAGGGAGAGAACAGGAGCTGAGGAAAACACGAGGCAAAACAGAGCCAGGAGAGAGGAGAAAGAGAGAAAGGAAGAGTGGTATTAAGAGAGTGAGCAGAGAGTGTAAGGCCACCATAGTGCAGTCTGGGCAGCAGCTGAAGAACAACGTTACAATGAACAAGCCCCGAACTCTGAGAGCCTATTCATTATAAGATTCTATGAAATCTAGCTCCAATTGTGAGGCAGAAACAAAACCAACTCAATAAACCAATCTGAATTAAATAAAACTTGACAACCAAGCAGAAGGGAGAGAAAGGAGCATTTTCGGGGTTCAGGAATACTGCAATGGTTCTGTAAGGGACAAGGAACACTGGCTCCATTGGTCAATGCTGAATATGCCTTTCTACCCTTCAATTGGTGCAGTCTTAATTCATTAGCACTGGAACAAACACACAACAAAGACTCTCTCAACTGTGTGTTTTCTAAGAGTCATTGTATGTAGAAAAAATACATGTTCTGAAAATGTGTTGTAGTAGTATTACCTGTACTAGTAATATCAAATATCAGACCTGTTGTCCTATTGCCTTGTCTTGTCTTTGTGAGTCTGTGTTTGTGTCTGCAGCATGGATTGTGTGAGCCTGTGTTTTGGTGGTTTATTTTCATGTTGTGAGACTGTTATGATGGTTCATCTCATGTTGTGTGAGCTTGTCTTATGATGGTTCATCTCAGGCTGTATCCGCCTACGTTAAGGTGGTTAATCTCGTGCTGTGTGAGGCTGTGCTGAGGCCATGTCAGCTGCCTTGCTGGAAGGAGCAGTTGTCAGGGCAGAGACAGATGGGAAGGTTGCTGGTCGATGTCACAGAGAGCGAACACCAGGTCCTTCCAGACAACTGTACACATAGACCCAGCCCATGCTCACCACATTCAACATTCAACAACCAGGGCCATCCAAAGCTGACTGTTAAAATACTGCAGCATTTCTGTTGTGTTCTAGAGAGGGAAGACCTAGACCTAGAGTTAGTTCAGCATAGCCCAGTGACAGCTAGCTAATGAGCTACTTTCATTTGCAGTCCCTTGTATTGTGCACCTGCTCAGCTACAGTAGAGGCGTCATCATGCTTGTAACATGCCTAAGGCTCCAGCTATTTTGATAAGGCTATTGTAATAAGGTGATATAGTGTGATGTTACCCCTGAAGTGAGCTGCTACAGGATGTGTGTGTGTGTGTGTGTGTGTGTGTGTGTGTGTGTGTGTGTGTGTGTGTGTGTTTTCATGTGCTGCTTGCTGGAGTTCCCACCAGAGACAGACATGTCCTTACACTGTACACCAAGACTCTAATTTCATCTTCCATCTCCCTACCCCCACACAGTCCTCCTCTTCCTCTCACCTGCTTCACAGAGCATTAGAAAGAGGGGAGAATCGTATCGCTCTCGAACACAATGCATCGCGCTCTGTGAATTGCACGCATCAAAAGCATTGCCATGGTATACCTTCCTTATCAAATAATAAGCTACAACAAGCAACAACCAAATAATGTATCTGTACAGCTGTAGCTGTGAAAAATCTTAGGATTCCTTGAACCTACTGTACAGTATATCACCCGTTCTGTAATAAAAAATAAAAGGTTTAGTATGTGGGTGGGTCTGGAGGCGAATGAATGCAGAGAGACACCGTTTTTGTGGATTGGTCTTCCAGTGAGCGGCTGTCTGCTGCTTCTGTGTCACATGAGCAGCATGGATAAAACACTGCCCTCGGGTTCAGCCAGCCTATAGGAGCAGTGATAGTCCTTGTTGCTGTCCCAGGAGTGTATGCATTAATCTGACCTGGGTTTAGCTAGAAGCCTTTTTTTTTCCTGCGGTTGTTATCCAATCAGAAAGGGCAAGATCTCTAGAGCTCTCCAATCACTGGCAAGAGAAGAGGGGGTGGGAGCATGGAGAGAGATAGCATTACTCACCCAGGACAACACAGATGAGCTCATTCAGGAGGAGATGTGCAGACGAGAGATATTCTAATGTTGTTAGGAGCACGATGACACTGACTGAGATGCTTTGCTAAAACACTATTTGCCTAAAAACATTCCCGACTATAAAAATGCCAGTCTGCATCTGCTAAATATTGCCTTCGCATAACAAAGAGTCAAAAAAAAGGTTACGTGGGATCCGAGGGCTTAGCATGTAACAATAAGACAGCTGAAGCCATCAAAGGATATTCTGGTGTGTGATCAAAGAGAGCCACAGCACCCCACTGCTCATCAGAATCGAACACTTGACAGTCATATTTTCCATATGCCTAAATTGAATTCTGTGACACCGAGCATTTCCCCCCCTCACCCAGTCCATTACCTGAGGGGATATGGAAGCTCTGTTGGTATTATTACAGGGGGGGATAGCAGATATATGACAGCAGGTAATAGGTCCCTACAGATAACCCTGTCTCAGCCAATGTTTACAGCAGGCTAAGGTCTGGTCTCCCCTCTGGGTATAGTCATGTCAGGCTCCGTAAAATAATATAGAACAGACCTGACCTATTACCATACCTGTCAAACCATTCACAGACCACACATACAAGACAACATTCAAACCTCTTATCAACGAGCTAAGCTGATGACCTAAGATAGCATGCCAGAGGAACAGCTGAACAGAGCTATTAGGGTTTCCTGCATGCTGGAGGTCAACAACAAAATTCAAATAATGCATTTGGAGTCCACCAAAAGGGGTCTCAAAACCACCAGATAACTTTGGTTAAAATGTCTCTTTTTGTGAATAGGAATCAGTTGACAAATGTCAAACAAAGTGTATCGGGCAAAATGGAGTCAACCTCTCTCATTTCTGCCTCTTTGAATAACACAAATAAACCAATGCTGGTGAAAATTAAGTAGAGGAAATATGGAGAGCCGGAGAGTATGTCCAAACACCTGCAGGGCTGAAAGTCTGTTAAAACCCTGCAAGTTCCTGTTTACAAGCTGTGGAGTTGCAGCCAGCTCCCAGAGGAAGATCCATGGAGAGGTTTCAATTGTGTACACACACACACACACACACACACACACACACACACACACACACACACACACACACACACACACACACACACACACACACACACACACACACCACACACACACACACACACACACACACAAACAATAGAGCTAGTGCCAAATCATGTTATTTACCAGCAACTTCTTTTTTGCATGCATTTTCTTCCACAAATCCAATCAGTGATGTTGTTTATCCTTCTCTGGTCAGCAGAGAGTCAAAATGTAATGGGTATGGGATACAGGGTGTGTGTGTGTGTGTGTGTGTGTGTATATGTATGTGTGTGTGTGTGTGTGTGTGTGTGTGTGTGTGTGTGTGTGTGTGTGTGTGTGTGTGTGTGTGTGTGCGCGTAGCGGGGCATAGAGCAGCGTTTGTGTTTATGAGCTCATGATGTCCTGGGGCAGTGCAAAGAGAGCCCCTCTCCAGTGAGTCTCTGAATAGATTTTCACTAGACTTCTCACCGACAAAGAGCCCAGTGCTGTGAATACACAGACGAGTCCAGAGAGTACGTCTCATGTGTTACTCTGGGATGGAGGGTCACATCCTATGTCCAACACTGTTGTTGTAGCTCTGAACAAGTTGAAATCTCTTATGTAAACATGGCCCATACAACAGCTCTCTCTATCAGATGGAATATCTGAGCTAGCTACACCATAACAACCATGGACATGGGCTGGAGCCACACTGTTAACTCTATACACTAATGACTCTCCGGTTGACAGTCAACATATTCCCACCACTTTCGATTGCCGATTTGATTTCTGTTCCGATTGTTCCTGATTTTGGTCAAGCTTTTTGATGTCTTGTATTTTGCAGAGCAGGCCAGGGGGAGAGTTGGTTTGTACTCCTAATTTTGGATGTTCTGCTCTTATTTTGGTAATTGTAGGTCTTTTTGACTTGGGTTTCCATGCAAACACAGTGCATAACCACATCTGAATTTGTACTCCACCCCTTCACATAGAAACATGGCTAGAAGAGAGAGGAAACAAACTTTTGACTGATATGTTACTATGGAAATCCAAAACAAATATGGCAAATATGGCTTTTTCAAACAGAAACCATAACATAGCATACCGTACAACGAGCTTGTTTGTAGATTGTGGGTACCAACAAACACATGGCCTATTCTGATTTGTCTTATGTGGTCAGTTAATCTGACAGGAGAGTTTTTCTTTGCCTTGGCATTGTTTGAAAACATCACAGGGATCAAGGTAACGAAGGATGGAAAATGTCACAAGGGGAAAGGGAAAAGAGCAGAAATAGCAAATGTGCATATTCAATGTTTTATTTATGATTGCCTGTCAGAAACTTCCAGATCACCAAAGGCAATGAAGCCTTAAGTATCCACATTTGAGGAATTAAAAATCAAAAGTTTTTAATGTGTGAGACAGTCGGTGTCTGGTTCCTGCATGCTGTTCTCTCCCAGTAGGTGTCAGTACACACTGCCCTTTGAGGGGAGACCAGGCGGTGGAGGGAAAGAGGGGGACCAGTCCCAAATTCTCTATTTGGGTTCCACTGCCCCCAGGGGTTGAAAGAAATTAGGCCACAGCTTAGAGGTCACCTTCCATTGAATCATGTATGAGCAACAGCAACAAACACAGCAACATACTGTACTAAACTCAGTGCCTGCAATATCAGCAATTATTATAAAGATGTTTTGTCTTGAGTGCTTGAAATATCTCTACGGTAAGTTTATCCAGTAGACCAACACCTAACAGCCCCCATACATACCCATACACCCCCTCATCTCTCTTTAACAGGGAGTTTACAGGCTATCAAAAACATCCGCTGCTCTATGCTAATGGGTAGTTAGTATTCACATCTTCACTAGGGCTGGTGTGGCAGGGGCCTTATGCTACTTGAGAGCCCTGGCAGGGACACCCAAGCATACACAGAGCTGACAAAACACAAGACTTACAGAGGAACAACTGAGGAAGGGATTCATCAAATGTAGCCTAACTTGAACATCATCTTTTCCCCATCTTTTTACCATCTTGTCTATCGTCATCATTGTGTTGAAGACTTAGACATATTGACTGCTTCTTGAAATATCAAATGCTTTAGAGCAGTGCACTTTGGTCAGTAGAGATATCCATCTTAGTGCATTTCTTTCCGCTCAAGCTTATAGCAGAAATAGGACATAATCAATAAAGCGAATATCTCGCTAATGGACAGCATGAAGAAGCACAATGTGAACCTCCTGCTCGGCTGAGTCATTCCAGTCATTTTACCATTCCAAATTAGGAATACAGTCATTAAAATAGATTAGCATAATCTGTCAGGCGGTCACTTGCTTTACTCTCATATTCAGGCTATGAGGATGTTTATGGTTATGAATATTTGATTTGGTCAAAGTCATAACTCACTCCAAAGCCTTTAGAGTTTAGTATTATATATGTAGATGAAGGTCTTGTGCCTTAGCTTGCAGGGTGCCATTGGCTTAGCTAAGATAATGGTGATGCTAATGGAATGGCAATGGAGCAAGTCCAAGCGACACAGTTGGAGGCAATTATTACCTCCTCAGCAAAGCTGAGCTCTTTCTGTTATGCTATGGTGAGTCCTGCCCTCTGCATAGACTCACTTTACAGCAACCATTCCCCCTGCGGGGAATATCCACACCACATCCTTACAGCACTGTGAGATAAAAAATATAACATAGCAGCAGTGAAAGAAATCAGATACATTGAAAGCATTCATCATTATACCATCACCGTTGCCCTTTTCTATTAAATTGGAAAATAAAATATTTATAAAAAAACTAAATAGTTTCGAAAATCATTCAACACATGACCGACTGTCCTCAACTCTGTGACCTAATTGGCCACTAGAGGATGAAATGAAATGGCCAATTATCCTCCAGTCTTGGAGAGCGGAAGGGTGTCAGGATGAAAGACTCAAGCCCAAGAAGAGCATGTGGAGGACTGACTGAAGTCATGTCCCAAACCCAATACATAGGTATAGCCAAATGTTAACTGAGCTAATCACATTCTGCTGTGCTCTATGGCCCTATCAAGCACTCAGATGTAAACACCGCTAGTGCAAGGGCAAGCATAATTAAAACAGATGAATCATGAATCTGTTAGAACAACGGAAATAGCTATTTGAGAATGATGTAATGCAGAACCTGCTCCAAATGTCCAGTAGGACATCGTCTGGCGAAGAGAAGTCCCTCTCTAGCTGTGATACAACCATCAGAGATGAGAGTATAAATACTTACAGAGTCCTGCAGAGAGTATCTGCATGGCCATGGTTCTCCTCTCTCACCCTTCAGCTCGTTTAGCAGCCAGGAAGCAGCGGAGAGGGACTGTGATGGGTTAAGCTCCATGGAACAGGCTAGGGCATCCGTGATGTGATGGTGCAGTGAGACTCACCCTTGCTATCCCCTGTGTCCTCCCCAGTGCTCTCAGCAGGCCCTATGCTAAGAGCTTTGTAATTGAACCAGCCAAGCCCCATCTCCCTTACAGTCAGTGAATCCCAATCCCCCACTCATCGTTCTCTGACAGCCCATTGGCTGGTGGTGGTGGTGGTGGTGGGGGGGGGGGGGGTCCATCCAGAGGTTGATGATGATGTGAGTGTGATGGACTAGAACCTCTCACATGCATCAGTGCTCTCTCTAGGAAGAGGCAGTGCTGGCTTGTGGTCCTGCCTGGGCCCTCCTCAGAGGTGCAGGGAGAAGGGAGGAGGAAGCCTGCCACTGAGGGCGATGCCGTCAGGCTGGGTAAAATCATTCTCAGGCTCAGCTAAGAGGTGGCTACTCTGGAACACACGGGACGAGAGCAGAGGCACACACAGCAGTGGCCTGGACAGGGGGCGTGGCCCCAATAGAGATGACTCAATGACATCACACAGGGCAAGGGTTTCCTTATTTTGCTGAAGAAGAGAATATGACTAATACTGAGCCGACTTAGATCCTTGAATGATCATTGACATTTACCTTAATCCACAGTCATGGACCTATGGCCATATACAGCTCTAATGGCGCGGCTGCTCGCCTTAAGGATTCCCTTAAGTAGGGACAGAGAGTGATGTCTCTGCCATCTTTATTCTGAGAGCAATTCCAGAAAATCCCTTCGAGGACAATCAAGTCTCCTGTTTACACACAAAATGAGTACAGAGTGTGCTCACTGCAGGGAGCTATGTAGAGCAGATGGAGTGCCTATTTGCATAAATGTATGATCACATCTTGGTTCCTTGAATCCAGCTGAAGTTCCTGGACAGCGGTATGTCAATACTAAGACATTAACGCTGAAACTACACCAACACCGAAACGAGAGTGTACTGCCACAGCTCTGTTAAGGCAGTTTTCAGGGTGCTGCCCCAAGAGTGAGATGAGATGCGCTACCACAAACGTTGATCTGATGACAAAATAGCTTATATTTCAGAAAGGGAAGCTTTTTGAATATCATTTTGGCTACACTTCATAACAGGAGGTTATATTCTTGAAACCTCAACAACTGCAATTTCAATTATTTGAAGTAGCCTATACCTGCATGACATCAAGAATTGCTTCAACACTGTTCATCTTTTTTTAATACCCTAACCCTAACCCCCCCCCCCCCCCCCCCCAAAAAAAAAAACAAAAAAAACCAAACAACCAAAAAAAGCCACAGCAATCTTAAAACTTGCATTTTTGTGACATGGATCACAGTTAAGACAAATAATTGGGCCTATACTGTATGTTCTTCCATTAGAATGCTGATGTGGTAAAACCATAATTAACATCCTCTAAATGTCCATGATCCACCTCCAAATAGGTACCCTATTCAGCGTTTCTTGACCTACCAGTGCCATGGAGAGTCTACCAACATAGGTCCAGTGTGAACCTCTCCTTTTAAAGGTACAGTGCAGTACTGGAATATGTATCATTCTATTCTATAATTATATATAGCGAGGATGTTGGTATATCCCTGATAGGGCTAGAGCTGGCACACTGCTCATTCTGCAGGGCTGCATGCTACGCTATACTGTAGCATGGTGGGGGGAGGGACGTAGTGTTACACAGTAATTGACTTAGTTCCACCCTTCGCCTGCAGGCCTGGTGGTCATGTGCCTCATATATCTACGACAACACAGCTGAGAACCTGGGCTGCAAAGCACCAGTTTAGCACAAGCTCACATAGCATTCTGAATGCTAGAATACATAGAAACTATGCCTAAACAAAAACAATGCCAAATATGTGTGAAAACATGCTTAACCTTATCCTCGTCATCTTTTTAATTTCATAAACCCCCTTGTAGTCAGTGCTTATCCATAATTAGAGAGTATACTGTGGGCAAATAATTAGCTTTATGTTGATATCCTACACTGGAAGGCGACAAGCTGTGCCATTATAAAACCACCTCTGTGGGTGTGATCCATGATGATCCAGTTAAGGGCTGCTCCATCCCTCCCTCCTCCCTGACTGCATGACCTAGTCCAGCTGTCTCCATGTCAGCCTCTTCAGGGGGTCCGACTGGCCTCACTCTGCCTTTCTCTATGCCCCTGTCCTGGAACAACAGGGGGCTATGACGACCCCCACCCACTCCCCACCACCCAGCCCCTCTCCTCTCCTCTCCTCTCCCCACCTCACAGTGCTCTTTACTTCATTACAACATGGACCGATGCTAATTGCTAAGCAAACATCTCCTCCACTCTTCCGCCTCTAGTTCTTCCAGGGGCCGCTGTGAGCAGCAGAGCACTCGCCTGCTCCACTCTTCTAATTGCCTCTGTGAGTCTTCATACGCCAGGGACACGGAAGTCATTCATGAGCAATAATGAAAGCTGAAGTGCCACCGTCTCACACCCACACCCACACCACCATCCCCACCCCCACTCCCAGCCTTCCCTTCTCTTCCCCATCCCGGCCTCTGTGAAGCAGCAGAGTAAAAGGAATAGCCAATGAGCTCCAGAAACCACTTACTTCTCTGTTTGAAACAGACCAAAACATGGGCGGCAGGGCAAGATCTCGGCCTTTTTTTTTTTCAAGCTGCTGAGCCGAGCCAACCAACCCTCGCCCTGCAGCACATGGTTATTATTATTCAAAGGGAGATCCAACAGCAGAAACCACACAGTAGAGTTCTGACTGAGTTTAACCCACAGAATTAGAATGTGAACAAAAGCACATGTGGCAGCTAGAGAAGGGCCCAGTGTGAGTTAGCAGAGCCCTATTTCACCACATTTCACTACAGCTAGACTAGTCAGACTAGCAAGCCACAAATCAAAACGGACGGTGAAAGCAAAATCATTTACTCCTTCCACATCCAGTTAATGGGTTTTAGACGGCCCGCCTCCATATTACAAACAATGTTTACATCACCAAACATTTTTGAAGGAATAGCAGCTTCAAAGCAGCAGACAAATAACAGTGATTATGATGTCAATAATATAATGAATCGTGACATATCAGAAATAAAATCACAGTCATTGCATTGGGAATGTAAAATGAATGGCATCTCCCAAGACTCTTCCATTGGACTCCATCCTCATTCATTATCATTCATAACTAGCCCTCACTTTTGACAGATACGGCATGGTTCAACTCCATGGTTTCAAGGTCAATTGCCACTGATTTAGACACGAGTCTAAGTGATGGAAAGTTGGTCTGTTGATCATCACTAGTCCAAACCCAGGTTCAGCAGCATCCTGGCAGGCAGGCAAGATGAACCAGGTCAACTATTAATACACAGCCTGCTCCTCTCCCCCCCTCTGTGTCTGCTCCTGGGTGTCTGGCTGCTCCTCACTCCTCCCTCCTCCCTCCTCCCTCCTCCCTCCAGCCACAGCAACCCCATGCCTTATCTAAAACACACTACTTATTCTGGATTAGTTTGGTACCTGTGGACTCTTTAGGTAATAAGTAGGCCTATGCACCAAATATAATTACTGTAGATTAAGTGAATGTGGTGCTTTGCCAAATGAACATGTCAAGCATTGTTCCAGGTCAGCTGTAGCTATCTAGCTGGAAATGGATGTACTGGCTTGCACTCAATATAATATAACAAGCCTTTCACAGCACCAGTCTGAACATAGAGTAACTATGAATATTTAAGTGTGTGAGTGAGAATGAGTGGGAGAGAGGTTGAGAAAGAGAGAAAAAGATGGAGAGAGGGAGAAGAAAGAGGAAGCGAGGGGGGACAGGAAGAGAATATGTCAGTATACGTCTGAGTGAGTGAGTGAGTGAGTGAGTGTGTGAGGGAGTGAGTGAGTGAGTGAGTGAGTATGCAAGCGAGTGTGCATCTCCTCCTGCTTTCGACATAAAAGGAGCCCTCATGTTTTAATGCATGGCCCGGCGCGGCTCGGTGACGACAGCAGGCCTGATGGGTACTGACAGCATGGGCAGAGGTTTGGCAGTGGCCACAAAGGCTTCCTCTGGAAGGTCCTTTTGTGTTCCCCTCTCCCCCGGGAACACGGAGCCGAGCAGAGCAAAACTGCTCCCGGCATGCTCCCCCTCATACACAGCAGTGTCCAATTAGAGGAGAGACAGCCCCCTGTTCTACTGGGGCCTCTGGTCAGGTGTACAGTTCATTCATTCACACACAATCTAGTACACACTTTCACAGATGACCGTACAAGCTATTGTCTTGTCCCTTATGGAACCAGTCTATTCTGTATGGGATGCTTTACCTGCTAACTGTACTGTCTCCTTGCTGGGTTGATTAGCAGATAGTAAAACACAGAGGGGATAAAGGCATTCAAATTCCCAAGCTTGATCCTAATATTCATCCTGGCATGAGTCCAAGTCTCAACCGTTTTTATGTGTCAGGGCTGTTTTACTGCTCTCCTGAGCAGGCCATGTTTCATTATAAGACCTTCAATAAAATATGCAATATGCATTGCTATCATGAAACCACTAAAAAACAGGAATGATCAGATGTTTGCCTGAATGAAGACAGATATGGTGATTAAGCATATTAGCCACGGTCTGATACATGCCAAAATGAAGGGGGGGGGGGTTATTTCCAGCACTAAACAAAACAACACGAAACATGAAACCCACTAAGGAATGCACATAGTTGATTTTCCCTGGCAGCAGAAAGTAAGCAAAAATAATCATAACAAAACATGCTTCTGCCTACTTAGCATTGAAAATAGCCATGGGGGGTTTTCAGGGGATAGAAATATTTGGTCAACCTTGGTGAACACACTTAAACCCCTTTTCCCTTTGGCCAACTGGACATCTTTGGTAGGTGCTAAGTCAGCAAATTCCTTAACTGAAACAGAATATATTGTGTATTCTACACACCTGCAAAGTGTAATCTAACATAACTGTTATGCCACCAAAGGTTTCAATACTGAAATCCACAACATTTGGAGACTAAACAACACAATTGAAATCACTTAATCTGATATTGATCCTGTAACAGTAACCATGGAGCATGAACATGTGAGACAACAATCTAAGAGAAGACATACATGAATGGAAAAACATGCATGTACAGTATGAATATCTCACCTCACCAAAAGGCATGTGCAATGACTAAACACCACAGGCAATTGATAACCAGTTGCAAAGTTTTTGGGAAGACCTGACCGCAAAGAACACATACGCCATGATCCCAAGTAGTTCTCTTGCTTCAGGTGCCGTGAAGCAGAGCTGTGTCACCTTGATCTAGAAGAGGGTCATTGCCTGGTTATCCATGAAGAACTTCATGGGTCAAAACTCAATACTCTATATCAATTTAAAAGAGGTAACTTGCCATTCAAAAGCATTAATCTTTTCTCCAATAGAAAGATTTGATTGGTCAGAGACTGATCTATCCCCTATCAGGTAGCCTAATCCAATGCAAGGTGTATGTATGAAAAATGAAAACAGAACTACAGAGTAACTAACCCTATACTATAAAGTGAAATCTCCAAACAAAAAACAACAATGAAAAAAGCAAAGACAGATATACAGTACCTGCTGTTTGGCTCGGTCCATCCAGTTTGGGTTCACACTTGGGAAGAGAGCAATCTAGAAAAACGAGAGAGAGTTAAAAGTCAATGCAGTGGTCTGGCTTTGCGAACTTCCTACCTCGAGTCTCTGATTACTGCCTGCAGATGATGAGAGGGCAAGGAGGAGCTCTTTGATCTCAGTATCTGGATACTCAAAGAGATTAAACAGCATTAGACATATGGCCTAAGGGGCCTGACACAGAATTTAACATGCAACCAAATTACTTACAGAAGACCAACTGATAAGGGAATTAATCATTTAAAGCTACCGAGTGAGGATCTGTATTTGTACTTTTTGAGGAAACCATATCTGTGAGGCAAAATGTTGGATCATCAACCAGACTCTTTAGACATAGTCTGTCTTTTTCACTACTCATTACTGCAGCGGGTTAAGGAAAGCTCTTCTTTTTGACTGACACGCTTCTGTGGCAGTGTTGTTGGCTGTTGGCAGTGGAGAACTGTTTTCTTTCTGGGTCACTCCTCTATCAGACAGTGGCACGGGACAGCTTAGCTCTGCCTGCTTCTCACAAGACAAACCAGCATATGCTGCGGCGGATTATGGGCAGCAAACTGCAGTAGGGATTCAATGTTATATCAAATGGATGGGTCGCAAATGCCAGCACTCCTCTCTCTAAGACATGTGACAGGGCATTTGCATATGATCACAAACTAGGATAGGGAGAATCTATAGATCCACAGCTACAGTACTGTTTGGAATGAGAACTAGGTTGTGTCATGTTTTAATCATGACTGGTATCCCACTCCGGCCCATTCACCTTCGGGGGGGGGGGGCTGCACGATGTGTATAATGCTGAGTGAGCTAAATTACCAGCCGTACCTACAGTACTATTCAAGTGGAGCAAATGCTGTAATGTTTCTCATTCTGAAAAAAAAATACATGCAAGCATTTATGAATGGATTGATGACATTGTATTATGTGGATTTAAGGTTTTTCTTTTCCCTTTTCCAACAAACCTGGCCGAGGCCGCACGTGATTTATACGAGCCAGGCGAATGCTGGCCTGCCAGTGCACACAAGGAGGATCTAAACATGTTAGTGTCTTCAAAGAGAGAGGATGTTTGGCTCTGTGTGGAGTTCCTGTTTGACAGGCTGTGCACAGCTGTTCACTAGAGACAAGCACAGGGCACACAGCTGCAGCCACACTAAACATCCCAACACTACAACTGTGGGCAACGCTTTGATTCCAAAAAACTGAGGCTGTTCCTCATTCCCTCATTAAAAAAGGAAAGACGTCGCTCAATCGCTCAGAACAGACAACGCAGGACCTTTACTTGAATAATAAAAGAGTTACAACGTGAATATATTCAAAACATAAAGCCTATTTACAGGTATGCTTTTTTTTTTTATTTGCCTTTATGTATGATGAAAATAAAGGATCACACGCCCAGTCCATATGCACAGTACCACATATACACTGAGAATGTGAAGACCCACCATCAGAGACAGGGATTGTTATTACACAAGATTAGAAACATAAAACCCATCTGTGGCTGTTGTTTGATATACTGCAGTTCGTCTTTGAGAAGCAGGCAGCATCCTGGGAGGCCAGGGTGGTTGTGAGATGTTGTGATTCCAGATGCCTCCTTAGTGTTGGGACTGGGAGGGAAGGGGAGGGGGAGGGGGCAGGGAAGCTGGCAGGCTGGCTGATGTTGACGGATAGGAGATCCCCTCTTATCAGATGAGGGATTCCAAGGAGACACACAGCTCAGCCCACAGCCACTCTTTATGACCGACAGTACCTTCCTTCCTTCCAAACCCCCAGGCAACATGGGTGGTAGGAAGTGATTTATTCCTCGCTATATTTCTGAGTGAATTAAGCCGTCCCTTAGGCTAGCAATCGACCTTTGGAATTCTACTTATTGGCATTGACTGTCCTATAATAAATGTTTAGGTTTTTTTTTGCTCCAGAACCATATTAACTTCATGTTATTCATATGACTTCCACACAGCCCACAGGCAGCATAACAATGTCTATAGAGTCCGACTGCTACTTTGATTGGACCGTGGAGACACATGGTCCAATCAAGTTCTGTGGGTCAGGAAGCATTGCCATGGATCCTCTCAAATACACTGCTGTCCTCTTTATAAACAGCTCCAATAAACACATCCATAACAGGCAGCACTTCAACATCTGGTCCCCATTGTGAGCATACAGTAGGGCTTTTTTCAAGAGACAGAGAGGAGAGGGGGAAACCACTGAGAAAGACTGGGCAAAACAACTCAGTCAAAAGCTCCTCTTCCAATTATGAGGATGGCATGGCCAAGGCTGTTTCATGCTGCTGTGCCACTCGGTGCTTAGACTTCATTTCAACCAACTGCCAATTACATGGCCATACTGTAGGACGCAGGAGGATTCTGACCTTGTAGAATACGAGGCAAATGCAGGGCGCACTCCACCCAAGCCTCTGCTACTCTATAATTTGCAGCGTTGTCTGTCTGTGTCCTCTTTCTCTCTCATAATGTGAATTGATTGTGGAGCATCCTGAGCCCTACGACATTATTAACAGAGCTAAGACTTATTGGTTGGTTAAAGTGTGCTCCTCAGCAGACAGTTTCATTACATAAGACTGAGCTTTCTGCCTGGATAAGCATGATGATACTGGATGATAATAATGCTGCATCACAGCACAACGATTTGGCTCACATTACAGGCCAATGGGTTCAAGATTGACAAAATGGCTCATTGTCAATGACACTCACATTCCATCTCTAATACCTTGATGGACATGTCGTTTACCAATTTTGTGTAATTAAACATGATCTCATGTTTTTTTTATTCTAATATTCTTTCCTAAAAGGGAAAGACTTGTGCACGTCTATCCATATATAACACATATAATTCAGTTAATCTAATTACAGTTGATATAGACAGTTACCTTGACCTAATATCACCACTAGACTGCAAGTAATGTTTCAATGGAGTGGGTACATAACAAAAATAAGTAGCTTTCCTATCAACCAATCAAATGCAAGTACTCAACACGCCTCATGCTGTGATTGAGAGTCACAGACATGTACACAAAGTGCATAGTGATTTACACCACTGGCCATGTAATGGTCCTTCTTGTAAGAACAACACAACTCTAATATGATAAATGAGCAAAGCAGCTATGTGGTAGCAAATGGCCCCTGACTACGACATTCGATACAGGACAAAAATAGAAGGCACTTTCACATAGTAAACACTAGATCTTTGTTGGAACCAAAAGTCTCATTAAACCACTGGTGGTATGACGGGTGACTTGTATCCTATGACCCTGCAATTATGAATGAGGGGTGCCTAGCTGCACTCATTTGCAAACATGGTGTCACAAAAGTTGTGTACACCCCAGGCAACACTTAGATTAGGTTATACTTGTGTTGTGGCACTTTAAGTAACAACATTGTACAACAACAACATACAACAACATGCAACAACATTGCACTTAACTCATTTATGATGCACTTTCAATTACAAGACTACTATACAAGATAACAATAACAGAGTGCTGTTACTACACAGGTGCAGTATAGACCATGACGCATAAACTATTAGAATGCAGGAATTTTTGAACCAACTTCATGATTCACACAGTAACAATTACTGAAATGACATCTTGATTTGGGTCACTGAGGGCAATGCCACAGTCAGCTATGAATAGCCACAGATCAGCTCTGCATTACAACAGCTTACAGTGGACAAAATGATGTTCATTGCACGGTCAAGCATGCCCAGATTAAACAGACCAAGACATCATTATACCTTCCCAAAGCTCAACATCAAAAACACTCCTTCAATAGCTTGCGGTCCCATATTTTGAATTCTTTGGGACATAGTCCTAAAGCTTTATGTGGGCTCATGGAAATCCTAGGCATGCTACAGAGCTGCTGCGCCTCATTCTCAAGTGGACTGAATAACTAAGTTATGACAACCTCAAGAGGGTGACTCAGGACACAATCAGTGATACTCAATGTGGGACTCGATGAATAATCTCCATCTGCTCTAAAATGTTTAAATCAAGGAGAAAGAGAAATAGATGCACATAAGCAGTGATTACAAAGGAAACTCTAGCCTGCAAATGTGTGTACTGGGTGAGGGCACAATTAAGCTCAGAAGAATATTTTTTTGATAACCAAGTTCCCTCATCAAGCTAAATATTCTGTTATGAGTACAGTATCATCTTACATTTTAGACTAACTCAAGTATCATCAAGTTAGACACTCTCAAACAGTCTGACACTAAAATTAGGCTGGTCTTAAATGACATAGAGAAACTTGGGGCTGTCTAGTGCGCCACAAGAGTCCTACTCAAGGCTCAGTGACTAACTAGGGCATCGCGGTGCACCCAGAGCAAACAAAAATGTGTTCAGTGCAACAAGAAAGAGCAGCTGTGTGCCAAGATTTCTACGCTCAACAAGCCAGCAGCAATTAGGCAGCATGCTGGAGAGGTTACAGAAAGTGGGATGGCCTCTTTTTTTTTCCAGCATGGCTCTAGGATGAATGGGGTGTAGGATACTGCCAGACATTATATCCATTGCTTTGAATGGCCGTTTTGACACACTTAGAAATCATGTTTTCCTTGCCTCTCTCATCACTCTCCCAGTTTAGGCACCTACAATATCAGTGTGGAATTGGGAAGCAACAAAAGGTCACAAAAGACATTCACTATAATGTCCTATAAGAAGTATCGTAAATGTGGGTGCATTGGGTACAATTCACAGTCAAATGCTGTTCATACAGTGGGCCAACATTATGTCATCTAGCTATTGTCAACTTTCCAACAAGAACAAAAAAAGTAGTATTGGAGAAACAATGGCTACATTCCAATTGTAGAGAATGCGACAATTGATGACAAACCATTATAACATTCCACACTGTCTGAGAGAAAATGTGTGGTTAAACTATTGGAAGGAACATTGGGGAATTTATGCATGCTGTACCGTGTTAGAGTCAGCCTAGACTGTACATAATATCAACAAATATTATGACTAATTTGAGGAGCCCAGTGAGGATAGGTTTACTGTAGACCTACAGTATGTGTTTTAAGCTGATTATTTATTATACTGAACACTGCAAGGACTTATGATAACTGGCATACCAGTATGAACTAAATCACTTTTCTTTCCAAAATAACACAGACCTGGTCATGTGCAATTCTATCCCAACGTGTGTGTGTGTGTGTGTGTGTGTGTGTGTGTGTGTGTGTGTGTGTGTGTGTGTGTGTGTGTGTGTATATGTGTGATCAATGGATATGGTGGATAGCAGATGACCTTTTGACCAAGAGGCACCAGGTGCCACAAAAACAGCTGAGAGCAAATTAACAGCTGCTAGTGGATCAGAGGTGGTCTCATGGTCTGAGAACTTTCCCTAGGTAGGTATGCTACACTCCAAAAACTGTATTCAACACAGTTGTTACCTACAACATACTGATGATAATTAGATTCTAATATTTGTTCATAATGCACAGAGTCGAAGCATTCTATGTGGTTTAATCTACTTGGGTAAAAATACATTATGTTGAGATTATCAGTGATTACTCTTGGTTGGTATTACTTCCATATCATTAGAATCATAGCTACAGCAAGGAGTATAGGTTGTGCGTAGTCTCCGTTTTTCTGTGCGTATATCTCAGAAAAAATCCCTGATAATATGCAGCCTCTTTACCTGGGCTGCATTGACAGTCAAAACAATAACACACAATATATATGATTCTGTTCTATGGTTTAGCTCAAAGCAAAATGTTTGTGGCTGTGACGCATAGCCAAAGATACTAATTTGAGATAACATCACCAAGGGAGATTGTAATTGCTTTAATTCCATTTCTATATAATGGCTAATCCATCAACGACATATGCTCTAATTCTCAAAATCACATTTAGTGGACGATATTTACTATAATCATTTACAAATCAAATGCATGAGACCGACAGTCGCGACTATTGCTGCTCTTTAATTATTAGCTCTCTCCAACGCATCATCTCACCATCGACCCACCTACACCTACAGCTGGCATGTTGTTTATCAGTTTGCTATCTACACAGGAACAATGTATCAATACCCCACCGATGGCAGTACAGGAGCATCGCCCCTCTTTGACTTACCGGATTTGAAAAACGCCGCTATGTCGGCCGCGTCCTTAGCAGCCTCATCTATTCCCTCTCCAGAGCTCATGGCTGGAATCACGATAAAGAAAAAATCCACCCGAGAATCGACTTTCTCTAAATTTTCCACAGAGAGGGAAATATAACAGCTTTCATTGAAATGCGAATGGTCTACTGTAATAGTCACGCAATCTGTTCTCTTTTCAATAAGCAACGTACCTCCATCTTGGCTGGAATGAAAATTCTTATTACCGATCGGCGGCGCTCCAGAGCCGAGGGGGAAGTCTGTTGAAAAAGGGGAGGTCTGAGAGTGGAAATCCTGAGATTCTGATGCAGTTTGTCACAATAATACCTTACTTTATTAGGTCTATATTATGAGAAAATTCACTGGGTTGTGCAGCCGAATCATCCCTACTGTAAGACATTAAACAGTTTATGCGTAGGCATATCTCTATGGTATATTGGAATCGATGTAATCTACTCCATCACTGGTAGACCTGCATGATTGCAGAATGTAATTCATCTCAGGGATAGGACTGAAGAAATGTAACCCCTCTCAAAATCATAGATATGCAAGGCAGTCCAGGAGATGAACATAATAATTCTAAACATATTTCTGATTATTTGTTTATCCATAATTGTTTACCTTTACAAATAACCTACATTGTTTACAAACATGTTTAACAAGCTTATTTGTGTTATGACTGGGTGAGGCAATTGTAGGCTATACCTCATAGGTTATATTCCCATAAGATCATTAGGAAAATGTAAATGACCATTAAACAACAGTAAATATTTCAGATGGTACCTTTAAACTGTCTGACTCATGGTTGTTTCCGTATAGGAGTGTAACGCTGTATGGTGAGCGATGTATCTAGCCTATTATTTGCCTTCCCGTGCCCTGACTTGGTCGTGCGTCTCTTTCACGATCGAACACTGCCACCTAATGCTTTCTACAATGCGTTGTAATTGATTTGTACAACATACTGGAATTCCAAAAGCACGCACGGGAATGTTTTTTGTTGTTGTTTTTTTGTTGTAAGTGTCAAAATACACATAGCCTATCGAACATTGCAAACTAAGTGCATGTTGCCTATTGATTACATGCCATACTAGAAAATCAGCATCAAGGAAGGTGACACCAAGAGGCTGAACAAGCTTATTAGGAAAGCTGGTTCTGTCCTCGGTGTCACCCTGGACATTGTGGAGGAGGTGGCCAATAGGAGGATGAGGACCAAACTCCTGGCCATCATGGACAATCCCTCCCATCCCCTACATGATACTGTGACAGAGCAGAGAAGCTCCTTTAGCAACAGACTACTACAACCATGCACTAAGGAGCGCTATAGGAGAACTGTTCTGCCTGCCGTAATAAGACTGTACAACTCCTCCTCCGGCTGGCTCGATCGGGATGATCAGAGTCAGGCTGGGGGATGTTAAATCATACTGGACTGTTCTTACTGTATATAATGTTTCAGATGTCTATTTTATTCTATTATTCTATTGCCACTTTATTTAGTTGTTGTTGTTTGTGATGTGAGCTGCTGTAATCCTTAATTTCCCCTCGGGGATCAATAAAGTACCTGTCTATCTATCTATCTATCTATCTATCTATCTATCTATCTATCTATCTATCTATCTATCTATCTATCTATCTATCTATCTATCTATCTATTAAAATTAAAGACAATTCACTTTGCACTAGGACAAAAACATCTATAGAGGATCATGGACCATACTAAATCACGTAGATTTGGGAAGTTCCTCTCCTGCACATTTGGATTCGAATCATGTGGTACTGGCGGGATGGGCATGCTGACTGCATGGGGCTACCCCCTGAGCTACCATTCCCAGAAACTCACGTTGACGTTACCAAGGAAACAGCTAACAACACATTATTGGTGGGATTAAAGTGTTATCTGAGAAGTGCAGCTCGAGCCAGTGTGCTGAGGACCAAATGCAAAAATTCCACGTGACGTACAGAGCTCATCAGCCTACTTTCAGAATCCTGAAAATTCACACTTTACTAAATCCTCGTGGTGGAAATTAAACATGTCTTATAGCCCCCGGTCTGCGAAGTCCAACTTCAGAAACAGGTCCTCTCAACCCTCAGCCCCCGTGGAATCAATCAAGGAAATGCAGGTTTGAGATGGACTTTTGAGATAATATTGGGTATGTTTCATGGGAGGTTTGTTCATCATTTATTTGTCGGGTGAAGGCATATTGTATTTTTGATAGTCAGAAGCCTGCAAGGTGTTGTATCTTCATCCCTCCCTCCAATGTTGGGGTCCTGATGAAGAGCATTCCTACACTAGAACATTGTTTGTCTCTAAAATCACACCCGATGCAAGAAAGTCTTTGTTGTAGGATATTTCTCTAATTTCCATTCTATTAGATATAGTGTAACTTACTGTAATCAGTATGGACATAATTAGACTGAATGGGCTCTCAGTATTTTAGCATTGAAACAGTAGTGTGTGGTTGACTCTTCATTATCTACTTTGCATACAGACCTGTATCTATATCACATTAATCAAATTACCAAAATGTCATTTTCAAGAAATGTAAATTAGGGTGTTAGGTGTTAGGATGATGATGTCCGATGTTATCTTGGACATCATTTCAGTCTGTTGTGTCCTTGTGAAGCAATACCTGAACGAGTGATCTTTGTGTAACTGTAATTGCAGTATACTGGTTGTGTTATCTCTTTCAAGTACCAATAGTGAGACTAGAGCTCTGCTGTAGTCACAGTTGGCATTTAATTCAAACCATGTGTATTATTCATCAGAACCAATTATCTTGATAGCTACTAAATTCTATTGAATAATACTATTCTGAATTTAAACAAGTCATGAATGGCTGCCAAAAGTCACATTATGGCGTTTGCTCTTTGGCACCCTCTTCTGATAGATTGGGTTACACAATAGACTGGGGGATACACTGTGGCCAAAATATATGCAAGATGCATTCCTGACCTCAGTCCAGTAGATGGTAGTATATCCACAATGTTGATGTACGCTCTGCAGTGAATGGTGAAATGAATGCCCTACAGTAGTAAGATGATTATGGAAAACATGGTGGAAAGAAATTAATAATTTACAAAGGGAACTCAGTTGCTGCAGTCTAGCTACAAAATGGCTACAACAGATTGTGTTGCTCCAAGTGGTGATGTCACTTGAAGATAATAACGACGGTTTTCATGTATTTATTTATTATTATATCAAAACAGATCTCTTGCTAAGAGGCCATAGGAAGCAGATGAAAGGCGTAGGGCAGACTAATAAATATCCCCAAGATTTTACTTTGAATTCTGTTGTTATGTTAGAGCTGTGATGTTAGACAGGCCCATCATTGTTCCCTCATTAGATAATCATTAATGATTCTGAGCACTCATTTTGGTTCTACAATGCCCTGGTTTGAGGAGAAGGGAATTGTGTTTAGATTTTCCACCTGAGCGCGCTTCATGCCAGTCATCAGTCAAGTGCGATGGCAGCAGAACAGAGGGATACTCCAGATAACCTCTCACCTCTAGCCGCAGTGGGACTCAGCCAAGCCGAGGACGTCATGACCAGAGATTGAAGCTGACAGTGTCCCACAGAGTCACCACACACCCGGCTGAGAAACAGCTTCATGTCCCAGTGCAAAACTGTCTTTTATGCCCTATATACACACACAACCAGAATATTTGATTAGATATAGATGTTTTTCCTGATCAGAAAACTATATATGGGAAATATAATGATTTGTTGTCACTTTCCAGTGCTCTGCAGACTGACATTTCTTAGATTTATAATTGGGTATCAGACTGTGATAGGAGGACATGCAGTGGCGCGTTGTCCAACCGTCAATGCTCCATGATGGGAGCTTCACAGTGTTTCAGTATTCCTGGATGTGAGACTGTCCAAGTGTGGGCTACATCCTCCACCAGGAGAGAACTCTCTCTCTTTCTCTCTGAGATCTCACCAGGTCATACATTATTCATTAGGGACTCCTGTTACACTGTTCCCCCAAACGAGATGGCTCGCTAAAGAAATCAGTCATGCCTTGGTGAAATATTGATGATGTAACTGCTTTTAAATGCAAAGCTTCGCAATCATTTTCCAACTATCAAACACTCTCAAACCCCATATGGAGGCAGCTGTGTCTCTGATCATCCTGTGCCCTTAATATGTTGTCTGATGGAATTTAATTGGGTGGTGTTTTTTCTCCCTGCTCAAGAACATGTGTTCTTCTTGGGCTAGCCATAGGCAAATGCTTGTGGTCCTTTGGGTTTGGGTGGTGTGTCACTCAACAGTTCCCCATTGCTTGTATGTGCAATAGTTATACAGTATTCGGTATAGCATAGATGGTTGGCTTTGATCTACTATGGATTTAGTGTATGTGTATGGGCTGCATAGAGACATCATAGAGAGTCTGATCTACTGTACCTGCTTTGTGGCATTTCATGACATTTCCTTTACTAAGCCCGCTTTTAATTTTTGGTCTTAATGAGGAGGATATCTCTCATTAGTATATTCATCATCAGATTTCAGACAGATATCAGTGCTTGACACTTTCAACTCACCTCCCTGTTGACATTATTCCTTTATCGTAGTTATTATTCTTTTTTAGTTGCAGACTTTTAACATACAGTACTACATTCATGCATGTGTGAATGGGAGTTACAAAGGAGCCATTGTTTCCTTGTAAGCCAATGTATACAGAAATACACACACACACACACACACACACACACACACACACACACACACGCACGCACGCACACACACACGCACACACACACAGACACGGTTTTAATAGCATGCTGTACTTAAATCATTACCCTTTGGCGCTATGGATCTACTTTACGAGTGCAGAAAGTACACCTCATTACCTTCAAGCTTGGAGGTGTACAGTGTATGATATAAAGGCATACTGTATCTGTTAGACTTAACATTTTTGCTGCTTTTATTCAACAGCCATTGATAGTTGATCAGACAGCCTGGTCCTGGTCTGGCCATCTGATTGGACTACAGAATCTCTTATAGCCACCCAAAGGGGTCCTGACTGTAACTCCATCCTGTATACTAATGAACCATTCAGCTCTTATCCCATTGTTGACGTAAGATGATAGCACTGCCTCTGATAATTACCTAGCCGACAGGTGGTCACCCAATACTACACTATCTAGTCAGCAAGCCTCTCAGGAGAAAACAATATTATAATTTCAGACAGTAACTTTTGGACAGGAAAAGAAGATGCTGATTGCTGGCAAAGCTTATTCTGCCCTGGAATTCTTCTGCGATCTCATGAATAGTAATACCAGTTAAGAGGGTGGAAGTACTGAATAGACTGCTTTGTAGATGGTGACGATGCTCCACTTTAAACCTGACTATCAAAACAAGGTAAGCTGACCTAGAGAGGTCTAAGTTACACACAGAGTGACTTACACCCTCTGACCAAATGCATTTCATCATTAATGTTTTAAGAAAACTATTCTATTTATCTTGATACAATACCAGTCTTCTGTAATGTTTACCAGACTATAATGTACGATGGCATGTTACTCACAATTACATGACCAGAGACTTGGGTTTCATACTGTAGTCGGGAACTTTCCAAATGTATTTTTACAGTGTGAACTTCACTCTCATTGCTTATTGTTTTCTCGCCAATTTGATCAGTATTCTATTCGAGTTAGGCTACTTTTTTTGGAATCTATGTAAATAACCTACAATCATTGAAAACTGATATGTGTCATATTTCTATGTAAGATAAAACCTTCAAGGTCATTGCATTTGTTGCTCTATGATCAAGTCCAACGTGCAATATAAAGTATGCAATATTATGAAGATGGATAAAAAATAAGGATAGACAGTTCCAGACATTCCATACATTTATATTTATTCAGTAGAACTGTCCATAAACTTAAGAAGAATTTGTGATAAATGAAAATGGCTTTCTTATTATCAAAAATGTAGTGCACTGACAGCATCTTCACTAAAACAAGCATTAACTGCTTTCCTCAACTACACTCATCAAATCTAAATAAATTGTTCAAAAGTTTTTCGAAAGCTTTTTTATTTTAACCTGTCATTGTATAGCATGTTTGCAGGGGATGTTAGACTGCACTCATCTATACAGTAGATGTCACATAATTTATTTGGGAGCACATACAGTACTGTGGGCGAATACCTGGTCTCACCGCATGGGGTTTGGGGGTTGGAGAGTTCAAGGGGGGACAAAACACCTGACAGACAGAGAGGGGATTATGAAGTTCCTTTTCCACTGTTTTGTCACCTACACAATGGCTTCTAAAAGAAGGGACTTGAGAAGGGTTGGTGTACCTATACTGGCTTTAGGCTGTGATACACCCAAGGCCATCACCTGTGGGAGTGTTAAATGTTGGCAAATTGCCTGAGTCTTTAAGTTGTTTGAATAGTTTATAGGAGCTCTTAACTGCCCTGATAGCCTAGGCAGTTAAGAGCAAGGTGGGAGCAAATATACTGTTGGCATGCCTTTTTCCTCCTGAGTGGACACAGGCCTATTCTGTTGGGCTTACTCTGTAGGGAACTGAAGTATCAACATTGTTGATGGTACTGTAGATTGTGAGCTGTGATATGAGGAGTTGTTATGTCTCGGGCATTTCGGAAACAGCTCTGGAAACAGAGTGTCTCCAGAGTGATCAAGGTAAGAGATTTGACCCAGTATATTGCAATGGCAAAATGAAATGGATTGGAATAATGAGAGAAAAAAGCTCCCTGTGGTTCCTATGCTCAGAGTATTGTGGACACAATGGTTTCCATGCTGAGTACTTTCTACTATTATTGTACGTTTCTGTTATCTGGAGCAAAATAAGTGAGCCTAATTGATTGGATTGATTGGATTTGATTGCCTTGTACCCCAACTTTGGTAAATGCACCAAAACAGGAACAAGCAATTTCATTTAGTGTTTTGTGTTACACCTAGTTATTCACAGTTATTCATAGTGATATAAAACTTGTGAATGTCATATGGATTACAAGACATGGAACATACATCACAATAATGCATTTTCTTCACCTCCCCCCCGAAACACATGGCTTTTTATGGTCAAGTTAGTATTTGTGAGATGTGTTTGGGGAGAACATTTCATTACAGTCATTCAGTTCTTATCGTAGGTGAGAGTTTGCAGTTGAGGCTATCATTGGTGTGTACGCTTGGTGTGATGTTGTGTTTGTTTGTGGGCTGAAGCCTGAGGTGGCTGTTTACTCAGCATAAAATCCCTCGACTGGCGTCACTGTGATGTGGCCAGTCGCCCAGCAACCACTGGCTTGGCTGGTATTATTATTTTTTCCAGTGGTTCTGGCGGTGTTGGCTGACTCACCATTCCCCTGTGTTTGCCATGCTGACACAGTGCTTGTGTTTTCGCCCTGTAGGTCAATAGCTGTGTTTGCTCTCTCTCATGTCCAGGCTTGTTGACTCCTGCATCTGATGCATGACCTTAAGGCCTGCTGTAAATCTCTAACCCTACCATCTCCTCCTCCCACATCCTCCCAGATCCTGAGTTCAACTATCTTTCCATTGAGCTTATCAATGAAGACGTAGTCAATTTGACTGTCTAGACGGATCAGTGAGCTTATTCAACAGTGGGCACACGGCATACAGTATTAATGGCATCAAATGCATTGAGAGGAGCAGACGTATTATGTTTTTGGCCAAGAAGTGCAATACCAAGCGATTAAGGACTTGGCCGTGAGGCTGATTATAGTTAATAGGTCACGTAATTACTTTACAATGGAGGGAGTGCAATACTTTATGTTCAGTGCTGAAATCTCAATGTGTGAGAACACACACACACACACACACACACACACACACACACACACACACACACACACACACACACACACACAATAATAGCCTTTTCCAGTCGCAAAATTTTAAATTGGATGGATCATATCTCAACAATTTTACAATGCTTAGTTGTTCATAGGTTATTATTTAACCATCAGTGTTAGTGTTTCATTTACAGATTAACAGAAAGTTGTCGAGAATGAGGCTGAGAAATAAAAGACAGGCTTCCTATTCCAGTCTTCCAAGTAACCAATGTTGAATGTAGTTATTAATTGAAATGGTAATACGCTCTGTTTCAAAACGTTTGATGCAAGTAAAAGTGAAAATCTCTCCAGACATTACAGGCTAAATTCCAGACAGGCAATTGGGGGAATAAAAAAGAGAGTTTGAAAGCACCTGCATCCGGCACACGAAATGCAACACAAAGTGTTCTTAATTTATTGGTTTGCCTTTTTCCAGGGTTACCTAGCAGCACCGCCAAGCAACTCATTGTGGTAGATTTTACTATCTGTGTCCTTTTTGAATGAGGCCCCTGCTACTGTAGGCTGGCTAGGCTAATGTTCAACCTGCTGTTGGTCCTGTTGTGTCTGTGTCTGACCGTATACAGGCTGAGAAAAGCGACAGGGTAGCAGTGCTATAAGGGACAGAGAATAGGGAACATCTGAACCATTTGACCATATTATAATTCAAGAGATGTTCATGAAGGGATCCTATTGTCGTGTCTATTTCTCTTGTGGGACTTAGCATTGGGGCTATAGGCAGTAACTTCAAAGCAGGAGATTCAGTGTGCATTGTGGATATTATTGGACATTTTCCCACTCTTTCAACAATGGAGTTTTCAAGTCTCCCATATTCTGCTGTCACGGCTGGAGCCTGAAAGTGATTGGAATTCTGTGGATACGCAATTGAAATTCTAGATGGCGGACTCAAAGTCCAGGAGGAGTAAAAGGGAGCTTCAGTCATCAGTCATATCAAATAGCCAGATTGCTGCATACAAAGTATGTGTGAATGTCCCTTATGTATAGAGTCATTGAGTTTTAATTTATGGTAATTAATCATTTACTGTATGTAATGGATAGAAATTGATTAATCTTTGTTAAAACCTTTTTTTATTTTGAGCCTTTTTAGATTATTGTTGTTTTTTTATTGATGGGGTATTGGAATGTTCATCGATTTGTCTTGAAGGGAATAGAATAGTTTCTGCTCCTTTCTTTCACTGGAGACAGTTTATTATTGTGAGAACTTTATGTTTCTCTCTTTCAGGTCATTCACACAATTTCTTTCCCCATTCTGCATGTAATGAAATTGAAATTGAATTCCGCTAGTAGTTTCACATCATGTCTCAGTAATCCACCCAGTGTTGTGTGTTGTGGTTGACTACATGATGCCTCTATGTGTTGCAGCAAAAGCTAAAGGAGGAGAGGGAGGCAAAGAGAGCCCAGCTGGATGGCAGACATGACTACATCCTCAGCATCGTGGCGTCCTGTCTGGGCCTGGAGAAGGCTGACGTGGAGGATGCCATTCTGGAGGGCACTCAGGTACGTTTGTTTTTAATGTTCCTCGATCAGTCCACAGTGTGGTAATACATATTGCAGGAGACTGAATAAAGTCAAAACAAACATACACAACCAACACAAATTCAAATGTATATGTTAATCCTAAACTGATCCTCTTGTTATCTCTAAAGATTGACCGCATGGAACAGTTCTTTGTGGCAGAAGGACTTCCTCATATCATGTTCTACTATCAAGATGTGGAGCCAGTAGAAGCAGGTAAGAGGAGTGTTGATTGTGCAATTAAATTATACAGGAATTTACTGTGATAACAGTTAGTAGCCATTAGGCAAAGAGATATGTAATCTTGCTAAGAAAGGGGGATATCTCCAGTTAGATGAAGATGACAGCCTACAAATGTAACTGATTTGGATCTGTCTTTTCCCCAGCAGCTGCAGCCTCATCCCTCAACCGGAGTAAGAGGGCCAAAGTGTTTGTCACCGAGGGCAAAGATGTGGCTCTGACTGGTGTATGTGTATTCTTCACCAGAGCTAACACATCCAAAGCCATCACATCTGAGAATGTGCACAGGGTGAGCCTCCTCCTGATTATTCTACTCATAACCCTCTCAATCTGCTCCTTTTCTACTGTAGGTATATGGTCAGTTATTCAGCCAAAAGTAGACGTCCACTTGCATGTGGATTTCTTTGATTATGGCAAGAACATTGACGTAAAACTGCCTTGTGTAAATGATCGCTAAACCTCTGACGCTCTGATTGCACTTCTTTCTGGCTGACTTGAATAATTGATCATTGCCTTTGTGTCAGGTTTCCTTTCATGAAAAGGTGCAGGATGAGAGGTAGCGGCCTGTAGGCGGTACTACCCATCGATCCTCTCTGGTTACCCTCTATACAAAGCTAATGACCATCCCTGATAGCCAGACATGATCGTTACACCCCAGTGACAGTTACGTGAGGGAGAACATTTGACAGGAGTCTCTCCTGCCCATGAGGACATTGTCATTTGAAAATCAAATATAATTAGTATCGTGGACATTTTCTTCAATTGGTCTTGCATAATAACGTTAGATAAGCGTTAGATAAGCACAATAATATAATTATCTGTCATGCATTTGTATGAGCTTTTATATTAGGCTGTGCTAGTCTGCTCACACTGTATGAAAGCACACAGATACAGCCACAATTCCATTTACAATAGTGACAGTGCTACAATGTTCTGTCCATTCATCGCTTCTAAAACAGTCTCATCCAAGATTGTACTGTTTGTGTGGTCATCTCTCTGTTCATTGCCCTTGATAGGATGTGAACTTTAACATGCTGGACACCACGGAGGTGGGCCTACTGAAAAGTGTGGAGCAGCTGTTGTCTGAGATCTTCATCCCAACCCTGAGGAAGATGAACCACGGCTGGGGAGAGCTGGTCAGCCCACAAGCCCAGTCTGTCAAACAGGACTTCATCAGCTCACTGGACAGCTTTGTGTCTGTGCTGGCTGGAGCGCAGGAGAGCTTACAGGAGAAGGTGACACACACACACACGCACACACACAAACACACACATGCACCTTGCATGAAAATAGATTTAAAGTGAGAATTTATATCATTGACCGTAACCATTTTTTAGGTAAACCTAAAAGAGTGTGACACTTTCGACCTGAAGACCCTTAAAGGACCCTCTGACTACATGGCTGCAGCCAACAGCACAGAGGCTACAGAGAAGATCGAAGCCTGCATGAAAATATGGATCAAACAGATTGAACAGGTAAGGTGGGACTTGCAACTCAATGGTATCAAGCTTCAGAGATGTCCATTCCCCTCCAGTGACCAGTGCTGTTATTGTGGTGTGTGTGTGGTATTTGGTGTGTGTGTGTGTGTGTGTGTGTGTGTGTGTGTGTGTATGTGTGTGTGTGTGCGTGCGTGTGTGTGTGTGTGTGTGTGTGTGTGTGTGTGTGTGTGTGTGTGTGTATGTGTTTGTGTGTGTGTTTATGTGTGTGTGTGTGTGTGTGTGTGTGTATGTTTTGCGTCCAGGTACTGGCTGAGAGTGACCAGCTGAGGAAGGAGGCTGATGACCTGGGCCCGCGGGCTGAGCTGGACCACTGGAAGAAACGCATGTCCCGCTTTAACTACCTACTGGACCAGCTGAAGAGCCCTGATGTGAAGGCTGTACTAGGCGTGCTCATGATGGCCAAGTCCAAACTGATCAAGGTGAGCTACTGTCACCTCCACAACATTATAATATATTGTAGGAATGCTACCATGCTACCAAATAAATAATTAGAAAATGTGTGTGTTACCCATCATCTATGCTTATAAACATGCTCCCTTACTGATTTGAAGATATCACATTTCTGATCGACTTCATTATCTGTCCTTGCAGTCTTGGCGAGAGCTGGACACCAGGATCACTGACTCAGCCAATGAGGCCAAAGACAATGTGAAGTACCTGTACACTCTGGAGAGGTTTTGTGACCCCCTCTACAACAGTGATCCTGTGAGAGAACTCAGCTTCCTTTAGCCACCTTCACTTCACAATGCTTCATATCATGCATTTCAATTCATGTGAAATTAATTATGTTATGTTTGTATGCTAATGTGCTAACAGGTGTCAATGGTGGAGGCCATCCCAGGGCTTATCAATGCAATCCGAATGATCCACAGCATCTCCCGCTATTACAACACATCAGAGAAGATTACTTCCCTGTTTGTGAAGGTAATATTCATTACTAAGCTCTTTGATGAGTCATCCTACTGAGTTTGTTCATTCGAGCTTGAAATGTATCTTTTTGCTTCGACATCTCAATGTCTCAGGTGACAAACCAAATGATCACAGCATGCAAGGCATACATCACCAACAGCGGCTCAGCGTCAATATGGGACCAGCCTCAGGATGTTGTTGCTGAGAAACTCAAAGCTGCTATCCACTTGAACCAGGTACAGTTCACAGTTCACCCACTATAACAATCTGATCACAGTTCATAACTTACTTTTCCTTACTGCTGAGCTGTAATGTATATTGTTTAATTTATTATAGTACAACATTACCTTACCTATCACAAGCCTAATAATTAGCCTAATAACTTCCTTTCCATGCTCCTCTAATTGATTTTCACATGAATACTATCTGATAGGAGTATCAGAAATATTTCCACAAAACCAAGGAAAAGCTGGAGCAGAGTCCCTCAGAGAGACAGTTTGACTTCAGTGAGATGTACATCTTTGGAAAGTTTGACACGTTCCAACGCCGCCTCTACAAGATCCTCAACATGTTCAGCACCATCACTACATACTCAGCTCTCCAGGACTCCAAGATTGAAGGGTTGGAAACCTTGGCAACCAGGTTTCAGGTACACGTTGGAATGAGTTCAGTGTTTAGTTTTTTAGATTGTCACAGTTCGAGTTCTGTCTACTTTGTTCACTTATAGTAGATGTAGCCTAACTGATCAAACAACCATTTGAAAGATTATGCATGTATACAAAGCTAAGTGAATGCTCTCTTTCTTGTTAGAAATAGTCACGTCTCACCACGTTGATGGTTGTTTAACTCAAATCGACACAAAAATGACAATGTTTAGAGATCTTTTTAATGTTTTGTTTGGAGTGTACATTATAACATATACAGTACATTATCTACATTCTATTTACACTTAGCCTGGGGTTAGTTGTTGTCATTTGGACAGTTTTGTGAATGCTTTTTTAAGTGTACAGTAGTAATGCTAGCTATCTGCTCTCTCTACTGCCTTCGCTGGACAGACTGCAGAAATGCAGGGGAAATGGGAGGTAACTTGTGCCACAGAATTTTTAATCCAGTGCATGACCCCTCATCATCATCTTACTTTCAGCATGCAGAGACACAATTTCACAAAACCCATAGACCTATACTAAACCCCTAACAACCGGAAATTCACAAAGTATACAGCTATGTTCTTTACTCACACAACTATCTATTTATTTCAATATTACTGGCATTTTCAAATCGGTGTAACATTTTGTTGTGTCCTTCAAGTCATGTAATTATATTGGACATTTTGTCAAATAACTGAACAAAAGCTGATTAAGATCCATTATTAAGGCCTGGCCTTTTGTGAGAGTTGACAGTTTATCCACAGGTTATACATATTTTATGGTAAGCTGTTCCTGGGAGCAATTACTGCTATTTTATACTCTGTTAACTCTTGCTATTGTAAATGCCTGAGTATCTTTCAAAAGGGTATGATGTCCAGCCAGCACCAGCATGTCATCATCTTTCTACATTCACAGCCTTCTCGTCTGATTAAAATGAAATGAAGCCCCAATTATTTAACATTCAACTGAAACATTGTGGACATTCTCTCAGCTGTGGTTTAAATTGATACAGACACATGCATGAAGAGTAGATGTCAAAACAAAAGACTTCTATTTTTCAGGGCATTGTACTGAACATGAAGAAAAAGCACTACAGTTTCCTGGACCAGAGAAGAACAGACTTTGACCAAGACTATGATGAATTCTGTAAAAATACCACTGAATTGCATGTAAGTTTGTCATGTTAGAACATAACAGGTACCAATCGTTATCTGATACATCTGAATAGTCTTATTATGTTATTGTGCGGTTGTTTATTTTGGCTCTTTGGTTTCAGAATCAACTGAAGACCTTCATGGATAACACATTTGATAAGATTCAAAACACAGAGAGAGCTTTGAATGTACTAAAGAAATTTGAAAGGTAAGATCACCTTGTCATATTTTCATATTCCAGAGCAATGTTTTATCCACATGAATCATTTATTTCCCATTTCACCTCAACCTTTCTTAATGTCACCACATCACACAGACTGGGTATCCCAGACCTGGGCATTGATGAGAAATACCAGCGTATCCTGCAGAACTACGGGAAAGACATAGAGATGGTCTCCCGCATCTACACCAAGCAGAAGATGGATCCGCCCATCGGTAGGGACCTGCCTCCCGTGGCGGGTAAGATCCTGTGGGTCCGCCAGCTCTATCGGCGCATCCAGGAGCCTATGGACTTGTTCCAGGAGCACCCTGGGGTGCTGGCCACACCTGAGGCCAAACGCATCATCCGCAACTACAACAGAGTGGCTAGGGTGCTCCTGGAGTTTGAGATGCTCTACCACCAAGGCTGGATGAAACAGGTGGGGTGTACCAAGCTAGACCTACTGTCTACCTACAGTACCTACCTTCCTACCTACCTACCTACCTACCTACCTACCTACCTACCTACCTACCTACCTACCTACCTACCTACCTACCTACCTACCTACCGGCCATGAATTCTTATCTTTTAAAAATACAAGGGGTTGTTATAAAGCTTAAGCTTAAACTTGTTCCAGTGATTTTTAATCCATCAGTGAAATCAGAAATCATCAGAATGGCACACTATTTTCAGACACAATGTAGACTTGTTCATTTCCCCAGGCCAAGATGTCTTATATCCCTCTTTCTCTGACTCTGTCCCCAGATGGAGGAGGCCAGGGTAGGCCTACAGGCCTCTCTGCTGGTCAAATGTCCAGATACAGTTGAGCTGTTTGTGAACTTTGACCCTGAGATCTTGACTCAGATTCGGGAGACAGACTGCATGACAAGGATGAGGCTGAAGATTCCTCCCTTCGCAGCCATCTTGCAGCAAAAACAAGATGCTCTCAAGAAGAACTACAACAAACTGCAGGTAAGAGTAGGATTTTCAAATACCTTTGATCTGAAGTGCTATGCCTCTAAAAAGTTATAATACATCTTAACAGTTATGAATGGGGTTTTATTCATTATAATCATATACCAGTGGAGGCTGGTGGAGGTAGAAATTGGAGGACAGACTCATTGTAATGTTTGATACCATTCCTCATTCCATTCCATGCAATGAGCCTGTCCTCTGATTTCTACCACCACCAGCCTCCGCTGTCATATACATTTATTTTCTGAATTGAATGGAATGTTCTACCATCCAGTTTGCAGTGACAGAGAACTCCAGAGTCAGGTCGAAGATTCAGAGTGCTTTTGAACAGCTGGTTATGCCCCATGTTGCAAAAGTGGATGAAGCCATACTGCCCGGGCTGACCTCACTCAACTGGACCTCACTGAACATTGAGAAATACCTCAGCCATATAAACAGTGCACTCAGTAAGTACTTGAGCAGAGCTAAATCCCACCTGGTCAGAAATATGAAGGAAGTCCTATAGAATTACCCTAAAATACTCTGTTCTCATGGGAAGATGTTGTATTTCCTGACATATATCCTACTGTACTATACATCACCTCTCCAGTCCTGTTAGAAAAGTGTTGTCTTAGTGGAACGCATGCTGACCCCCTGTGTGTGTGTGTGTGTGTGTGTGTGTGTGTGTATGTATGTGTGTGTGTGTGTGTGTTTGTGTGTGTGTGTGTGTGTGTGTGTGTGTGTGTGTGTGTGCGTGTGTGTGTGTGTGTGTGTGTGTGTGTGTGTGCGTGCGTGCGTGCGTGCGTGTGCGTGTGTGTGTGCGTGCGTCTCTCTCTCTTTCTCTCCAGCGGACCTGGAGCTCCTGATGGACAGAGTGAATGATCTGGTAGAGTTCAGGATTGACGCCGTGCTGCAGGAGATGAGCAGCAGCACACTGTGTGTGCTGCCAGAGGATGAGCCTTTCACCTGTGAGCAGTTTGTTCAGACCACCAAGGTAAAGACAGGCTCCCTTAGTAGAAATGTACACACATCAAATAATCCAATTGATCAACAGGCCATTGGTTTTTAATATGATTTGTCACAGACAGCTGTTTTACTTTCAGGAGTGTATTTGAATGGCAGTAGATTTATGGTGACTCATTAACTCATGAAGTGTTTCAGATATTAAAATTGCATTACAAATTACAATTGAATGACGTTCTTATCAAGGCAGTTCTTATCAATGCATTAGTATTGAGAGCCTCATTGAGTAGACATGGCTGTCATCAATGCTGTCATCACTAACGTCATGAATCATGCTTGTTAATTAATGAGGCAAAACCGTTGCATAGCCATCACCAGCCTCTAATGATAGCTAATGCATACACCACTGACAATATTGACTGACTAAATTATGATAGAGTAGGATACAAGTGTGATTTCAGCTTTTAGTACAAATAGTTATGACTGTGTTCATTCATGTACTGTCTTTTCCTGTGGCATCCAAGGACCTATGCATCAAGGGAGCTCAGAGTCTGCACACTAAGAGCTCCCTGGTGGAGGAAGCAGCTAACGAGCTCATCAACATGCTGCTGGAGTTTGAGCAGCACAGGGAGGAGGAGGAGAAGGTTCCAGATGAGAGTAGGACTGAGAGCAAAATGGACCATGTGGAGAGTGAAGGTACAGTACTATTACCCACATTTGACACAATACTGCAAGACAAGGTCATGCTCAAAAAGAGAGCTGTCGCTGCATCATCACACAGAAATCTGTAAAAATAGAAAACAGATTTTTTTTGGGTGCACAGCAATGTAAATGATTTTGAAATGAGTCGTTTTAGATTAGTTTGTATCTCTTCTAAGGTGAGGAGGAGGACAAGTCGGAGGGTCGCCTGCTGTCTCGGAACACCACTGCAGCCAGCACAGGCCCCCCTTCCCCCCTGGTGAAAAGGAAGAAGAAGAGAGACATGATGGAGGTGATGGAGGAGGAGGCCCAAGAGCTGCTCTCCCATTTCAACCACCGCAATGTAGACGCCCTGCTGCGACTCACACGCAACACCCTGGAGGCCCTGCGCAAACGCATCCACACCTCCTCGCTCATGCACTTCCTCGGTAACCACTGCCTTCACCATAGATGTGGGATAGGGGCTGAATGGGATCTATTTGCATTAAAGCATGAGTCGGAATATAAAGCTAAATCATCAGGTTATAGAAGGTGTCGGAAATGTCGGAAAGACATTTTATCACTATGTAAGTGTAATCCAACATACCGCAATTCGCCATTCACACTTACTCTAGCTTATCACATAAGCTCACCGTTTAGCACAAATTAGTTGATTGTTGCTCCTATGATAACACATATCCATGTCCCGGCAGCAGAGAGTGACTCTCCCAACCGTCTGAAGAGCAGTGGACAGCAGCCCATCTTCAGGGCCAGTGTGACCCTGGCCATCCCCAACATCGCCATGGTCCCAGCGCTGGACGAGGTCCAACAGGCCCTGAACAGGGCTGTGGAGTGTGTGGTCAGCGTCAGCAAAGGCATCGGCCAGTGGAGCAAGGAGAGGATATCTAAGGTGGGCTTGGCTTGGACATCTTGACACCAAAAACAGACTCATCGTGCTTGGTGAAAAAATGCTAGACGTTTGCTTGTGTACCCCTTGTACATTCCTGTGTATCTTCCTATGAGGTCTTAATGAGTTTACACTCATTTAATTCTCTTCCTACACTCGCTGTGATAGAAAAGAGATGGTTTAGTCTGTCATAAGATTGCGTTTCAGGCTAGTCATTAAACAAAGAGCAAACCTCACCACCTGGCTTGTGTTTGCCCCCTTGCAGAGGAAGATGAGCGAGAGACGCATGGCTGCTCTGAGACAAGACAGCAGTGACAGCGAATCAGAGGACGGAGAGACAACGTATAGGAGCCTGCCTGGTACCACAACACAACACAACACAACACAACACAACACAACACAACACAACACAACACAACACAACACAACACAACACAACACAACACAACCCTCTCCTCTGCCAGCCACCAGCTTTTTCTCATTTTACAGCTCAGCAGAGCACAACCCACTCAGACTTGAAACAGACATTTAAGGGCCACACAAATAACTATCTCATCCAAGTCATTTGATCACACTGCAGCTATAGTATCAGGCAGCTAATGTAGTGAAGACACGAGATGATAGATACAGGAGAAAACACAGAGCCTTTGATGATGGCAACATTACAGCTACAGTACTGTGCACCAAATCAGAAATCAAAGCTCTGGTTCAGTGAATTTTGCTCATTAACTTACATTCTCTGGATGTGATGGTGCTGGCATATTGTTTAAAGTTTCCTGCGGAGACACTCGTTAAGTTAAAAGAGGAGGGTGTTTACATGTGGTGGCCAACAATGTGGTGTGGTCATTTGCTTATGTGCATATGAAGATGAGAGGAGTTGGCTCCGTACATGTTAAGTTTTTGCTGGGAGGTGAGAAGTCTAATTGTCTGCTGTTTCCTCCAGATGGCAGTACATCAGACATCTCTGCTTCTGTGAATCAGGCCATACCATTCCAGGCCAGGAACTACTACAAGAGTGTGTCTGAGAACAAGGAAATTGTCAAGCTGGTGTCTGTGCTGAGCACCTCAATCAACTCGACTAAGAAGGTACAGGCATTGAAAAGAGGGCATAAATAGTACACATGCAGTAGAGCTTACAAATATGGCTGTGTTTCTCCTCTTTTATGGTTATGGTTACTCACTTGTCTCATGGGTTATGTTCATTCATAGTCATGTTGCCTCACTATCTGTTGAATCAAAATCCAAACTTTTTTGTGTTGATAACATTTTAGGCTTCCCCTAATGAATATATTGTCTTCTGGATGTTGTGTTTTTGTAGAATATACATTTGTCTTTTTTTACAGACCACAAGCCAAATGCAAAGCTAAATAATATGACCTTGTAATGTAGTGAGGCTGACACCTGTGCTTTTGGCTGGTGACTAGGAGGTGATGAATGCCCTGGACCGCTTCAGCCGCTACCACCACATCTGGAGGAAGGACCGAGAGGACACCATTCAAAGGTTCAGCCAGGGCAGCCCACTGCTGTCAGAGTTTGAGTCACAGATCCTCTACTACAGAGACCTGGAGCTGGAGATCAACGCTGAGCCTGAGTTCATCACAGTGGGAGCACTGGCTCTGTTCACAGGTACCCTTACAACTTTTTCTATGATGATAGTGTAACCTCATATACTTTACTACACTGCTTACTCACTTTTATTGTTTGACTCTTCAGGCAATTATACAGCAACACACAGATAATGTTAGTGTTATCATATTATCTCGCAGGACTATTCTGTCAAACTGACTGAAGTGTTGCAGGCTGCACCTATGATATGTTATAAAGTACAGCTTTTTCATCCCTGCTTTTTCATCCCTGCTCTTCAGACGGTTGGGAGAGTCACTCTCTGCTGCCGGGACATGGATATGTGTTATCATAGGAGCAACAATCAACTAATTTGTGCTAAACGGTAACACTGATTAAATGGATGTCTTACTCTCCAGCTGATCTGAAGATGGCCTTGACGGCGGAGACAAAGAGCTGGATGGTGGACTATGGCCTCCACTGCAACAGGAAGTACAGGATGGAGATGGAGACCATCTTCACCTTGGTGGACGAGGCGGGGAAGAAACTGAACAGGCCAATCAAAGACCTTGATGACATCCGCATTGCCATGGCATCACTAAAGGAAATCAGGGAGCAGCAGATTTCTATTGATTTCCAAGTAGGCCCCATAGAGGTATGAAAATCAAAACACCTTTCAGAACGATACTACACTGTATGACAAATCGATTCTAATCTGCTGTCATTTATAAAGTGTTCCCACACAGTTTGATAAATTGCCTGCTTTGGTACAGTATGACACATAAAACACCAAAATTAGATTTGTTTAAATTCCGTTATAATGTGCAAAAATGGCAAACATGATATGACATGATTTAATGTAGTTGTGAGAGATCTTTATCATGTTATTTCTCAGTACTATTCTTCATTCCCTTCTCCTAGGAGTCCTACGCCATGCTTCACAAGTACGAGCTGTCAGTGGCGAAGGAGGAGGCAGAGAAGGTGGACACACTGCGCTACACCTGGGAGAAGCTGCTCTCCCGGGGCACAGAGGTCCAGAACGAACTGGTGTCCCTGCAGCCCAACTTCAGAGGAGAGCTCATTAACAATGTGCAGACGTTCGTCGAGGACTGTGAACACTTCTATCAGGAATATGACAAAGTGAAGACACGCTCCACACAGCTCTCTGTAGCTGTTAAAACATTACTTACTGCTCGACCTAACACGTTCAAGCTGGCTTGTGGTCATTTATATTTAGATATTTCAAAGCATAATTAGTGTGCTCTGAATAAGAGTGCTAATTGCCTACTTTTAATTCCCAGGATGGCCCCATGGTTGTTGGACTGGCTCCCCAAGACGCAAGTGACAGACTTATCATGTTCCAGGTATGTGCTTCTACTGCACTGTACATGAGAGTAATATATCTATTTCTGTGCATCATTCATACAAAACTGTACATTTCACAAGCATTTCTTTGAGATGTTGTCATCTGGAATCGTATTGTATACAGCCCAAAGGTCTTATGACAACTCATGTATTGATGATGGGAGGATTTACTTAAATTTTTTCTTTCAGAATCGCTTTGACAACCTGTTCCGTAAATACATCACATACACTGGAGGAGAGGAGCTATTTGGCCTGCCGGTTACCCAGCATCCTCAGCTGCTGGAGATCAGGAAACAGCTCACCCTCCTGCAGAAGCTCTATGGCCTTTACAATAGCGTCATCGACACTGTCAACGGCTACTATGACATCCTATGGGCCGACATCCACATTGAGAGAATCAATAACGAACTTCTAGACTTCCAGACACGGTATGTGACAAAAGTAGAAAAATAAAGTGATATCACCACCACTTTTGTGGTCTGATGTGAAACCCACCCTCAGGCCATCATGTAATATGTTTCATTGAAAGGCATGAATGCTCCAAAGGATTTCAATTTCACTGTCCCAATCTGAGTTATCTGAAAGCTCTGTCCTCTAAAGGGGTACTGTCTTTGTGTTCGTCATGGACAGAAATTAGGGTTTGAGATCACCAAAAGGAGGGCAAAGTTATTCCACACAGGGAAAAAGTACTATTGAGTCTGACTCATTAGGGTACACCTTTAAATGTAAAATAGCTTGGAGGATATATGCAGTTTCCTTATGCATGGTGTCTGCAAAACAGGCATACATGTGAAAAGGCCAAAGAGGAGATTTTACAAAATCCTTCTTCCATGTAATGTCTGCCCTTGAATATGCAAATACATCACACAATAGCCACAATGTAAGCCAGAGACAATCCTATGACCTCTATGCATACCATGAAGAAAATGTCTTCTTCATACAAAGCATTGATTATAAACTTCCTTGAGGAACATAATTTGTGAGGAACTTAATTTGTGAGGAACTTAATTTTGTGGTTCAAAAATCTTTTTTGCCCTTACCAGATGTCGCAAGCTGCCCCGTGCCCTGAAAGAGTGGCAGGCTTTCCTTGACCTGAAGAAAACTATAGATGAGTTTAACGAGTGCTGCCCCCTACTGGAGCTGATGACCAATAAAGCCATGATGACACGCCACTGGAAGAGGATCACTGAAGTGACAGGGCATAGCTTCGAGGTGGAGACGGACACCTTCAAGCTCCGAAACATCATGGAAGCTCCGCTCCTCAAATGCAAAGAGGAAATTGAGGTGAACATTTATTCTCTACAGCCTACGGCCAAACGCACAATCCCAATGGCATTGAAATAAGACCCTTGACCTCCTTTACTCTGGATTATAAATATTTAATGTGTTATCTTGACATTAAAGCATGTTTATTGTTCAATAATGTGTGCAGTGTTATTATAATTAAAGTATTTATTGAGTTTTTATTCAGCTCTGTTTATCTGTTAGGCATGTTTATTCTCTAGTGTATATCACAAAGGCACGTTGTTGTATATCAACCTGGCAGGACATTTGCATCAGTGCGGTGAAAGAGAGAGACATTGAGCAGAAGCTAAAGCAGGTGATTGCTGAGTGGGACAACAAGACTTTCACCTTCGCCAACTTTAAAACACGAGGGGAGCTGCTGCTGAGGGGAGACAGCACCTCTGAGATCATCACCAACATGGAGGACAGCCTCATGGTGCTGGGGTCACTCATGAGCAACAGGTAGACCAGAGCTGACATTCATGACCTGATGTTGTCTGATGAACCCAAACTATTTATCATAATTCAGCACACAGTTAGATTTGTAATCTAGAATTCAGCCGTAATACTCTATGTTTAGAGAATGGATTTGTTTGCAATGTATAACCCTGCTTCAGCAACCCTAGTGTCAGTTAATGGCACTATGTAGTCTGTAGTTGGTTTTAGTATTGACAGTGCTTCATTCAGATAATATCTTGACTGATTCCTGAATTCCCATAGATATAACACTCCATTCAAGGCCCAAATCCAAAAGTGGGTCCAGAACCTGTCCAACACTACTGACATCATAGAGAACTGGATGACAGTCCAGAACCTCTGGATCTACCTGGAGGCTGTGTTTGTGGGTGGAGACATAGCCAAACAGCTTCCCAAGGTAAGACCCAATCACCTTTAATCTTAAAGAATATCAAAGAATAGCATCAGCCTCATCAGGGATGAGAATCTGGTCTGATCTGAATCACAGGAGGCGAAGAGGTTCTCCAACATTGACAAGTCTTGGGTGAAGATAATGACACGTGCCCATGAGATGCCCAACGTAGTGCAGTCATGCGTGGGGGATGAGACCATGGGCCAGCTGCTGCCTCACCTGCTGGAGCAGCTGGAGATCTGTCAGAAGTCTCTCACTGGGTGAGCACCCAGCATGGCATTAGTCTCAAATCATTCATGCAGTATGACACCTCAAACCTATGTTTTTCTTTCTAGGTACAGCCTTTTGATTACAGTACGATAAAGTAGTGACGTGTGTAAAACTAGGGTATAAAAATAGCATTTCATATTTTTGTGACTAATTGTGTTCCAGATACTTGGAGAAGAAGCGCCTGCTCTTCCCTCGGTTCTTCTTTGTGTCCGACCCCGCCCTGTTGGAGATCCTGGGCCAAGCGTCAGACTCCCACACCATACAGGCTCACTTGCTCAACGTCTTTGACAACATCAAATGTGTCCGCTTCCATGACAAGGTTAGGGCACAGATGATCTGTCATTATTCAGGACTTGAGAAATTATAGATCTAAAATTATCAGGCTACATATGAACATACTGAGGGCCAGATTCACTAAGCACTCAACTGCACCTCTGTAGGAAATTAAACAGAGAAGGTAGAACAAACAGATAAAATAAAGGTTTGAAGAAGGAATGAGACATTGAAATTAATAACACACAGCTACAGTTTGCCCCTGGTGCAAACACTTAGTGAATCTGGCTCTGTGTTGGACATGTGATTCTAAGTGTCTGACTTCACAGATGTATGACCGTATCCTGGCCATCTCGTCGAGGGAAGGGGAGACGGTGGAGCTGGAACGGCCAGTCAATGCTGAGGGGAACGTGGAGGTGTGGCTCAACGCTCTGCTGAAGGAGTCCCAGAGGTCTCTGCACCTGGTCATCCGCCAGGCTGCCCTCAACATCCAGGACTCTGGCTTCCAGCTTATAGAGTTCCTAGACTCCTTCCCTTCTCAGGTGGGCAGGCATGCTGTTGTAGTCGTTAGACATTCCTTTGTATAAGTCTCAATCAAATTAAACAGTGGTTGGTATTTCAATACCCAAAGGATGTTTTGAATTTTAAAGAGGAATGATGAAAGCAAGAGAAATGTGCACTCACTCTTTCTCACACTATTAGGTTGGACTCCTGGGAGTACAGATGATCTGGACTAGAGACTCAGAGGAGGCCCTGACCAACGCTCGCTATGACCGTAAAATCATGACCAAGACTAACCAGTTTTTCCTGGAGCTTCTCAATACCCTCATAGACATGACCACCAAAGACCTGGGCGCAGTGGAGAGGACCAAGTACGAGACCCTAATCACCATCCATGTACATCAGAGGGACATCTTTGATGAACTGGTGGGTGGATTCATTCTTCATTGCCAATGGTTCAAAGAAAAGAAAAACATGAAAGGAAACTAATCTTCAGTATATGAAGATTACATTTGATACAATTTGACAAACTGCTCCATCCAAGGTTATTTCAGATTTTGCTAATGCTTTCCCCTTGGTGTTCCATTGTAAATATGAAAATACATTTGACAAGTCCTGTGGGGTTGTAGGACTTTCCTACCCTCTGGCAAACAATCCTTTGTTTACAGAATATCTGAAGGCAATATGGCTAATGACTGCAACACAATTATTCCATCTGCTCTGAGTAAATTCAACTTGACAATATTGTTCAAAGCTCTTTGACCCACTTCAGTGCAAGCCTCTCTGATGTCACCCCTCTAGTCAGGATAAATTGCTTTCCTCCTCTCAGTAACAACATCTGGAGGTACAAAACCAGTTTAAATCATAGTTAGGTTTGGGGAGCTTTTTAATTTCAGCACTTGGACTGATACATTCCTTATTCACCTGTTCACATACCCACCCTCCCCCTTCCCCCTCCCCCCTCCCCATTTATCTCCTCTCAGTGTCGACTGCATATCAAAAGCCCCACTGACTTTGACTGGCTGAAGCAGTGTCGCTTCTACTTCAACGAGGACTCTGACAAGATGATCATTAACATCACAGATGTGGGCTTTGTCTACCAGAACGAGTTCCTGGGCTGCACTGACAGGCTGGTCATCACCCCGCTCACTGACAGGTAGGGAGACGGCCCCTGCCCCAGTCCCACTGCTACCACTGTCACTGACAAATCAGACAGATCCCTACAGAGTAGAAGCCCACTGGCCTCTGGCAAGATGGATGTACGCCTGCTTGTAGCCCTGATGAAAATGAATGAACTGGTGCTAGCTGGATACTCAGCTGTGCTTTTTATTCTGTGCACATCCAGTAGTATATTTTCATTAAGCATAACTACTCCGATATCAATGCATCATTGTCATAAACAATTATTCCCTTGATTGATCATAAACAATATAAAGCCCTTTTAAAAAAGTTTTATTATTGTAGAGTATCAGTTAAAACCATCTTCTGGGCCAATATTTGTGGATGATAAATGGTGTTACTTACAGTACACTCCATATTACAATGAAAGTATTTTGAGTAATCATCCACTGCGTCTCACCCTGGTGTGTGTGTGTGTGTGTGTGTGTGTGTGTGTGTGTGTGTGTGTGTGTGTGTGTGTGTGTGTGTTTCTCTCAGGTGCTATATAACCCTGGCCCAGGCTCTGGGGATGAGTATGGGAGGGGCCCCCGCTGGCCCTGCAGGAACTGGGAAGACTGAGACCACCAAGGACATGGGCCGCTGCCTGGGCAAGTATGTAGTGGTCTTCAACTGCTCTGACCAGATGGACTTCAGAGGCTTGGGGAGAATATTCAAAGGTAGATACGATTTTGGGTTGATTTTCTACAACCAGATGTTCTATATGTGATTTAGTGAGACTAGACTCATATACTCATATGCTAGTCTCTCAGTATCATATAGGCCTAATGTGTCATGTGTCAGTGGCTGTAGTTGTGAGGTTGTGTCATTGTATTTGTATAACCTCTGTTGACATGAGCCTATAACATTGGAGAGCGCAATATGTTGTATATGTCTCTCTGTTGCATTGCAGGCCTTGCCCAGTCTGGCTCGTGGGGCTGTTTTGATGAGTTCAACCGCATTGACCTCCCAGTCCTGTCCGTGGCGGCCCAGCAGATAGCCATTGTTCTCACCTGCAAGAAGGAGCGCCGCAAGAACTTCATCTTCACTGATGGAGACAATGTCGATATGAACCCTGAATTTGGCATTTTTCTTACCATGGTTAGTTCAATCAGTTTAATCAGTGAAAAACATACATTTCCTCCCACCAGAGACCTTTAACTAACATTGCATGAAGTTTAATTTTATTGCATAATACACATGCCCTGTAGTGTCATGTCGATTTTGTAAGATGTTCATTATTGGAAGAGTCATTCTATTCATATGGTTCTTTTGATTTCCCTCTCAGTTTTGCTCCCATGGTGACTCATTATGTAGAAATGAGAGTTGTATTCCCCTCAGTGCAGAGGAGGTTACAGTTCATGCTGTAGTTGTGAATATGTCTGTGTGAATTACAGCACCCCAAGGGAACCTCTCTCAAGGTCTAAACACTCTCGGAGCCAAGACCCAGTAATCAAAGATACTTCCTTAGAATTATTAACCTTAGCTTTGTACCTCTGATTACCTTCCAGTACTGTTAATCACAGGCAACCGCACAGTCACCATACTATTTCCTGGCTATTTTATAATCAAGAAGTATTTGTGTGCTTGGTGATGCTGTAGATTTGAACTGTATGTAGGTTTGGTACACTCTGACAGTTTAAATAATTTGACAGTAATATTGAATTCTGTCTCAAGAAGGATTTAATGCTCACATAAAAAGAGATAATGTAATTTTTTTTGGTGGCGAATGCCTTGTGTTTTGCATTTAATTATATTTACCCAATCAGAACCCAGGCTATGCAGGACGTCAGGAGCTTCCAGAGAACCTGAAGATCAACTTCCGCTCTGTAGCCATGATGGTCCCTGACCGCCAGATCATCATTCGGGTGAAGCTGGCCAGCTGTGGCTTCATTGATAATATCGAGCTGGCCAGGAAGTTCTTCACCCTCTACAAACTGTGTGAGGAGCAGCTCTCCAAGCAGGTAATCTAACTCAGGCAATGCTGCAGGAATCATGGCATTGATGTTTCAATGTGAGCTGAACATGTATTTATACGACATAGAAGAGGGATACAGTGCTATGTAGGTTTTTGTTTACAGCGCTACGCTGTTTTTTTAGGTGCATTATGACTTTGGCCTTCGGAATATTCTATCAGTTCTGCGCACACTGGGAGCAGCAAAGCGAGCAAACCCGAACGACACAGAATCTACCATTGTCATGCGGGTTCTCAGGGATATGAACTTATCCAAGCTTGTGAGTACACTCAAACATAAATCAACTGTCTTTTTAGAAACGGATAGTTTAAAAAAAAGTTGTCTGCATTTTTCATACACTGCAGTATTGCCTACATCACCCATTTGTCTTTTATTCAGCTTTTTTTGTTCTCTACCAAGTTAATATAGTCCTCCATGATAGATGTGCTGTGACTTCATCCTCAACGAGGTTCAATAATGCTATAATGCTTAACTTAATTGACATGGCACTATGTGTGTTTACCGTGAAAGATTGATGAGGATGAGCCGCTGTTCCTGAGTTTGATTGAAGACCTGTTTCCGGGGATACAGCTTGATAAAGCAGGCTACCCTGAGCTGGAGACAGCCATTGACAAACAGGTGGGAGGACTCCCCTGAGAGAGCGTTTTATACCACACTGCCATTACATCCGTCTCTAAATATTTCACGTCACTCTCAAGCCTCGAACGATATAGTGCTAAAAGGAATCATCCCATCTTGATATCAGCTCAGAGGCTTTTTTTATGACATGAATAGCTTTTTCATTTAAACATTAATCTGAAGTGTGTTGATGTTAATCCTTTTGTCTGAGTTTCTCTCACGATTGCCCGTATCCTCCAAACTGTAGGTGGCAGAGGCAGGTCTGATTAGCCACCCTCCATGGAAGCTAAAGGTGATCCAGCTCTTTGAGACTCAGAGGGTTCGCCACGGGATGATGGCCTTAGGCCCCAGCGGAGCAGGCAAAACCACCTGCATTCACACTCTAATGAGAGCCATGACAGGTGAGAAAAATCTGCTCACTGCCAGGCTTCATTCAAATAGCCACATGGTGAAAGAGCTTAGCACCTGGAGCTGTATCCACCAGCATACTGCTCCTTTAATGATACACCCTCTGTTCTAAGGCTACTGTATTATGGCCATGAGGTAACATGCTTGGAACATACAGAATTATGAAGAGGTTGTGAGAATGTACTGTGTCGCTGGTTTTTCCATGGGGTTTTGAATTTCTTAATGAGAATGTGCGTGTGTGAGTTTGAGCATGTGTGTGTGTGCGTGTGTGTGTTATCAGACTGCGGCCAACCTCATAGGGAGATGCGTATGAACCCCAAAGCCATCACTGCTCCTCAGATGTTCGGCCGTCTAGATGTTGCCACTAACGACTGGACTGACGGCATATTCTCTACCCTGTGGAGAAAGACTCTGAGAGCTAAGAAAGGTGAGAGGGAGATCGGCTGAAATACTTTACCCTGCCATACATCTACATACAGTATATAGATCAAAGGGAGAACCACAGATGGGATTTTGCTCTACCCAGCATGTATTAGATACATGGATAGAATCCTTTCATCTTAACTGAATCCCGTATACACTACTTTAAGCTGGTGATGTACAGCTTAGGTGGCTTCTTGTACAGCTTAGGCGGGTTGGTTAAATCCTTCTTATTGCGAATAAATATCAGTGTATGCTCCTTCATCTCTATCTCTACTGTATGTTCAGCACTAACATTTGAAGGACCTAAGAGAGAATACTGTTTTAAAGGACCTGAGAGAGAATATTAATAATTTGGGCAGAGGCCAGGTTTTGAAGCACTCAGCTGCGGTGTAGGGCCTGGAAATCCGATCATTGAACACCAAACAACATTAAACATATGCATTAGCCAAGGCTACCATATTGGTTTGAATTATTAATTTTGCTTACTCATGCAAGAGCACCAACCCAACCCACATACAGTACAGTACACATCCCATGGACTTTGGTTAGAGAAATGGGGAAGACCTTTTTGCAACGTTTTTGACACAGTATTTTCTATTTCTAAGTTTTCAATCTTTTAATTCCCCAGTCTTTTTATCTAAAGTGAAAACAACTTGAATACATATTATCCTCTAAACTTCATAGTTGATTCTGATCAGGTTAAGCAGAGTGGTTCTAATTTTACATTTCTCTGCACATCTGGATAGTCCTAGATGGACCAGTAGATGCTATCTAGAATGGTTTTAATTCTACTTTTCTCTGCAGGAGAACACATCTGGATAGTCCTAGATGGACCAGTAGATGCCATCTGGATAGAGAACCTCAACTCTGTGCTCGATGACAACAAGACCCTCACCCTGGCCAACGGAGATCGCATCCCCATGGCCCCAAACTGCAAGATAGTGTTTGAGCCTCACAACATCGACAACGCCTCCCCGGCAACTGTGTCCCGCAATGGAATGGTGTTCATGAGCTCCTCTGTGCTCAACTGGAGCCCCATCCTTGAGGTGGGCACAGGTTTTTTATTGTATTTATTTGTTTTGTTTTGTTTGTCTGAGGGTAGGAAAATTCAAGTCACTTACACAGAGGAAAAACATCAACCTCATATAATAATTTATACACAAGCCATACATTACATGTTGTTATGGCTTTGCGATTATTTGATGGTTTCAGGGTTTCAATATATTGGTTGATATAACATTGAAGTCAAGTTAGTTTTTTGAGAAGACCACTTCCACTTATGAAAAAATAATTTAGCTAAATTAATAAAAACATCACATACTGTATGAAAATGTCATCACTGCTAATCCCAGATTGAGCAGTAAGAATTCCCAAAATAATAAATTCATTTGAAATAGAAATGTTTTTAGAATCCTTTCTCTTTATGAAGTTATTAAAATAGCAATCACAGAACAGAAAAATAATAGTTTCATCCTCTGCCAAGCAGAAGGTGCATGAGGGGTCAATAGAGTTTTTTCCTAGTGGGATAATATTTATAAAGAATTTTATAAACAAAGTCCTAGACGTTATTTGTTACTAAAAGGGTAGGCACAGGGTTACTTATTGTATATACCCCTCACATTTTTCATAGTAGGGTTATACTCAGATTTTCACGTCACATCGATTACATATTCCATAATGAACTATCTATGCACTGCTGGTAATTGCATCAGATTCTAACCTATGAATATTTGGGGTGATCTGACTGTGGTCCTTTTACAGTTGATTTGATTTCCATTGGAAGTTTGAACTGAAGAACTTAAATCTGCCACACATCTATCAAGTATATCCTTGACAGTTCAGTCAACTAACCCCTGCTGCTGATACCAAGTACCAAGCTTCCAGCAGCAGGAAGTTGCTGTTCTGTCAGCCTCTCATGTTGTGCAGAGGTCTTTAAAATACTGACTCCACTGAATTAATGAGGAAAGTGTTGGATTCTAAATTTCAAAGCTATGTCATGTTCAAATGCTCAGAGAGCTGGAGAGAATACAAAGATAGGGGTGTCGGGGATGTGGTGAGAGAGAATGTGTGTAGAATACGTGTAGAAAAAAGTACCCAAGGAAAGAGTGAAGTTTTAGAAATATCATACTAAAAAGGCCACTACAAAAGCAGAGCTTTTATTCGTGTGTGTGGTCATGTGTGTGTCTGCATTGTGTGTGTGTGTGTGTGTGTGTGTGTGTGTGTGTGTGTGTGTGTGTGTGTGTGTGTGTGTTGCGTTTGTGTGTGTGTTGTCCTCAGGGCTGGCTGAAGAAGCGTTCCCTTCAGGAAGCTGACGTACTGAGAGAGCTCTTCTCCTCCTCTTTCCCGGAGCTCTACCGCTTTACTGTGCAGTCCCTGGAGTACAAGATCGACATGCTGGAAGCCTTCGTCATCATGCAGAGCATCAACATGCTGCAGGGACTCATTCTCCCTAAGGTAGGCCATTGTAGCCTCTACAGTCCAATAACAGAAAAGGCATGCTGGGGGCTGAGAGCCGCCAGCAGAGAGATAAAAGCCCCTATTTAGCTTAAACCCATGAATACGGTTTGGGTGAAATAGCCCCATGCTCAGCTGTGCGGTGTCACACGGAAGAATAGGAAAACATTTGAACATTCTAATTCCCAGCTGATGTCATTCATCCCCTCATTGTGATGCCTTAAAGCACTCTCGTTGTCAAATGCAGGGCTATTACTCCCTGGACACAGCAATGCTTCTATGTGGGAATGGATTTCCATTTTACTGTACGTGACCAGAGTTTAGAGAGGTCTTTCACTTTGGAGCAAAAAGAGTCGCTTTTGTTTTGACACATTTGGAATCCTCAAGGCCTATACCTTGACAGAGCAGAGGGCTATCTAGGGATATACTGTGCTGTCACAGATAATGGCACAACCAGAATACCAAGCAAACAAACTGCTGTATTTACAAAACTCGTACCAGTATTTCTTATCTTGCCTCCCACATAGAAATATGATATTCTTCTGTAGGTCTATATGTTTATGATTCATCATTTATATGCTACCAGGGATTCTAGGTTCAAGGTGAGGTACATTGTAGTGACATTGTTGATACAGTAAAGTAGTTCTCTAATATGTACAGTATTGGGGTAGTGGTCCATAGTATTGATTGTCAGTGGTGTGTTTCAGGAGCAGGGTGGCGAGGTGTCACGGGAGCATGTAGAGCGCCTCTACATCTTTGCTCTCATGTGGAGCATCGGAGCCCTCCTGGAACTGGAAGATCGGAGGAAGATGGAGAGCTGGCTCCGTAGCAATGACAGCATCCATCTGGACCTTCCAGACATCCCCCTAGACAGCGAGGACACCATGTTTGACTACCATGTCACTGCCGACGGTGAGGGCACAGAATACAGGCTCCAGACACCAGGGCTGCTTTCCATTCCATACATTGTTTGGAATGGACATCTGCCCTCATTCCCTCCCCTTCTCTGGTCTGATAGGACTGGGCTTATGTAAGCTATAACTCCATCTAGTTTGGGCTGTGTTGCTTACGCCTATTCAGTATTGCCAAATCTATAAAGGGGAGTGAACATGGGGAGGAGACAACTTTCTAGATTGAAATGCAGCCAAGCGTGTGATTCTCTTCTACTGATGGAAGAGACAAACAATATTAATAATGTATAGTGCTCCGGCTCAATTTGAAGTTTTGAGTGGTAGTGCCGGGTAATATAGACGTTGTGTGTGGACATGGCAAGGAGTGAAAATGTCTGAGAGGAACTGTCTGAGAGGAATTTCTTCAAAAATAAACCTCCAACTCATTCAAATGCAAGATGACATCGAAGATGCTGAGACCCAGATGTTTATATTTTCTTTCCTATGGCTTGAATGTTTGTGTTGACAGCTTGAGAATGCAGAGCTATCTAGTTTCATGTTGTGATTGTATGCTATCCTGGTTCCAGGTCAGTGGGTCCACTGGAACACCCGGGTTGAGGAGTACATTTACCCAGCAGACAGCACCCCAGAGTACTGCTCTATACTGGTGCCCAACGTGGACAACGTGCGCACTGACTTCCTCATCCAGACCATAGCCAAGCAGGGCAAGGTGGGAGACCAACCTAACCTCCATTAGGGTCTTGATTCACTGTCCAATATCTACATTGACTCCCTGCTGCTGAGTATACACAATGACTGTGATGGATGATTTTCTCTTTTAAAGTGGCTTCTGAATGGACAAGTGTTCAATGGGCTTTTAAGGAGAGTATTGATCGTATTGTAATCATGTATATTAGTGACCACCCAGCCATGCCATCATCATGTTAAAGATTAGATGGTGAGGGTCTTTAAAATGCAAAACATATAGTCACCTAAGACTCATTTACAATGCTGCCAACATAATTTATAGCCCTGTGTTAATAAAGCTCTTAAAGCTGTTATTTTTAATGGCTGGTTCTGCAAGAGTAATTCCTTTCTCCTTTGGTCCAAGGCGGTGTTGTGTATCGGAGAGCAAGGCACAGCCAAGACCGTCATCATCAAAAGATACATGTCAAAGTATGATCCTGAATCTCACATGGCCAAGAGTCTCAACTTCTCCTCTGCTACAACACCTCTCATGTTCCAGGTATTGTACGAAACACCACACACACACACACACACACACACACACACACACACACACACACCAACACACCTTTCCTTTGAATGTATACCTTTTTACTTATACTGCCGTTTAAGATAGTAGCGCTATGTTTTTCTATGATTAATTTAAATTAATTATATTTCTTGTTGATCAATGCCATGTTCTCCAGTCACTAAGTTTATCTGAATGTAGACACGGTGTGTTAACTTGTCATTGGTTTTATTGGGCTGAGACATAGCTGTGACAGTGTACTTATTTTTTTGGCTACTTTTTATGGCTAAGCGGTCTATTGATTTTGTTGTCATGATTGATTATGTCTGTCTGCAAAGATGAAACAGCCCAATTTCTTAACAGCGCACCGTGGAGAGCTATGTGGACAAGCGAATGGGAACCACCTATGGTCCTCCTGCAGGAAAGAAGATGTCCATCTTTGTGGATGACATCAACATGCCAGTCATCAACGAATGGGGAGATCAGGTTAGTTAGCAGTGCTAATATTGACAAATTAAGACCATTGTGAAAGACATCAAAAACATATGAAATCGATTTCCAATGTTGGCTCTCCCCCTCTATAGGTCACCACTGAGATAGTCCGCCAGCTGATGGAGCAGAATGGGTTCTTCAATCTGGAGAAGCCAGGGGAGTTCACCAATATCGTGGACATTCAATTTCTGGCAGCGATGATCCACCCAGGAGGCGGACGAAACGACATCCCCCAGAGACTCAAGAGGCAATTCTCCATTTTCAACTGCACCCTGCCCTCCAATGCCTCCATCGACAAAATATTTGGTTGGTTTGTCTTATTGATTTGTTTGTCTCTACCCTTTTGGCATGTTCCAAACAGCAAATTAATACATAATCAGCAGTAGCATTAACCTCAAGTTTTGCTGTACTCCTCATGCTGTACTACATCCAATCAAATTGCATTGAAATTCTGGGATCACATGTTCATAAGTGATAATATGATTACATATTGAGTTTAACCACGGGCTATCATCAATCCCCTATTAAGGCCTGGTTGTCTTTGGGTTACGAGTTGCAACCAATTTATCTGATATTACCAATACCATGTCATCTTCATGTCAACCCCTCTCTTCCCTCCACCTCTGATTGGCAGGAGTCATCGGTACTGGCCACTACTGTTCCCGGCGAGGCTTCACAGAGGTGGTCCGCAGCACAGTAGCCAAGCTGGTGTCACTGACACGGCATCTGTGGCAGATGACCAAGGTCAAGATGCTGCCCACGCCAGCCAAGTTCCATTACATCTTCAACCTTAGGGACCTGTCCCGAGTGTGGCAGGGAATGCTTAATACCACATCAGAGGTGGTCAACTCTCTACATGTGAGTGGATTATTACTAGAACTGTTGGCCCCAGGTTCAGCGCTGGGTTAATGCCAGACAGCAGGGTGGTTATCAGAATATGGTATTTTTTTCCTGAAACGATTTGGATAATGATGTTATTCTTTGACTGCACACAGTACAGTACTTAACACATGCACAGTACTTATCACTTACATTAAGTTTATTGTGACAATGTACCGTATATTGCAGGTTCTGCTACAGCTATGGAAGCACGAGTGTAAGCGAGTCATAGCGGACCGTTTCACCATGCCTGAGGATGTGGACTGGTTTGACCATGCTCTGGCCAAGCTGGTAGAGGAGCAGCTGGGAGAGGAGGAGCGGTCTGTCATTGACTTTGGAGTAGATGGCTACTTTGTTGACTTCTTGAGAGATGCACCTGAAGCTACAGGTACAGCACCATCACAGATAACCCCAACGTTTTTGGTGTTTGGAGTAACTAGATATTTGACATTCCATGCTGTGTAGATAAGTTATATGGTATATAGTTATATATAGTGATATGTTATTTGCTATGTACAGTATTTCTACCATAAACAGTATTTGGGATTGAAAAAACACATTCTATGTGTTAAGAGTTTGATCATTTGAATGAGCAATATGGTATGACTAACTGTTGTATTGGCTCATTTTGTCCCTACAGGTGAGGAGCCAGAGGATTCAGACTTTGACATGCCAAAGGTGTATGAGCCCATCGAGTCCTTTGAGAGCCTGATGGACAGGCTCAACATGTTCTTGGCCCAGTACAATGAGAGCATCCGGGGGGCTGGCATGGACATGGTGTTCTTCGGGGATGCTATGGTTCACCTGGTCAAGGTAAATAAAACAGTATTCACTTGTCTGGACTAAGTACTTTTTTAAAGTCTCTCAGACACTTTAAAGTCTCTCACCATTGAGTACTCAGTTCACTGGATGTAATAAGTGCTTCCATTGAAGAAAAAAAGCTCCCAGTGGCACGCTTGCAACTTTCCTTATATAAAGTATGAGGCTTTCACACTTCAACAAAGCCTGTCTCTTTCTAGGTATCTCGGATAATCCGGACCCCCAGAGGGAATGCCCTTCTGGTCGGAGTGGGGGGATCAGGCAAGCAAAGCTTGACAAAACTGGCATCCTTTATTGCCGGCTACAAAACCTTTCAGATCACACTGACACGGTACCAGACACACTTTCATTATGCCTTTTACTTGACTTCTGTAACATATGTCTGCATAGGACTGAATGTGGCCATGTCTAATTCTGTGTGGAACTCGTAATTGATTGCATGCTATAGTATGTTAATAAGATGACCGTAAGATGATCATAAGGAGATGTGGTTAGATCTAGATCTCAGATTTATCCTTTGCTTTATACTTGCTATAGAATTTGTTTTACCTTTGATTGAGCCATACTTTCTTTCATACATTCTATTCAGCTGCCTAGCAACAATTACCTTGCATGCACTTCACCAGAGGCCATCTATTCAGCCTTACCATGGTCTAAACATGCATGATTGGACAATATGTAACTGTCACAAGTAATGCAGTTTTGTCGTGCTCCAGTAGATGGTATCTTTGTATAACAGAGTGACATCCTTGTATCCAGGCGCCAAATACCAATACCAATATCTCTACTCCCAGGAGTCTCAATTGGTTATTCAGTCTGCATAGAATACGGACCTCTACATTTACAATTCAGGACTTGGTATCAAGAAGCAATTAATTGCATGGGCTGGTTTCCCACACTAGATTGAATGAGGGAATATTATTTATCATAGAGATCTTTACAAGATGCCAAACCATCTATTGAGCTCATCTCTGATTGGCTTGGACTATAGGGGATTGAGGACTAGAATGACTTGTTTATGTGTCCTCTATGGGTTCTTTTTTTAGATAGCCAAACGTCAAACGAGTTCTTCCTTTCAGCTCTTCATCTTTTGTTGTCGCTGTCTATCATCTTTTTAAGGCTGCCTGTGCATTTTTACAAGTGCCTATTCCCTCCACTGTTTTCATAACATGTTTCTGTTTGATATTAATATGAATGAGGGTAGTGTTTCCATCTCTGCCGGCCTCTCTTGAGAAAACAGACGGCTTGCAGCTTGTTCCCTTGAAAACACAAGCTGCTTCCATCTCTGCCAATGCTCAGTGTCTTTTCACACCTTTTCCACCACCTCTAAAAAAACCTGACCATGGCTCTGTGTGCTCCATGCTCTGTCCTCAGCTCCTACAACACCCCTAATCTGATGGAGGACCTCAAGGGTCTGTACAGGACCGCGGGACAGCAGGGCAAAGGCATCAGCTTCATCTTCACTGACAATGAGATCAAGGATGAGTCCTTCCTGGAGTACATGAATAATGTCCTCTCATCTGGAGAGGTTAGACACAGTGACAGCACTCTGACCAATGTGCCTGTGGACACATGCATGCATGGCCTCACGCATGCACTCGCACGCACGCACGCACACACGCTCGGACGCAAGCAAGCACGCACACACGCACGCACACACGCACGTATGCATGCGCACACAGCACACAGAGAAAAAGAGCACTCCCAGACAGCCCACAAAATGTTAGTATATGATCAGAAAAATAACATATAATAAAGATTGCATTGCACCCTGTGGATCCCTGCTTTTATAAAATAATAGGTTCAAATAACAAAAAAAGATTGTGTGTTTTTGCTGATCAGAGGTTTGTAGGGTTTGTTGATGCATCCTTGCATCTTCATCTTCCCATGGTGAATAATTTAGATTTTGATTGGCTTTAATAGGGCAGGCCTGCTCTGGGGAAGGCGTGCTGAGTTTCCTCTTACACTGAGCACAGTAGAAAAGGGGCAGCTAATGACGGAGCCTTCAAGGTCAAACGCCTGCGTTTGTGCTTTTCTCAACTAATTCCCCAGACAAATGGCGTGCCAGATACAGTATCATGAGGTGCCACTGCAAAGTAAACAAAGCCTATGCCGTGATTCCTTACCCTGATACATTACAAATTAAGCACCACCATTGGGTTCTGTCTTGGGGAGAAATGGGATCCATCAGCAGGGGAACGTGTTGTTTAACATTAGCTAAAACAGATGGTTAGTCAGAAGTAATGTGCCTGCTAGAGAGACTGCTGGCGTCGCCTGCTCAGCACATCCATCCATCAGTGGGTGTCCAACTGAACCCAGTGGTGGAGGTGTGGGGAGCTTTTGATGAGGCCCAGAGGGGGGCCTCTAACTGAAAACAGGTGTCAGCTCTGTCAGAGTAGAATTCCAGCAGAAATAAGCCAGTGCTGTGAAAGAATCAGTCTTGGTAGAATAAAATACACTTTGATAGGAAGAGAATACAGCTTCACAATATGTGTTGTCAGAGCAAGTTGTGTACGTCTATTGTTTGAGAATTGTATACAGATTTCCAATCCTAGTGGGCCGGCTTAAGCTGTGCTACAGTATGCTTGATAATTAGGAAATATTGTGTGTTATCAGGTGTCCAATCTGTTCGCTCGAGACGAGATCGACGAGATCATGAGTGACCTCATTCCAGTCATGAAGAGAGAGTTTCCTCGACGACCACCAACCAATGAGAACCTACATGAATACTTCATGAGTCGGGTCAGGCAGAACCTGCACGTGGTTCTGTGCTTCTCTCCGGTGGGGGACAAGTTCCGCAACCGAGCCCTGAAATTCCCTGCTCTGATCTCGGGCTGCACCATGGACTGGTTCAGCCGCTGGCCCAAAGATGCTCTCATTGCAGGTCTGCATGTTTTTTTATTGAATTTACAGCACGGTAAATGCATTCGCTAGTTAAATGTGTTATGATGAAAGTAAATGTTTACTGTTCTTTCTGTACTGTCGACTTCACATAACCACTTATGTTTCTAGGAAAACAATATGTAGTCCAATTTTCATGGAAATGAGTCTGAGAGATGTAATAATCTGTAATGGCTCTAAGATTAAATAAATCAGGGACACATACAAAACAATCAAACCTCAATTATAGTTTGTAATAAGTTGTATATAAGAGAAGTCTTCTCAAGTGTGTGTGAGAGTGCGTGTGTGTATGTGCTTGTCCATAGGACAGCACACTTTTCGTGATTCCTTTTAATCTCCAATCGCTCTCTCAATCTCTCTCTTTCTCTCTCTCCCTCTCTATTTGGCCTCTCCAGTGTCAGAACACTTTCTGTCCATCTATGACATTGACTGCTCAGCCCAGGTGAAGGGGGAGGTTGTGCAGTGCATGGGTTCTTTCCAGGATGGCGTAGCAGAAAAGTGTGTGGATTATTTCCAGAGATACCGTCGCTCCACCCACGTCACTCCCAAGTCCTACCTGTCCTTCATTCAAGGCTACAAGGCCATCTATAAGGAGAAACGCTCAGAAGTACAGACCTTAGCCACTAGGTACTGTAATTACCCATTGGTATAAAATATGTTTTATAAAAAAAAAATATAGCACCAATTTTATTAATTAGAAAGCAGTGTCTTCTATCTACAAACAGTTTTGCATCGCATTCTCCCCCTCAGTCATCTTTCTCATTGATATTTCTTCATATTGAAACATTAGACACATTATGTTGTTGCCCTGTGTAGTAACTCTAGTAGTAACTGCAATTGCTCTAGTAACGACATACTTTAGAACAATTGTTGATACCATCCTACTGTATTTCCACTGCAGGATGAACACAGGCCTTCAGAAGCTGAAGGAGGCCTCTGAGTCTGTAGCACTCCTCAGCAAGGAGCTGGAGGTGAAGGAGAAGGAGCTCCAGATAGCCAACATGAAGGCAGACATGGTGCGTGTGTGTGTGTGTGTGTGTGTGTGTGTGTGTGTGTGTGTGTGTGTGTGTGTGTGTGTGTGTGTGTGTGTGTGTTTGTCTGCCCTTAATTCAATCTGTCATGGGGTGTCAGGCTGGAAAGTATCCGCTCGATGAAAAGCCTTTGGCACTTATTTCCCAGCCACAGGCTAACAAAATATCAATACTGGGCTTTGAAATGTCAACATAATAAAGTCATAACTTAACACTTTGTAAAATAGGGGAAAACTGCTTCCTTATGAAAACACATAAAGTTAGTCATTGATGACATACACCTTAGTTCCTGTATTGTCATGTCATTGTGTTCTGTTCTGTTCTCTCGCTCACAGGTATTGAAGGAGGTGACAGTTAAAGCCCAGGCAGCAGAGAAGGTGAAAGTGGAGGTGCAGAAGGTGAAAGACAAAGCCCAGGCAATTGTTGATAGCATCTCTGCAGACAAGGCCTTTGCTGAGGAGAAGCTGGAGGCTGCAAAGCCAGCCCTGGAGGAGGCTGAGGCTGCCCTTCAGGTGTGTATGAGGGGGGGACATGGGGGGACGGAGGGTGGTGGTTCAAAATCCTATTGTGTTTGGTAGAGTGTCCATCTGTGGTCGTCCTCTATCTCTCCCTCAGTCTGTCTGTCTCAGCCATGTGGCTGCAGAGATTTTGATCTGGTCCGTGTGTGTGAGGCTTTCACAGCCTGTGCAGTTCTGCTGCAGCTGAGCCCCGGTGGCGTGGTGATGTTTTAGTGGTGATATGGAGCCTGCAGTTCCAGTATAATTACATATGCACCACCTTGGAGGATGTAAAAATAGAGACTGTGATGGCAGCCCTTCCTGTAGGGGGTTTCATACTGTGCTCGTATGACAGCAGCCTCGCTCTCACTATCCCTCTGCAATCTCCCCCTCACTCTCCCCCACACTATCACCCTCACCCTCCCCTGCACTCTCTGTCCCTCCCTCCCCACACTCCTACTACTTCCAGACCATAATTGCACACTCTGTGGCCCTTTCAAAGCCTGGGCTGGTCACTGTCTCTCTCCTAATTCCATGAGCGGAATCAGTGTCTGCCAGTTTAGCGCATGCTCCCTGCCTCTAAAAAAGGATGCAGTCTAAAACGTCCGCATCCCCTCTCGGTGAGGTATTTGTTATGATAGAATGTCAATGCCGAGGATGACCTCCTGACTTGTTTGTGTGCGCTTGGCTGTAGAAAAAGAGGACTGTAATACAGCATCCAAATGTCAAAGCACGTCCTTGTGCTCCATACATAAAGATTAACCATCAAAGCCCACAGGAAGACTAATGACACAGCCTAACTGCTCTATAAAGGCCATTGTATCTACTCAGCCATCTCTTTGATGCATTTTTTATTGAAAGGTGCTGTACAGTTCATATATGTAACTATATATATATACATACTGTACTATATATAGCTGTGTAAAATGTATTGAATGTTCCTTCAGTTAACCCATGTTGTGTTCTCCTGGGCAGACCATCAAGCCGTCGGACATCGCCACGGTGAGGACCTTAGGGAGACCACCCCATCTGATCATGCGCATCATGGACTGTGTGCTGCTACTGTTCCAGAGGAGGGTCAACACTGTAAAGATCGACCCAGAGAAGAACTGTGCTATGCCCGCCTGGCAGGAATCTCTCAAGCTCATGACAGCAGGGAACTTCCTGGGCAGTCTGCAGGTACCACATCTAACCATGTTGCTCAAGGCTATACACAGCATCACTACTCTGGTAACGTAATGTGAGGAGACATAACCCAGAAAATATTCAACGAAAATGGCTAAACCGCTGACGTCGCAGATATTGTACTGTGTTTGGAAGTAAAAAGAGCACAACAGCATGTCTGTCTGAAGAAATGAACTGCTTACACAGTGCTGCAGTGACTACCTGAATACAATACCATACAAATGATAGAACCTATACTGCATCCACTATGTTCCATTTGGGTCAAACTAATTCAAAGGATACATATCTCTATTCAAGGAAACCATCAATGTTATTTTCTTTTCAACCATATAATTCATGCCATTGAAAAGTCTGTTTTTGAGCTCCAATGATCAGTCTTTTTTCTTTATGAAGAGTGCAAAATGTAACTCGAAATGCACTCATCTGTGAAAGGCTCAGGCTCATTCGAACCAGATTTAATGAATGCCTCCACTTCAGCTGTAGAGTACAATACTGCCAGTGTCTAGTAGCGTTGCACTGCTGCTAGCCTTAAGATCACAGAGACCATCCTCTCTCTCTCACAGCAATTCCCCAAGGACACCATTAATGAAGAGGTGGTGGAGCTTCTGCTCCCTTACTTCGACATGGCCGACTACAACATTGAGACGGCCAAGCGTGTGTGTGGAAACGTAGCTGGACTCTGCTCCTGGACCAAAGCCATGGCCTCATTCTACTCCATCAACAAGGAGGTTCTCCCCTTAAAGGTGGGAGAGGGTTTTTCCTCATGCCAACCCCAGGCTAAGTCAGATATGTTCTGTCATATTTCACACTCAGATGTACAGCTTTCTCTTTCGGACCAAATGAGTCGGACAGTCAACCAGTCAAAGCAAAAGCAAGAGCCTCTCTGCTCATTCATGATAAACACACCTTTTCTCCACAGATCCACAATTTTCTGTTGTTTGTTTACCTTTGCATCAGTATATCTCTTCATCAAGGCTTTCATTAGAGGTATTTAGTTGTCACATTCCACTTTGATTTAGCATATTCACTGGATTCTGACTGTTCCCTCGCTAGCTTTTTACCACAGAGTTGAGTTCTGTGAGGGGGAACTCTAGTCCCTCATCTCCGGTGACCTTTTGCATTTGTGTGTAACACAAACTCGCAAATTGATTTCTTGTTTACAACACAGCATCTGTCCCTGAAGTCAGGGAAGGTCTGGAGCTTCCTGTTAATATTTGATGACTCCCCTAGGCTAATCTAGCTGTGCAGCAGAACCGGCTGGCTACCGCCAACATAGACCTGCAGACGGCCCAGGCTGAGCTGGATGACAAGCAGGCTGAACTAGATGTGGTGCAAGCGGAGTACGAGAAGGCCATGATGGAGAAACAGGTGACTTTCCTGCTGTGTTACAGTAAAGTCCAGTGCGTCACTTATCCCAAATCAAATGGCTTGTTTTTTATTGAAGCTACTGTATTTTCAATCTAACCATTTCAATAGGTTGTCATGACTCACAACTAAATGACTAAAAAACACTTAATATGCTGACCATGCCTAAATGAGAATGCAGAATTCTTAATGAGCGTCAACATATGTTACAGGCACAAATCCAACATTTCATATGTGTAAAATAGCAGCAGTCAAAGCTTTAATAGAAATTGTAAAGTTGCTCTCGCCTTCATATTGCACAAACTGTAATGTATCTAATGAAACATTGTGCAGATTGACCTTGTGTATCATGTTCATTCTGTATTCTCTGTTCTTTTACAACTTAGCCAAAAATTGAATCATCGTGTGCGTCAATGTTCCAGATAATAAAATACAAACGACTGTATAAAGGCTTCATTCATTAGTTGATTCGTCTGTGATTAAAAAGCAGTGGCTATATCTCAAGGGGCAGAGACTTTTAATTTTCATCATTGTTTTCGTCTGATGAGATGGGTGTTAACATAGTAGTTTAAAATAACTCTTAATTAGTTTTTTTTTTAGTTTTTTTTACAAAAGTCATTGCTTAAACAGTAAACACACATTTCGCCTATTATGTGTTTCATCCACTAACTGAATGTGACAGATTTTGATTAAAAAATACCTTGATAGCTTTGCCAAACCTGTTTCTCTGTGTGTGTGTGTGTGTGTGTGTGTGTGTGTGTGTGTGTGTGTGTGTGTGTGTGTCAGACCCTGTTGGAGGATGCAGAGCGCTGCAGGCACAAGATGCAGACAGCCTCCAGCCTCATCAGTGGCCTGGCTGGAGAGAAGCAGCGCTGGACCGAGCAGAGCAAAGAGTTTGCAGCCCAGACTAAGCGCCTTGTTGGTGGGTTCTTTTCACATTTTCTTTCCTCCACACTTTTTTTTTTTTACAAAGAGATGACTTAAAGATAGATACCATTTCTACAGTTCTGTATTTTCCAATGGAGAAATGTATTATTCCGTTTTAGTTACTATAGGATAGATGGTTAGTGATTATGAACCTATACTGTATGTGCTTATTTCTTGGTTTAGGTGATGTGTTGCTGGCCACTGCGTTTCTGTCTTACTCCGGCCCATTTAACCAGGAGTTTCGGAACCTGCTGCTGACGGACTGGCAGAGGGAGATGAAGACCAGACGAATCCCATTTGGGAACAACCTCAACCTCACAGAGATGCTGATTGATGCTCCTACAGTGAGCGAGTGGAACCTACAGGGACTACCCAACGATGACCTATCCATCCAGAATGGCATCATCGCCACCAAGGCCTCCCGTTTCCCCCTGCTCATAGACCCTCAGACCCAGGGCAAGATCTGGATCAAGAACAAGGAGGCCAAAAATGAGCTCCAGGTTGGGGCATTTGCGTTTTCTCTCTGGTCCCACTCTCTCATATCCCCCCTAATGCCAAGGTCTATGGGAGAATATTATTAAATTCCGAAAGCTTTGTAATAAGGTTACTGGCCCTTTTAGGGGTATCTTCCAGAGTAAATCCCATTTCATGCGTCTGATAATGACTTTCTTGGCAAGAAGATCATGCTGTGTTAGTAATGAGGCCTTGCTGTTGTCACAGATCACTTCCCTGAATCACAAGTACTTCAGGAACCACCTGGAGGACAGCCTGTCTCTAGGGCGCCCCATGTTGATCGAGGATGTGGGCGAGGAATTGGACCCTGCTCTGGACAACGTGCTAGAGAAAAACTTCATCAAGACAGGCTCCACTTATAAGGTGAGTCCTTCTGTGACATAATGAATGGTGTTATTCTTCTCCAATCATTTTAGTTGGCTTTAACCAACTCAGGGCATATTTTTATTTCATACATCTTTCTACAGTATACCTCAATATAAATATCAACAGAACAGAAAAACACCCTCAAATCAACAAAATAAAGACGGGCATTTATCTGTTTGAGGGGATGGAACTGCTGGTACAGTAGCTGGCACAAGGAAATAAAATGTCCTTTTTATAGAGTGAAATACTAAATTATAATATGTTCTTGTGTCTAATATCTACAGTATGAGTGAGTCATCTGGTTTTATGTTACTATGACCACTCTCTTCATCCAATTCAGTCATAGTTCTGGGAAAATCAACATCTAGAGAATAAGAAGGCCCCCTGCTTTTCATAATACCCATTTTCTATTAATATAGATCATTAAAATGCTGCTTCATCCTCTTTCCTATTATTACTATCATCAGTAAAAGAACATATCCTCGTGTTCCTAATTTACTTACAATCTACATTCTATGGGTAGATATTTTGAGTGCACCAAATTGTACAGCATGTGTGAATGCTTATTATTCAGCCTGCATTTTATTGTCTGAAATTACAGTCTTGAAGCCAATTTTTGGTTATATCCTGGATATCACAGGAAATACGAATTATGTAGGCAGGCAGCAATTAGAATTCGATGGCTCTGAGAATAAAAAGATGAACTTTGAACAGGCTCACTGTGCCTATGAAGGTGTTGTCCCAGTGTTGCTGGTAAGTTATCTTTTTATAACTGTCAGTTCCATGGTGTGGTGATGGGACCAGCTGCCAGAGAAGTTGGAGCTCTGAGCCTGACTGACAGTCTGTTCTATCTGGAGGCATCTCTCCCCATCTCATTAATGCCTCTCAAGTCCTGGCGCAAATTTGATGCTAGTTAGTCAGCAGTCTCAGCAGCTGCTTCACACACTTAAAAAAAGTCCTCAACTTGCAAAAAGAAGATAGGAGCAACACGCTCTTTTTCTAACAGGCTTTAGCAGATTTCTATTAATATAACGAGGTGTAAACAACTGAAGGTGGCAATGAATAGCAGATCCAGAGCTGAGATAGCTAACACCTTTAATTACTTGTGGCACTAACCTTGAGTGCTTTGTTTGTGTTTTCTTCCTATTTTTAGTGTTTCAAATATTAACCATATTTGTCTTTGATGACAACATTAGCAGGAATATCAACAACCCACTCTATTAAAGGTCTATAAACCAGCTTGTGAAGAAGTGTCGTCACACCATACAAACACTAATGAGGACTGTTCCGTATCCACTTGTGCAATAACAAAATGTTCACCGTCCAATTACTGTACCAAATTGGTATGTAACAGCATATTGCGGTGTTATTACACATGTATAGGTCAATGTACTGCAAAGTGAGTTGTATTGAGCTGAAGTCATCATTGGCTGTCTCTCTTCACATGCTCTCCTTTTGCATCAGGTGAAAGTAGGAGACAAGGAAGTGGATGTGATGCGAGGCTTCCGCCTGTATGTGACCACCAAGCTACCAAACCCAGCATACACCCCAGAGATCAGTGCTCGCACCTCCATCATCGACTTCACCGTGACCATGAGGGGTTTAGAGGACCAGCTACTGGGAAGGGTCATCCTGACTGAGAAACAGGTGAGAACATACAATCATGGAGTCATGGAGACACATTTTGAATGTACTAGCAAAAGCTTCTTTTGTAGTCATTGTTTGCATGGTGAGTCTCTTTGTAATTGTACATGATGATCTTTACTAGGCGTTTTGAAATGCACTGATGCAAATGAACATGGAGAGCATTGTGACTGCCAATGGCCCCTGGTCTGAGCATTGATTACTTTATCTTATGATGACTGATGGATAGATGATTCACTTACTTAAACAAATGTATTTGTTGTAAGTCACTTTGGATAAAGGCGTCTGCTAAATGCCATAAATGTAAATGTAAATGTAGACTTAGGGCCTAGGTTTGTCACGTTAGAGGAGAGCTGTGACATTATTGGATAGTACAGTACTGTATATGGAGGAGAATGTCAGCTTTATCTGCATAGCGACCAAACTGTGTCTACATCTCTGAGGTATGACCTGGAAATGTGCCAGCGCAGGTCTTTAGATCTCATTGTAGAAGTGTGGACGAGCTCCTTGAAGAGCGTTTGGAGCCTATTTGAGCTCTTTATTGTTTTCAATGAGCTCTCCCTGTGCCCTTCATTCTCAAGTAGCACTGGCGGTGACAGGATAATAAAGACAGCATTTCCACTGCAGGGAAATAGAAATGCCACTCATTTCCTGTCAGGTCTATGATTTCTTCAATCAGGAGAATGAAAAAGGGGCTATACCCTAGGTAGGCAGGGACTGATTCTAGTAAGGCTATTGAAAAGACTGGCAGAACCAAGACAATTTCACTCAATGCACAATAATGTTCGATACAAGCTTTGCCTCAGGGAACTCGCTTATGCCTGATGTGAAAAGTAGATTGTTTTGTTCATGTAAATATAGAACAGTGGTAGCTGAAAAAGCTTTTTTGTTCATGTTTTAAATGGGTGGTACGGGTGGTGGATGTGACTGAATGCTTGTGTCAAGGGTCTTGTGGTGCTCCACTGATGTGTAACTTGGCTCTTTTTTAGCATGAGGTTAAGGGACAATACCCCATTGTCATCTCCTGCAGAGGTTTCTGTTCCTGAGGCATTGTCTCTCATGTTGTTGAGATACAGGCTGTGGAGAGTACAGACACAGGGAGCAAGGTTGCTCATTACTGCATGGTACTGCACTGCACTTGACTTGGTCACCTTGGTAATAAGACTTCCACTTTTGCTTCGTCTGTCTGACCTTTTTGGTTTGACTTTGCAAAACAGCAAAATAAGGTGGTCACCACAAAGAGCTTGTGGTTCAGTCCACCTTTACAATTTACAGTACATCATTTAGAAAACTCTGGATCTATTCTTGGGTAAACTACTAAGAAACAGAAAATCAACAAGTCTGGACATGATCCTCCTTCTCCATGGTTGTTTACAGATCAGTCCAGCTATTTTCATTGTAACCCTGGGCCATTGTGCAACCTAAATCTCAGTATGACCGGCAACAATCCCAGTCTAACCTGTGTCTCCATTGGTGTTGTGTGTGTCAGGAGCTGGAGAAGGAGAGGACAGACCTGTTGGAGGACGTGACGGCCAACAAGCGTAAGATGAAGGAGCTGGAGGACAACCTCCTGTACAGGCTGACCAGCACCCAGGGCTCCCTGGTGGATGATGAGAGCCTTATCATCGTCCTGGGCAACACCAAGCGCACTGCCGAGGAGGTCACACAGAAACTGCAGATTGCCGCAGAGACCGAGATCCAGATCAACACTGCCCGAGAGGAGTACCGGCCCGGTGAGTTAGGAGTACCAATGCAGTTTGTTTAGAGTTTCATGGAGGTTCACTGTTCCTATGAATAGTAGTATTCTTTAATAGAAGGCCTGGCCATACCTCCCTGTATAATACTATACTTTTTTTGCATTATAGTGGTAATGTTCAATCTGCTGGCAAATGATGGAGGGCTGATGGTTTTCTGAGTGAAATGTGGCAGAGAATTTGCATTAAAGACCTACTTTCTATGAACAATTCATTCACAGAGAGCTTAACCCCCTGATGAGAGCAAGTTATTCATTCACTTAGTTCATTGTTTTACACTTGGCTGGAGTGAATAGATGGCTTAATGCATCACTTAAGTCTGAAGAGATGATGAGGTTCAGAGATTTATTTTGTGTCCAACATCTTGATCTCCAATCTGTACATACATGGGCAGAACAGTACTGTAGAATGAACCAAGTATTGTGAGTGGCTGTCACTCACTCTTGGTATGTTCTGTGTTGTGTTGTGTTATGTTTTGTTGTGCTGTGTACAGTGGCCACCAGAGGCAGCATCCTCTACTTCCTCATTACTGAGATGAGCATGGTGAATGTGATGTACCAAACCTCACTGCGACAGTTCCTGGGACTCTTTGACCTGTCGCTGGCCAGGTAATTATTATTTATTTTTTTAAAGAGCATAGGTGTGTGTATTTTACCTAAAAGTTTGGGTGATCAAATTACATTCAGTCATTTAAAAAATCAACCCATTTTTGATTCATAACTGATTCAGAGGGAGAGCTACACAGAGGGAGTTTTGTGTGGAAGCAGTCTTATGAGATTTAGAGTATACTGTAGTAACAGTTTCAATTTCTATGCTCATTATACATTAACATAATGTGCCATTGCAATGTGTCACTGTGAACAGATCATCAAAAAGTCCAATAACGAGCAAGAGGATAGCGAACATCATCGAGTACATGACCTTTGAGGTCCACAAGTACGCTGCCCGGGGGCTGTACGAGGAGCACAAGTTCCTATTCACCCTGCTGCTAACTCTGAAGATTGACATGCAGAGTAACCGTGTGAAACATGAAGAGTTCCTGACCCTCATCAAAGGTCATCGTGAAAACACGTTCTCTCTCTGACACATCACCTCCTGTCTCCTATGAGCATTCCCACTGCTTGTAGGACTTTCCAGGATTTCTGTCAAAGCACATTTCAGCATGAATAATGTGGCCCTTTCTCACAGGGACCATATACATTATTTCATGAGGTAGCTCAGGTAACATGACCCTCGCAGTCAGATGGGAAGTCCTCATGTGATAAGGCAGCAAATACAGTGAACAAAGTGACATTAAATGTTAATAACAAAGTCTATATAGAGTCTAGATACACTATATGAAACCATGATGATAGATGATAGACAGATATATGATAGAGAAAAAGATCAAAGAGCTTAAAGTAACACAGCTTTTGGAAGGGGGATAGAAATAGACCTCACTTTCTCTGAAGAAATGCATTAATTATTTAGGGAAAGGAGATTTTTCTAAGCCTCTCATAGTCAAGTGTATTGGCTTGAGTTCACTGAGGCGTAACTATGAATCACACAGTTACTTCAGGGGTAAAAGTCAGCTCAGCATCATCACTGTCAAGCATATTGTATCTCATTGCTTCTAATGGGATTTGGTCTTACTGTATATTATGGTACTATGATACTATACAGCATACAGGACAGACAGACTGTCTATGTATGTAAGCCCAGTATACTAGACCCACCATCCACTGCACATTTTACAGTGTAGTCAATAGTTTACTCTTTTTTGTGTGAAATATTTATAATACATAATAGAAGTAATTGATGAGAATTGTTGTGAAAACCAGATTGTTGTCGCTCACAGACCACTGATTTTAAAACCCCTGTGTTGTATGCAGGAGGAGCCTCCCTTGATCTGAAGGCTTGCCCCCATAAACCTGCTAAATGGATTTTAGACATGACTTGGCTCAACCTGGTGGAGCTCAGCAAACTATGGCAGTTCTCTGATATTCTTGATCAGGTGTGTTCTCCGAGCGTCCCCCCCTCCCCCCAACCACCACCACCACCCCCACATCCCCCGGTGTCACACTCTCTAACGTCTCCTCCCTCATTAAGTCTTTCATGGCCCCCCTCGTCCTGGTAAACATGTCAATATTGCCCTCATCTTGCAGTGTACCCACCAGTGTGAGTGACAGGCTGCCTGTGCTCGAGGGGGGACTGGCTGCTCAACATACTGTGAAATGATTTCACTTTGGAGAAACTTTCAATCAGTTATTTGTGGCTGAAAGGAACGGGATTAAAACTCCTTTGTTTAATTAAATCACTATTTCCAGAAATCCACGGGATGTAATGCATTGGAACCCTCCAGAGAGCAAGACAAATCCAGCTGATCCCCCATCCCCAACCCCCACCTCCCTCCATTCCCTTCCTTAATGCTCAAGGGCTGTTGCAAAGTACATTTATTCAGTGCCTTTGTAAGCTATGAGAACGCTGCAAATATCTTACCTAAAACAGCTTACGTTATTTGTTCATTGTTTGAATTATTTTTTACTTTATCAAACGTATAGAGCATTCAGAAATGTATGATATGCAGCATCTAGAGTACAAAGTGCAATGTCCTCAGTAATAAGTCGACATGTTGTTTGTAATGCAAAACAGTTTCATTCATTTCAGGTATTTATGCACTTTGATTCTCAATTTTGACTTTGTGTCAATTCAGACCTAAACCTATTAATTGAAGCTGTGCTGTGTGTCTTACTCCTTACTGTATGTGTGTCTGTTTACTGTATTTCTGTCTCTTTATGCAATAGTCTTGTATTTCTTCATTGTACTGAGCCATGTGTCTCTGTCCAGATTGGTCGTAATGAGAAGCAGTGGAAGGGCTGGTTTGATAAGGAGGCCCCAGAGGAGGAGGTCATTCCTAACGCCTATGACCAGGCCCTGGACTGCTTCCGCCGCCTGCTTCTCATCCGCTCCTGGTGTCCAGACAGGACCATTGCCCAGGTAAACCTAGTCTAGCCTATAGCCTACCTCAATGTGGGACACCCTTACTGGGGGAGAGGGTTTCATCATGTTCAGTATAGTCCCATTTTTCACAGGGGAATAGAATACCAAAACATAGGATTTTGTGAATTTCTGTCTAAGCTTATTGGTATTTCCATTAAATCATTTTAATCAACATTGTTTGAAAAAAAGCTTTTGGCTGAGTGTTTGGAAGTGTCTTAGCCTAACTAATACCCCTAAGGCACGGAAGTATATCATGGATTCCATGGGGGAGAAGTATGCGGAGGGTGTGATTCTGGACCTGGAGAAGACTTGGGAAGAGTCGGACCCCCGGACCCCCCTCATCTGCTTCCTGTCCATGGGCTCGGACCCCACTGACTCCATCATCGCCCTGGGGAAGAGGCAGAAGATCGAGACCCGCTATGTGTCCATGGGTCAGGGCCAGGAGGTCCACTCTCGCAAGCTTCTGCAGCAGACCATGGCTAATGTAAATAGATACAGCATCCCATCTAACACTTGGTGCCGAACACTGAATTACAATTCCATTTAATTTCTAATCAATTTAGGACATTCTAAGTTTGACATGTACAGTAATATAAATGGAAATAACATACATAACTCATTTAAATACACAGGGCGGGTGGGCCTTGCTCCAGAACTGCCACCTGGGGCTAGACTTCATGGACGAGCTGATGGATACAGTCACGGAGACGGACACCATTAATGAGACCTTCCGCCTATGGATAACCACCGAGGTCCACAAACACTTCCCCATCACACTTCTGCAGATGTCAATCAAGTTCACCAACGAACCCCCACAGGGTCTCAAGGCGGGACTAAAGAGGACCTATGGAGGTGGGTTCAGCACCCACACTATGTTGGCTTCAGGATAGAGTTGGATTGACACAGAGCACCTGCAGCACTGATGGGAATTGATCAAGGAATTAGTTCTATGTGCAGAGAGTAGATAACAGTGATTATTGTAAGTGTCTGGTTCTGTGTCATAGCCAGGGCTCTATCTGAACACAATCTGAAAGGCTTGGCCTGGCCTGACAGCACACCAACACCAACACAGACACTGATCTAATCACATTCCATCAACCGCATAATCACTGTCAGGAGGGGTTCCTCATTAACTGTAGGATGGAGATGAAATACAAATGACTTCCATTCTGAATTGGACATTTAATCTTCATACTGTACATGATGTCATGTAGACTATACTGTTCCTTGTTCCCATATGAGCAGTATTGCTGTGGTAGGGAGGTAGAGAGAGACTCACTGTATGAAAGTGGAGCTGAATCCCTAGCATTGATTTCACCCCTGACACTTTGTATGCTCAGGCATTAACCAGGATCTGCTGGATGTGAGTAACATGATCCAGTGGAGGCCCATGCTCTATGGGGTGGCATTCCTCCACTCCACCGTCCAGGAGAGACGCAAGTACGGCCCCTTGGGCTGGAACATCCCCTACGAGTTCAACCAGGCCGACTTCAACGCCACTGTGCAGTTTGTCCAGAACCACCTGGATGACATGGATATAAAGAAGGTAAAAGTTTCCTCTGGAGGTACTAAGTCAGGGGAGGCTGATGGAGGTAGAAATTGGAGGAACGGCTCATTGTAATGCATGAAATGGAATTCCATTTCATGCATTACATGCATTATAATGAACCTGTCCTCCAATTTCTACCTCCACCAGCCTCCACTGAATGAAGTGATGGTCTATCTTTAGCAACATTCTTATGTAAGATCCTGTTCCTGTTGTAATAGAAGTTGTGTTTTATGTCGTTCTAGGGTGTGTCTTGGAATACAGTGCGGTACATGATAGGGGAGATCCAATATGGCGGGAGAGTGACAGATGACTATGATAAGCGTCTCCTCAACACTTTCGCCAAGGTCTGGTTCAGCGAAAACATGTTTGGAGGTGACTTCTACTTCTACAAGGGCTACAGCATCCCCAAGTGCAACAACGTGGACCAATATCTGCAATACATTCAGGTGAGTCTAAGTCTCTACTGCAAATTGTACGTAATCAATCATAAAATGTATGCTTTTGTATTAATGCTTTTTTGAAAGACAATTGTCACGAAGATAAATACAATACAACAATATGAACTGACACCTAACCATAGATCCCCAAAAAGCAAGCCAAGGAAAAACTCCCAAGAGGGGAGAAAAACATTGGGCACTATCTAACATTAGATTAAATAGATGTAGTCAAACTACATTATTAAATGTTATATGTTGTGATGTTATATTAAATGTTAAATGTTCTATACATTATTAAATGTTACATTATTATATGTCGGATTCATGTGATACCTTAAGGCATTTATTCACCTTCTTGATTTGCAGCGACAATACAATGTCCTATTAAACTTTCCCTTACCCACGGGTGAGCACACAGAGAGTGTACTGTGTGTCTGCAAGCAGCTCCCCAGCTATTTTCATTAAAGGTGGTTTCATTATGATAGATGCTCATGGCTAACATGCACCGCCGGCATGTTCCTGCTCTCTGCTTCTTGTTGAGGATGACAAACACTGCTCTAGAGGACCTAGCCTGCCGCAAGCTCAGGGGGTACGCGAGGGCATTGTTTTACTGTGTCTCACGTGATGAGCTTAGCGCTATGAAAGAGCACCGTAACAATCGCTCTGAGCAGAGAGACTGTGTGTTTGAATAAAACACACGCAGACAGGGAGACAAATCCTGAGGATAAATAAATGTCCACAACAAAGAGGCATGGCTCTCTCCAGCGTCAAGCATTATTCTCTGTTTAGAAGCATGACATTACTTTGTGCTTATGTTTGGGTTCTATATGAATGTGATGCGATGATGGTGATGGATGTATGGGGAGAAAACAACCCCAAAGAAGAGATAAATCATAGCAATGACTTTTCTCATGCATGACCTGCACTCAATCACTCCGATAACAGGGTGGAAATAACCATATAGTACAACAAAACAACTGTCTGGGCATATTCGTCTTGCAGAAAATAATTCTGGTATTTTAAAAGCACTGTATATTGTTTGGTTCTAAATGTGTTGCTTTGCTACTGCAGGGCCTGCCGGCCTACGACACGCCTGAGGTGTTTGGTCTGCACCCCAATGCTGACATCACGTATCAGAGCAAGCTGGCCAAAGATGTGCTGGACACCATTCTGAGCATCCAGCCCAAGGACAGCTCCAGTGGGGGAGGGGAGACCAGGGAGGCCATTGTGGGCAGGCTGGCTGATGACATGCTGGAGAAACTGCCTCCAGACTATGTACCATTTGAAGTGAGTGTTACTGGAGTTAAGGCACATAGCTGATGCCAGAAAATGTGTCACTACACATTATTACATACTGTATACTAAGCATACCCCTACTACTTTCTACTGTGTTAATATAACCCAGCAATAAGGCATGGACAGTATTTTCGCTGTTAGAATGTGTAAATATACTGTATCTATGGAGACCATCCACAATTGATATTTATACCTGGAGATGTACACAATTGAATTGTATGTGTCTTCCATGTTGATAGAGACGACACAAAACATGTTCCTTAATTATCCAGCTGTGAATCCACTTACATTTGTATTAACATAGAAATGAAAGAACAGTTGAGGTATGAAACATGTACATGTAATCACATGAACATAGAGAGGACATAAAGTTAGCATTCTCTCTGATGATTTACAGTCACTACAATATGTTAATACGACTAAGAAGCTACCCGCACAGGATATCAATGCATGGAAATGAATACATGAGACATACAGTGCATGTCAATGCAGCCTTTTCAAGAATGTATACAAACATGAGATGTGTGTGTGTTTAGGTGAGAGAGAGGCTTCAGAAGATGGGTCCCTTTCAGCCCATGAACATCTTCCTGCGTCAGGAGATTGACCGCATGCAGAGGGTCATAGTTCTGGTCAGGAACACACTGACCGACCTCAAACTGGCCATCGACGGGACCATCATTATGAGTGAGAACCTACGAGATGCCCTGGACTGCATGTATGATGCCCGTATCCCTGCACGCTGGAAGAAGGTTTGTTCGGCACCGGTTTCTGTCATATTGTTCAGCAAATGGAGAATTAGTCTAGGTTTTCTCATATTTATTTTGTTTACATGCATGTAGTCCTAATTACAGTGTCCAAAATACATTTTCATGATGAATGACAAGTTATTACCCCTAGACCAGCTTAGTTTAATAAATTGTCAAAAATGTCAATAATGAGGAAAAAAGAAAGGAGTTTGTGTGACACATTTCTGCATCTTGCATTTTATTGATTTACTTGGCATTCAAGCCAGAGCACTCACAATGGAGCTTTAATTGAATAATTTGTACTTGAATGACAATCGAGGAGAAAATGGCAGAGGTTTTCATTCCTATTCTGTCTGAGTAACTAGCTCCGTGTGCACCTGTGCTCCATGTCCTTTGTTCTAGGCGTCATGGGCCTCCAGCACTCTGGGGTTCTGGTTTACTGAGCTGCTAGAGCGGAACCGGCAGTTCCAGGCATGGATCTTTGAAGGACGGCCCAACTGCTTTTGGATGACAGGGTTCTTCAACCCACAAGGCTTCTTGACAGGCATGAGACAGGTACCGTTGCCAAATGGCATATATACTGTATTGACTGTCTTAGGGGGGAACGTTGATGAATATGTACATGCAGCTTGACATGTATTACTTTGTCATTCTACTCAATCTCACTGTTATGCAGTGATGAGTTTCAATTCAACATGTTTGTTTGGAAATTGGTATGTGAGATTTGATGAATGCCTTGGGGAAGTGATGCCGAGGGATCTAATTGGACAGATGCCAGGAAAGTAGGTCACTGAACAAAACAAAGTCAGGTGTCTACTTTTATGGATTTAAGAATGTGTCATCAGTGATTCTGAATATTACTTAATGTACTGTACTTTATGGCCTGGCTAAAGAACATATATGTTTAAACTGAGGTTACAGAGTCAAAGTTTATCATGAATCTAAAAGGGCAAGACAAGCCTGTTAACCCTGCACTGTATGTTCTCCCCCTATAGGAGATCACTCGTGCAAACAAAGGCTGGGCACTGGACCGTATGGTGCTGTGCAACGAGGTGACTAAGTGGATGAAGGATGACATCACTCAGCCGCCCACTGAGGGGGTGTACGTATACGGTCTCTATCTGGAGGGAGCTGGCTGGGACAGGAGGAACTGCAAACTCATCGACTCCAAACCCAAAGTGCTGTTTGAGATGATGCCCGTGCTCAGGATGTATGCTGAAAACAATGGTAAGTGAATAGTTAGCTCCTTGGGGCCTCTCGGAACAGTCTCTGTGTCCAGCTGTTGTTTTGTTTGTCATTTACAAATGTCATAAGGAGAGGAAAGTCAATGGAGTTACAAAGGATCTTAGATTCAAAACAAGGGAAAAATACACTGTAAATATGATGAGGTATGATGCTATTTCATACACAATAATAACTCTATTACCCATCTCTCTCCCTCACTTGCATACAATTACTCAAAATGAATGAATGTAACATTTAAATGTCACGGTGCAGTGTGTGCTGGGTATTATTCATTTTCTCCAAGAATAAATTACAACTGTGGCATACTGTGTGCTCTGGATAAGACCAGACCCCCCAAAAAGAGGCCCTACAGAAGCGTTCCTCGGAATTAATTAGTGATTCAATGATATGCATAATGTGGTATGTTTACAGCCTATCCCCTTCACGAGGACAGCCTGCTGTGGAAATGAAATGCATCCCAGTTAATTGTGACTCCCTTAAAGGGATTACTATGTGTCTATTAACTTGGAGGACTGCTTAGGCAAAGGCTATTTGTTTAGTGTCTCCCATGCTCCAGTTGTTCCAGGCCATTCAGATTGAGTAGGATGAGAGTGCTGTTGAGGGACCAGACACTCGCAGACCTTCTAATTGTCAGGGGCTTTCACAGAGCTCACATTATCAAACTATTGACAATAATTCACTTCGCCAGCACTCAAGGGGATTATAATCTGTCTACAGAAATGAATTAACTGTTGGGGTCAACAACAATAATGTGCCATTCACTGATAATGTCATAATGATCTTCAAAACACAAAAGTGCTTTGCTTTTTACATGTTCTGTATAGATGAGTGATAGTTGTTATCCTCATTGTTGTTTTCTCAGGTGTCAAGGATGCACGGTTGTACTCTTGCCCCATCTATAAAAAGCCTGTGAGGATGGATATGAACTACATAGCAGCTGTTGATTTGAGGACCTCTCCACCTCCAGAGTACTGGATACTACGAGGTGTGGCACTATTGTGTGATGTCAAATAGCTTCCTAGAGTAACATCTGGTTGAAGTGCCTCAGAAGTGTTTTTTAGTTCTGCTGTAATAATGGATACACATATCTCTATTTTGAATGTCCCTGTTAGAATCTATTTTTGTACATGCTGTAATATGACAGTACCTAGACAAATATACATTTGTAGATGTAAATGCCATGTGTGAGTCTTTGTTCAGCCTCAAGCTCAATCTGAGGAGGTCTACAGTAGTTCTATTCTTAATAAAATGTTATATTTCTGTCATTTTCCTCTCACAATTATCGTCACAGCAGCCCAGAGAGTTGGCCCTCCTCAAGGCTGTCAGCTGTGTGTGATGCATTTGAAAACAGGGTAGTTCAATGCCACCTTAAGAATACATGGTAACCCATGTACAAAGAAGAATATCAAAGAGTCTTACTTTAAGTATCTCTAATCATGTGTTAGGCACCTTGGACATTGGACATTTCCTACAGAAAAAATAACAAAAACAATATACACAATATGAAAATAACATGTACTGTACATAATACAAGAAAGAGGCTTTGATGGGTTGACAGCAAATCACCTTCCACAGCATTAGTCTTTCACTGGGCTATTGTACAAACAATGAACTCAAAGAGGATGAAATACATACAAATTTTAATTAATTATACAAAAACAATGGCATTAAAACATCAAAACACTTTTTTGGTTGTATTTTAACTTTTCGTACAAAACAATTCCTACTGTACCATACTTTTACACTTTATACCCTGTACACAAACCTGTATATGAGATACTGTTGAAATGGTACTGGACCACCTGTAAATACATCCAAGATTTCGTGCATCTAAGGACAAGGCGGAAGTATGTACAAATGTCTGTCTGTTTTTTGGATGGGGCCAGCTGATGAACTGCAGGTCATTCTTATTGGGGCCATGTGTCTCATGGCATTACATTCCCTTGTGACAGAGAGCGGGTCATCTCCGTGTGGACAAAGTAGGTCTTGAGCTCCCCTTTTCCCTTGACGTTGATGATGCCTCTACACGAGCACATGTAGCCCAATGTCAGGAGGATTCGACTGGTCTCCTCGGTGACCTGCCGTCACAAAGATGGATGGGAACATATCTGTAAGCCACCCTTAAATGGCAAAAAGTCACTCTTTCAAGGTGCTTACATTGAATGGAGTGTTTTCACATTGAGACAATACATTTCATGACATCAGAGCAATCTGTGAGATTAAGATTTAGAGCTGTGAGAAGAGGGTGAATCTTTTAAATTGTACATTTAGATTGTTGAGAGGGAAGAAGAATACATTATCTGTAGATAGACAAGAGAAAACACTACATACATACTAATAGGTCTATAAAATCAGGCATTCACCTGTATTTTCCCGAGGACCCCAGTGCTATCCATTCTGCTGGCTACATTCACTGTGTTTCCCCAGATGTCGTACTGGGGCTTCTGTGCTCCAATCACCCCAGCAATCACAGGACCATGATTGATACCTGAAGGGAAAGGAAGCATACCCACAATACATTACGATAACACTCACATACAAAGATCTCAACAGCTTCTACTATAATTAGAATTGCTGTAATGATAAGACTAATGCTATTTATAGTCATCAACCTGAATGGATATTTCAGATGAAAAATGGCTAAAATCAATCCATCTCATAAAGGGACACACCTCTTGTAATGCCCTCTAAGGCAGTAGACCTGAACACAATGGAATACAAGCATCTGTTTTTCAAAACACTGTCTAACCAGCACCAGGGGGATGTGTGGAACTGCTGTTGATGCTGTGAAAACTAATAACAAACCCCACAGCATTCAAACTGAGCTAGTGACTCCCTTTCCAGAGTGCTGTCAAGGCACACACACACACACACACTCACACACACACACACACACACACACACACACACACACACACACACACACACACACACACACACACACACACACGCACACACACACACACACACACACTGTGTGTGTGCCCTGTACACTGTGGGCAGGGGCCAGGCCCATTCAGAACAGTGAGGCGTCACAAGCAGGGCTCAAAGGCACATAGATGTCAGACGTTAGCACATTGGAGCGGCTCCACTGCTTTAATGGCACGCCTCTTGCTGTGGTCAGGGCAGAGTTATTGAACTCTGGCTCTTACCACATGCAGAGAACTAGGACCTCAGGACCTCATCCTGTCTTGCCATCTTGCCTGCCCTCCCTACTCCTCTTGGCCTGGCCAGCACACTGTCTGATTCTCTGGCTATAGCTGTCAAATGCTGAGGCTACAGCTCTATTTCTAAGGTAGGTACTTATTGAATAAAGATGCTTCAGGGGATTCTACACTTACTGTAGCAGCAAATGATCTATTTCCTATACAATTGCCATAGATAGCTATGTTATTACATTTTATTCTGTGTTTAAGGAGCTTTACTATATTTCTAAATTCCCTGTTAGTTAGGGTACACAATCTGTACTCAGAGGAGCTTCATGAGGATGTTGTTTTGTGTATGGTATTATGTAAACAAGCTGTCAGTTGCTTTGTAACAAGATATCTTAACTTATGACTGATTATCAATGACTAGAGCAACTATAATATTCAATAATAATGTAATTTAGCCTAAACACAAAATCAAGCCACACATAATTGGTTCCCTGTAGGGTTTGACTTGTATGTATTCCAGTAAGCACAAGTTACACATTCCCAGTCGATAAAAGTACTTTCCACAAAAATCCATTCCGCTGCTGCTGCTGTGGCTGCCAAGAGGACCCAATTTTATGTTTCACTGATGACTTCTGAAACATGAAAACTGAAAACTTTTTCTTATCATCTGAGAAGTTAATTTAAAAGTTTGCCTTCACCCAATTTAGTAACCAATGGATTTGATTTTCCTCGGCACAATTGAGCCAATTCCCAATGGTTTTGTTTTCACAGCATTTTCATCACTTGTGTTAAACAGTGGTCCTGAATGACCAAGTACAACCAATTTCTTGATAATGCTCCACTGAAAAGTTAATGTGGTCTTTACACTAGATGAACTCACCAACTCTGAGTTTGAAGTCATTGAAGGAGTGCTTATTGATGACATCAAGCTTGCCCACCAGGGCAAAAGCAAACTCTAGCATGGTGCCAAGGTGCATGTACTGCCTGTCATGCTCCTGTAATTAAAACATTTTACACAAAAATGCTATCAAGAATAAGAACAAAGAAAGTTATGCCACATGGTAGCTATCCGACACAAACAAAATTGACAGATCAACCAAATATGACTTGCTCTGTGTTCCTCCAGATCAGCTGTGAGCTGAAGATCATCATGCTAACAGCCGTGGATGGTCTATCGCATTATCATCCCCCAGACACATGCCTCAAACCATCTGCAAAGTGTGTGTGTTGAAAACTACAGATGGTGACACACCTGTGTGTATTCTGGCCCTGGTGATGCATTCAATCCAGTGGCAGCCATGTAAGTGCTGCCAATAGTCTTGATCTTCTCAACTCCACTGAACTTTGGCTTGGACAACAACTGCAACAGAATTAGTAAAAGTTACATTAGTTAATTATCCATATGTATGCTGTAACATTCAAACCTTGGTAATATACTAAACACTTTATTGTGAGTTATTACAATCTCATCCTGGGGAATAATGCTATCCTAGTTCATAGGCTTAACCTTTTGCCTTAAAATCAGTATGCTACATTTTGTAGTAAAACCATTTGTTCTTGGGGAAGAGGAAGAGGATTTGACAGTTAAAGCTTGAACATATAAAGTCAATGTTTCCAATAGGCATGAAGAAATGAAGAATTACCTCATCAAAATCTGCAATGATTTCATTGAGTAGCCTGAGGCACTCCAAGCCTTCTTTGTTGACATCAGACTCTGTGTAGAACTCTTTAAAGTCCGGGATAGAGGCAAACATGACACAGACCAAGTCATATGACTGATGATATAGATCCTGTAAAACAACAAGAGACATTCGAAATTGTACAAAGCAATACAATCATGCAGTCCTATGTGTTAAAAACTGCTTTTGACTGTTGAAAAGGTGTTGTGTTTCAAGGCTTCTCTACAGAAATGTGTAACGTGAATATTGATGTCGGTGAGGTAGAGTTAGCCTCACCTCATTCTTCCAGTTTCGTGCCAGGAAGTGTTCTGCGACATGGGCAGGTAGAACGTTCTCCAGTAGTACCCGGTTGAGGTTCTCCATGGTCTCGATCTCCTCACACTCTCTCTTGAACTTGTTCTTCCACAGGAAGTCTAACCTACAGTAATATTCATTCTGTTAGAAGAGGACACAGAGGTGAAGAGACTGAAGACATCCCATCAACTTGCTCCATCAAATGACACAACAGTTCAGGCCAAGATAGGAAAAACAACTAAGATATACTGTAAACTGCAATATACGGTCATATGTTTTCCAGGGATTACACAGAATCTGTCTCATGTCTTGTTGATGTTGTGCAATTGAACATTAGACCCCACTTTAGTTGGATAGTCCCCCCTCATGGATAGTTATGCTCAAATTATCAACAAACTACCCATCTGATTTATAATGTCAGCTGCCACTTTGTTGATGTGCAACAACTTCATAATACAATACTGTCCTTTCACATCTCAAGAGACCACAAGTGTACAACTCAAGATGAAAAGTGAATGCTCCACTTTTCTACAGTCCTTTGAAAGTAAAGCCCATTAAACCTCTTGTTACAGATAATGTCTGATTGTACAGCGAATTCTCCTGAGTCGGTACAACATCACAAACTGATATGAAAGAGTGAATGCATGAATCAACTTACATATGAATTTTGAAATTAGGAAGTAAATGAAAACAACTTTGAAACGTGAAAATAACCAGGCAAAGAAAGTTAATATAAGGATTATAATTATAGATGAGAAGCTGAGGAGTGGCGGAGGGTATGAGAGTGCATATTAAGAAATGGCATCTGTTATTTTTACACCACAGCCAGTTGCACCTGGCCTCAGCTCATTGCCTTGACATCAGACATTTGTCTTCAGCAAACAGATTTATTCTACCCAAACGCAATCTTGGTCTACTTAATATTCAGGGGAAAGATACTGTAGAGCTCTGTATCAAAATGCCGCAGCCCATGTTGACTACTTTATTTAATTTCCAGGATATTTCCTGCTACTGAGAGTGTGCTGTAGTGCATCCTAAATGCTATTCTATTAATATAATGAACTATTTGCTTCACATATAATTGGACTAGGAGCACCGATATATGTTGATCTTTGGATACATCTATTTCAGGGCTGAAACAAGATTTGAAGGGCTTGAGAGCATGTACTGTAGGATGATGAAATACCTGAACGAGAGATATTCAGGTGATTTTCTTTATGGCATTGAATGTAGACACTTATTAGTACTGGTTTAGAGACACCAACAGCAAGTAGTTAATACTTCTCTCTCTCTTCACATGAATCACTCAGGGTACAATTTGCCTCCTTTGATAGTCAGGCACAATAAGGCAACAATATTACATTCACAATGTTTCAGCCCAGGTTCCTATTTTCCCCCCCAATAAGTCCCCCCAATAAATCACAGGGCCAGAGTCAATGACGGACAATGGAGAACTAGTCTCTTGGTGCTGTCTCTATGTGGGGCAGCCAAATGAAACCACAGTCTCAAAGGAGAGCCCTCTCTACACGAATCTGTCTCCAACTCACAAGATGGATTGAGCCACTTTTTTTTGAGACTCAGGCTATTCTATATTTAGTAAGGCACCAGAGAAGCATTTTATCTACATTTACATGCTTTTAGAGGTAAGTCCATTAGTAGCACTATGAGTTCTTGTTATTCAATACACTGCTGTTGACGGTGACTCAATTGCAGTGCCTGAGAAAGAATGGCAAAAAAATATGAAGATGTAGAGATGCTTGATATGACCATTGATGTATGAACATACATACATATATACATACATATATGTATTCATGTCTGAACATAAAACAAAAAATGCTAAAGACTAATCCAGGTGTACTGAAATGGTAAAGGTGGGAGCTATTAGTCTACCATGTTCAATGTCAATCAATTCAATTTGCACCAGTGCATGTGCAGTACAAACAAATGTACTGTACCTGTCTGGCCAGCACAAGAAGAGTGATGAAGAAGATGAATAGAGAGATGGAGCCCATTGTCTTCAGGTCTTTCAGAACTCCTGGCCTTGAATGATAGAGGAGAAACAAAAACAGAGAATGAGAGGGATTCTAGACAATACTCAGAGCCCATGGACATGATGCATGATTGGCCATCAGACAAAGCCTTCATTATCTGTCAGTCACTTAAGACATGTCACTTCTGCTTCGTCACGACAGAGTATTTTTTATCAAAAGCATTTACTGGACTGTCATCTCACTGACCTGCTCAGTTACATGGCTAAATCAATTGTGATACTGATTTAGCTGTAACAGCTGCACACTTACCTAATGAAAAGGCAATCTCTCACTGTAGATTATACAATATTATTGGATTTGAAATCACAAAATGTTTTTGTCAGAGCACTGTAAATAATGATATTGATGACTGCATCTATCCATGACTGATCTAAAAGACCTAAAATCTTTTTAAATTACCTATGTGTATGTCATGAATAAATGTATGTCAAATCAAATAACAGAACCTCTTTTTGAGCCATTACTTTGCTGTGGAAATACTGAGTCTCAGTTGAGAGTAATTGGTATTAGATATGATGGGCTAACTGTCCCATGGTGTAATGACTAGCCATGCTCCAGTAACCTCTGGTTCTGGCCTCATTTATCAGCTCAGTAGAGGCCTTTCTGATAGAATAGCCTATACCTTTCATTATAGTAAAGGCCATCTACATCTCCTTTCCTTTCCTTGCCAGAACAAACTGAACACGTTTAACATACGTCATCAATCAATAATTCAACAGCCACAAGGTCTGAGAGAGTAGTCTTGAATGTGAAGTGGAAGATAAAACTGAGGTGGTCCAACCAAGCTGCATGTCTGTGTCATGGATGACGCAGTTCCTACCCAGATACTGTACATGACCATGTTGCTGCTGTACAAGGTGGCATTATTTTATCCTGCCACCATGCGCTGTGGCATTATATTAACCTGATCAAAAGATATACTGTTATTCTGACACTTCAAATAGCTGTAGCTTTGCTCACCTGTCCAGAATCTCTGTTTTGTAGAGGAATTTGCTGTATTCATCCAGTAAGGATGTGTGTGTCTGGAGGATAATGATGTTATAGACCACCACAGCTGTTAGCATGATGACCATCTTCAGCTCATAGTTGATCCGGAGGAAAACAGAGCAAGATATCAGACCAAGGATGCAGCTGTAGATGAAATACTAACAGGAGAAAAGAAAAACAGTGGTTTTTATAGGTCAAACACAAGCCAAAGCCAGTATTATATTAAATCAACAGTAATAAACAGTTTGGTGATAATTCAGTGCATCAAAATGACATGAAAATGACTTACATAGTGTATAAATAAATGTACACAGTGTCATGTGTGCTGTTCCTATGTAAGCAATTCTAAGAATGAATACCTCCCCAACACCCACACTGACTCAATACAATACAGCTCAAAGCTTCTTTCAAGTTGTTAAAACTGGTCATCGGCTACGATCAATTGGAGGGTGGGATTGATTTGAACTCAAAATCTATACTTGACATTTGGAGAGTGTGCACTGATGAAAGAGATTTAAGCTTTGCATTGTGTGATTGCTGTACAGAGGGGGATGTCTTTGGCGATATAGTCACGGTAAATCACTTGTTTTAGCAGTGCATTATATTTGATGGAAGTGAAGTGATACTGTAATTCTGTGAGGCTGAAAGAGAGTGGTTTATGTGTGAAAATGAAAAGACCCATGTAGGTTTGTTGAATTTGCATCGCCTTGATAAAAAAAAGGTTCAGATACTGCATTGGTATTGGCCAGATAAAAAGGATATGGAGTTGAAGACGATTCATGATGACTTTTATGTGATGCTCAGTTGTAAGGTTAAAAAAACCGTTGCAAGTTTCTCTGATGTTCAGAGATATTTGAAATGTTTTAGCCTTTGGCATTCTATAGATGCTCCTGAGTCTGAGTCAACTTGACAGTGTAGGCAACATTACAGTATCTGTGAGATGTCTTAACTACAGCTTCTTGAGACTTGTTTCACTATTGCTGCTGTAATGCTACAGGGGGATAGAACAATTACTATGATGCAGATTAAGAAGATGATAAAGATGATTCTGACTGAAAATTAATGAAAATCATGTACAAATTTACTTACAGGAAGGTAGAAATTATTCTTATCCATTACCCATTTTTCTGTTGGGTAAAACAGCGTCTCGTTGGATACATTGTAAACAGGAACTAGAGGCATCATGTTGTCCTCTAAGAAGAACTGCAATGAGGTAAAAAAAAAGAAAAAAAAAGAGATAACGTTATATTAGTTAGTAGTATCAAAATGACTCACAACCCACCTAGAGTATAATACATATGCATATTCATACTGTAGTAGGTACATACTGTATGTTCTGTGTCTTTGTCGTTTTCGAATACGTTTGAAATCAAAAGTGAGTATTTTTGCAGTATAAGGATAAAAAGATTACAGTGCTAACAATTGAGGCCAGTCCATGGCCTTTACAGGAGAACTACGATAAGATGAGAATTCCACCCCAATGAGCCTGCCAGTTAATTCGGTTCATTGGGTCTGACCGAAAGCATGGAGAGAAAACAAGATTATAATCTCTGAAATCGATTTGTGTTAAGGTCTAAACTGGGGCCATGATACTCTGGACTTTATCTGGCTCCCCCCAGGCTACAGTTTAACTTTGATCACATTTTTTTTTCTATCCTCTGCACGTAAACCCACAGCAGTTAAAGCCAAGTTCTCATAATGGTATGGCAAGGGAACCTCTTTTCTCTCTACATGCAAATTCGGTCTCATTTTTCCATTTGCAGATTTATGGAACATTTTAATCACTGTTTTGCCAAAGTGATCGACATTGGAGCATTTGCAAAGGATCCCTAATGGGACAACAAAATATGCCATTTAGATAACATGACTGTGAGCTATGTCTAAATTACAATTTCTTAGAGGCATAAAAACAAAACTAATTTGAAGTATGCATGAATATGCAAAATAACTGCATTAGTTATTCCCTTTGGCTGATCATGTGAATATCCAACCAACTCATTACTGTGCTCTATCCACTGCCACATTGACTGCCATTGTCCATGACAGACTCATATTTACCAACATCAACCAATCGAGTATCTGCTGTATGTGAAATGATTCATTTTGGAGGATAATTAACTGCGTATAGCCAGTGATGGGAAAAGCCCTGCTAGAGTCTGTTCTATCCCAGTCCCTCCCTCCCAGTCCTTCCGTCCCAGCCCCTCAGTGCCTACCATGTTGAAGACAGCCATCACTAGTATGAGAGCAGTGGTAGTCAGGGTGAGGGTGATGCGAGGCCAGGGCTTGTTGGCGATGATGCCTGATGATCTCAGGAGCCAGAGCCATGAGGTGGAGGCAGTTTTACTGCAATGCTGAGGACATGCAAAACATAAATAACAAGTTGTGGTGCATATATTACTGAATAACCTAATGGTCTGATAATTGCTTTCAATTAATTTGTTTTTGTAAAACACAATTCCCAAGTTCTGTGTGGTGTTTTATTAACTCACTATGATGCATTTCACACATAGTTATTTCTATACAATGACTATTAATGTTGAACAATGTTAGAGGAGGAAGTCTATACATGTAAGACGTGAGAAGGGTTTCCTACTTCACACTATTAGTTGATATACAAAGAATACATTGAGCCACTTTCTGGCTTTTATAAATGGCACAGTCCAAAGATTACAGTCAATTGTATATCTCTGAATGACTCGCTCTCTGAGAAAATGTGTCACATGATTGGATCATAAAAGTGAAGCCTTTGTCATTCACTTGATCATCTCAAAGCAATCCCACAGCAACCATTGTGGCTGAATTGATTTGACTTCTGAATGACTTACATTGTACTATACTGTATTCTCACCAAACAATAGCAGTCCCTATAGTGTTTCACCAAATAAGCACACATTCATGGCAATATAGTTTTTCAAATCATATTTCATTTAATCTTTTTTTTCCCCACACAGGTCACACCATTTGCCTCCTTTTAAAGACTTTTACCTGAGAGGAAACTGATATGAGATTCATTTTCAAGGCACATATTCATGTAATGAGGGAAATCTACCCCAGGGTGATTTTGAGAGAGAAAATCCCATATGCATGAACTGAATATGTAAGGACCATGCACAATTAAGTAAACATGTGACCTTTCCAGATTTCCCACAGCTGCCAAACAGAGGCAGTTTCCTCAGGCTATGCAAAGTAATCCTCAACATATTACTTGTAACAAAATACATGGATGTACATGTGTAAAATATCTCAGAGTTCTGAAAAATCTGTCAGTGCTGTGGTAAAAGCTGTTGAAATATCCCTCATGGTATCAGAAAGGGCCTTCTTATAAACCCCTGCTTCAACAGCTCATACAAAACCTAGACATTTCAGTCTGTGTCCTTGATTATTTTTGCACAATCTCTCGCTTTTGACAACTCAGTGTCATGTCAAATAAGAGGTGAGTATTGAGAAAATGAATATGCTCTTAAAGTTTTCAGCCAGCCACTGACACTATTGTATGCTGCTGTGTTGAGAACACAGAACACAAACATCTCTAGCATCTAGACTTACATCCCTGAGCACATAGGATATGTATTTCCACCAGTGGAGGCTCTTCAGAGGAGGAAGTGGAAAACCATCCTACTCAGTGATTTCATTGTTTTTTTAGAAAGTTAATTAAAAAAATTATCAGTTTTAGATAAAACTACTAGATATATTCTCACTCCAAATACCTGATTAATAACCACAGTTTTGCAATGAAGGTCTACAGTAGTCATAACAGCACCCTCTAGGGTAGCACCATGGTGAAGCTGGAGGACAGCTATTTTCCGTCCTCCTCTGTCTACATTGACTTCAACACATAACCTCAGAGGCTTATGACGATCTCCGGAGGACGTCCTCCAACCTATCAGAGCTCTTGCAGTATCTTCCCCATCCAATCAAAGGATCAGAAAATTAATCCAGTACTGTAATCATAAGCTACAGCTAGCACTTCTAGTGAGAAGCCGACTTAGTAGTGTGGTGAGTAGTTGACGAAGAGAGAAAGTCAAAAGTTTAACAGTTTTTGAAGAAATTAATTCTCATGATGGGTATAAGTTGGGACAATTCAAGTGTCATGCCCAGGGTGGGTATGTAAATAGCCTTAACCTATATATGTTACATTTAGCTGGTGAATGGAATATGAATGACATATGACTGTCCTCTCTAATCTTGAACGGTGCCAGCCGCCACTGATTTCCACAGTACAGTATGGCAGGCCTGCTGCTGTATTTAAAAACCAGAGAGAAGCAAGGCATGGTGGTCCTGGGGTTCCTCTGTAATGTAATACCAAACTGACAGGAGGTAACAAGAGGGTTTACACTTGTTGCATTCATGAGTGTTATGTGTTTTAGCCCTGAGCTACCTGCACAACACACCACTGTACTGAGGGAAGAGTGAGTGAGGTAGGAGAAGACTTTAATCACCGATTTAGTCACAGCACAAAAGATTGACATGATTTGTTAAAAAAAACTGACACTCAACATCACAGGTTGAATACATGTGCAAAGCTATACAAAAAAGTATTACACAAGGAGCCGTAAAAAGGAATCTCATCATTCTTAATGTACAATCATGAATCAGCAAGGTCTTTCTGAGCCTCATACTCACCAGAAAATGACCGATGAAACATATGAGCAGAATCAGGGACAGTGAAAGGAAAGCCATTCCAAATGATATTCCCAGGACTGCAGTTCTGAAGAGAGTGATGTGGTTAAAAAAATGTCACTCAAACCGTTACCTATGCAACTAACCGGTAACTATGCAAGTAATTAGCCATGGAACTATGGTTGCTGTTGAAGCAATGTCTAGGAGAAGAAGAGCAGCAAACAAAACTAACTCTTTGAATATGTACTGTCAAATATACACAGAACACAATCATGAAATATTGTATGTATTTCAGTCAACAAACTGTCATGATCACACCACACGGCAGATATACTGTTCTCTGATTGATATGCATTGATAGTGCAGGTGATACTTACTTTGGCAAGACTAGTATCTGCACTATGAAGATGCAGAAAAATATCAAACATGCGCAGGTGACATAATACTTGAAAGCCGGCAAGGTTGTTGCTCTGTACTACGGGAAAAAAGGAAATTCAGTCTATAAGGCAGCATCCATTACTGTATTTCTCAACTTCAAAAACACCTACTCCTTTCCATATATGATAATCATGCTTCAAATATTAAAAAAAACTTGAGGGCACAACACAGCACCCTAGAGCTAACTTCATTATTAGCAATTTCATTATTTGTATTGCACAGAATAATAATGAGCATGTCAATATTTGTACCATTGCTTACCTCCTTTTCTAATGACTTATTGTGAAAAAACAATGATATTCTCTGAATGTCTTCAGATTTGAGCCACTGTCTGAAAAGACAAATGTTGGAAAAAATGTTTATGTCTTTTGAAGTTTTCTTGTTCAAAGCTTTACCAGAGCTAAACTAAAAAACATATACCAAGATGCTTACTTTTGGGAATTGATTCCATCAAAAGTTCGTATCATCCTTTCATTGAGTTCCTCTTCAAAGCGCTTCTTCTGAGATTTTGTTCTAAATAGAAAATGTATGTTTTAGATCACATTGGTTGTTGTACACAACTTATGAAGTGTCAACCTTTTTTTACAGCCATCATAATCTCTGACATCAAAGAAAAAGCCAAGCATAATATTCATACTGATTACCACCAGTTGTTACTCACCTTTCGGATCTCCTCTGAAAATGATATTGCCCCATTGGCACATCCTAGGCACAGAAAGATACATCATTTAGTTACAGGGGTTTCAAGTTTCCCACACCTGACCAAAACAATGATTTTATCATCATATGAGGAAGATGCTCACTGCAGTGTTGATCTTGCCGTTCTCATTGGTCATGCTGTCCCGATGGTGGAGGTTGGCAAAGGGCTTGGCTGCCCCCCAGGACTCCAGATACCGGGTCATCCTCACGGATGCCCTCATCTTGGCTCCATCCACGGTGTGTCTGGGCCGGTAGTGGTGCTGGGGGCTGCGGCGCTCCACCTGCTCATTCAGTCAGGGCACATACAAGCACATAAGAAATGCATACCATAACATTATACAGTACATAGCTGCCTAATTTTTAATGTCATAGTTGAAACATTTGCATCTCTCGCTGGCTGGAGGGCCTCCATTACCTTTGGGTTGATGACGAAGTATGTAATGACCCCATGCTCTTTCAGATAGGGGTCACGCTCCTGCCCGTCCCCATCCTCAACCTTGTATGATCCATTTAAATGTTCAAGTGTCACTGAAGTGATGTGGACACGCCTACCAATGAACAAAAACTCTGTGTCACTGCACTGGTCAGATGTGACACATTATGGCTGTTTGTTTTGTGTATTAAAATGTGTATTATGATTATGAAATATAATTTGTGTCCGAAAGGTTTACAGTGTATCTTATTCAAACTTTGAGATAAAAGAAAGCTTTGCTTACCCTGGTACGCCCCCAGCCTCCATATGATTGGCCAATGTGACATCATGTGACCAAACATCATATTGCCATTTCTGGAGACCAATGACACCACACAGAACATTCCCAGAATGCACTCCAACGCGCATGTTGATGTCAACTCCTGTGGCATCTCTCACCTTCCTTTGATAAACAAAAGCATATATTTAGACGAAGCAATCAATGCTCTGCTTTGGGCCAACATAGCTGTTTAACAGTGTACTAACAAACCACTTTGATATTAAACTATCATACATACTTAGTTTTCTGTTGAATCTGGCACAAAGTATTGTGTAGCTAACAATTAGGAAGACATATTAAAAGCAGGTCGGGGACTGTATATTGAAACAAGGGTTGGACACTCATCAACAATGCATAAATTACATATTAACTATGTGTTTTTCTAGAACACTTAAAGGCCACTCTTAAAGGTCAGGGTTAAACAAATGACACAAGCGGTCAAGCTGAAGTAAATTTCCTTCCTATGTGTTGGGGGGAATGAATGAATAGGCTTTTCATTATAAGGTAGGCAATCCCTGAACATGATGATGAAAATCCCATCAAGTGAGTTATGAGTGCTGCTCTTTGCATCACTCACTCCTGCTGATTGAGTTGGCTGAAAAAAGCCTCCTTATGGAATATGTTAGCTCTCCAGCAGTACAGTAGCATCTGTCTACACTAATTCTCTCAGCCTATATGAAATCAGATAGGATCCTGGTTGGACTTATGTGAGCTGAAGTATTAGTCATTTCCCATGGTGACCTCCCAGCCCTCAGTCCTATTATCAGCTCTGCCAGGCATCTTGTCAGACTACTGTAAGTGTGACTGAGTCCTAACCAATCATGCACCAGGACTGTTGCAAGGCACGCTGACACACAGGCTAGGCTAGCACTGCTCTTCAAGAGATTCGCTGAAGAGCTAAATTAAAAAGAAGCTCTTTCATTTTGAGCAATGGTTAGCGAGTAATTATCTTCGTTATTGTTAGCGACATGCTCTTAAAGCAAAGCACCATGCCTAAAAGGATAGTGTCTTTATACTGTAGCTGGGTAATTAAGGTATTGTATGTAGTTGTGCCTGACATACCTAACATAATATTAACAGCCTGAGAGTATTGCTACTCTGAGAAAGAATAATAACATACAGAACTGTATTATGTACTTACTTTATAGCTTCACACATGTCCAGACCCATTTTCACACAATTTTTGGCATGGTTTGGCAAGGACTCGGGCAGTCCTGATACACAGTAATAGCAGTCTCCAAGAATTTTGATCCTCATACACTCATTTTCCTACGGTACAGGGAATGGGGATAATTCAGTTATCAAATGCGCAAGTAAAATTTGTCATTTTTCATATTTTACGAAATACCCTAAAATGGAATACATTTGACAATTCAGAAATGTATGAGTCATTGTGTTATTTGGATTTATGAGGAGGAAAAGCATATCTCTATTTTGGATATGCATAACAAAAAATCATAAATATTAATTACTTTCCTTGCCAGCGGGTACATTTGGATGTATTGTCTGGCTTGTGCTTGCTCCCAATAAGGGAATATTTACCTTCGCAATTTGATCAAATTTGCCAAATAGTTCATTCAGCATGTGGACCAGCTCTCCGGGGGAGCAATCAGTGGCCAAGCGAGTGAAGCCCACAATATCAGCATACAATATACTAGGACAGGGAAACACAAAACATCAAAACATGAGAAAATAAGTAAACAGGAGAAATGGTTACAGTAGGTAACTCTAACTACAGGTTACAATATATATGGAATATGATATGAAAATACCAATCAACACTCAATCAAATCAGTTGCTTCAAAATAAGCAGAGCGTATCACCATTGCAGCATAAACACCAGAACACTCTAATGTCTCTTGTGATGATAGAACCCAATTGGTCTCAGAGCTGTCAACCTCAGGAATTTCTTAGAGCTACTCTTGAATAACACTTAAGAAGGTATTTCACACTCATTTTGCGACACCTATGAGAGCCCTTCTTGTTATCTTTTGAAATTAGGCAAAATCTCGAGAGCCTCCCTGGAGTACCTGGTGTAAAGAAAACACCACTTGATTCACATTCACATGAGTAACTGAACTCTAAGTACCAACATATTCATATACAAATATAAACATACTTTCAACATGTAAATGTGCTTGATATGAGTCCTGAGAGTACCTGACATTGGTGTGACGCTGGACGTAGAGATTGTGAAAGTTGTTTGTGTTCTCCACCTGGCCAAAGTTTGGACCCTGCAATCTTTGGATTATTTCAGCCTTCATCACTCTTGCAATGTGAGCGGGTAGTAATGACAATAAAAGCCGTTCCTACAAGAGGAAAAAAGAATGGGGCAAAAAGGAAATAATCACTCAAGTTTGACTTCTACTTTTTGGCTACAGCAAGATAATCCAAATAATGAACAGGAATATATTCCATTGAAACTGCTATCCTTGGTTACATCAGTAAATTGCCAAACCAAATACACAACTACTTGTATGAGTACATGTGTTGGTCATACACATTCTGTCTAAAGGTTTGGACACACCCACAGATTTTCGCCCTTTAACACACATAAATTAAGTGCTGGTTGAATTAAGCACTTGGTTTAATCAAGCTGTGTCTGGGAAGAGATTAGAAAGCAGAGCAAGCAGCGATGTGTTGAACAGGTGGTTAATTTGTGTACATTAGCATTCAAGCACAGTCTCCCTGGGTCTCTTTACTTTACCTCTGCAGAATTCTAATCGGTACAGTAGATGGTCCTCACCCTTACACTACATTAATGTTGATTCATTTTAAAACAAATAATGATTATAATTAAAATCAAATAAGCCAAATAATACATTTCAAAGCTTACGCCAAATATGGAGCATTTTTGAGCCATTGATTGCTTTAGCATTTAAACAGGGCAATCTGAGGGTAGAATGATTATATGGTTCTCCAAGTCTTGAAATATGGTCTAAATGAACTTAATTCAATTGTTAGGAGATCACCTCAGATGACCAGTGTAAAAGCCATCATGATGCTGGAGCCTCCTTTGCAGCTAAGTGCTGAGTGGAGGTTAATAGCTTGCTACAGTAGGTCAGGTTCACTTCCTGTGATTAAAAATAATGAGGGATGGGAAACTATTTTAGACTGCTCATTATTTCATTATCATCCCCGGAAAGACAGATTTGACATTATTTGCCCCATGACATATTTATTCTCTTTTTTCTTTTGTGTGGAAAACTTTTTTCTTTTAGCTACTTACTGTGTGTACATGGACAGCATCTGATAAACCCTCCCTTTGATGAGAGTAGTGACTTAAGGGGCTATTTGAGATAAACCAATGTCGTCACCACTTCAATAAACTTCCTAGAAATGAATTAAAAATTAAAGATTCAGTTGAGCGTAACTTAACACCTCACGCAGCAGAGACTGAAATTAAAAACCGTCCAATTAGCCAGGAGTTATTGCACAGCCTCAGAGAGGCATCTCTGCTGCTTAACTAGACCATCTGCTACTATGCCACCCTGGGCTACGTCTTCACACCAACAATCTGCTTCTCACTCTGTGTGAGGTGGAATCAAGGTTTAGCCCCCAGTGTCAGCATGTATAAATCAGAAGCTAATGGATCAGGGAGAAGTAGAATGACCAGGAATATGCAATCTAGGAAATCCTCATGTATCGAAGCTACCACATATAGTACTGACCAGTGTTGATACAGAGGAATGATGGCTCAAAGGAGGTTAACAATTATCATATGAACATGTTCTAAAAGACTGCCAATGACCCTGACAAATTAATCTTGTATGGAATCAATCCCACCAAACACAGTTTATCTCCACAAGCCAACCATGTGAATGTGCTTATAGCTGATCTGTCTTCACGGCAGAGAGTTGTACAGGCAGACCCTGACAGACATATCACATGGATACATGCAGGAAATCACCAGCAGAAGACTCACATCACAGTGTTTTACAGTTAACAGTCTGTTTTCTTTTTTGTTTGATTTTGACGATCTGTTTTAATGTGTTCTTTTTTTGTTTGTATAATGTGAATTTGCTTAATCTTTTGTCGTGTTGTATTGTCTAACCTTAAAGGTCTTTATCCAAAAGAAAACATATAAACAGTCTATATGTTTGAAAGAAAGAGTCTGTCTGGGTATACTGCATGTGTATTTCAGATGTATTCCTAAATGATAGATTTTCCCAAATTGTTAATTAGCAGTAAAATGTATACTAAACCTGTTGTCGCTTCTCAAACTCCAGTTTGATGGGGGACTTGATGCAGTTGCAGGTGTCATGGTATGTCTGTTTCAGGGCCAGCTCCATCAGGTGTTTGTGATAAGCTCCGGCCATGTTCCCACAGATAAAAATGATGATATTGGCCAAAATCTACAGGAGAAACAAGAGAAAGAAAACAACAAATTATCAAATCTCTTGTGTGGTTCATTTTCCACCACAAATTGCGTAATGTTATTACCGGCAAGAGTAATGAGAAATTTTTTAACACTGTTCTCAAGGACCCTGTCAGCATGTAAGATTAAATCCATCACATTAGCAGTTCAGAAGTGAGTCTCATGCTCTGGTTGTCTCGGAAGCAAACTTCTAAGCTCAGCATTTCCTACCCAATGTTCATTAATCCCAAATCCAGAGAGCCTCTATTGACTCCAGCCTCTCTTTCATCTACTCCACTGCCTAAATGCTTTCATCCCTACACTGCAAGGCTAGTTTATGAAAGACACATCATTATGATAGTGTTAACTACACTTAGTCATTCATTTCATTCAAGCCCTGTAGTGTCTAGACCATACATTGTATTGATTCAGGATGAGCTCAAGAGACTCAAAAGACTCAAAGGATTTTGAAGATATTCATTATGAATAGAGACACAATAGGTGCTCTCTTCTGAGTGCTCTTTACTGACTTTGAGATCAAATTAGACAGCATATGAATGGGAAAGGCTGAACGCATGTTTTCTCCTGCTACCTGAGGTAGAGTACTGAATATGTTCATTAGTCAGACACTGTGTTGAGTTACACTCATGATATGCAAGAAATTTAAGGCGGAACAGTCTGGCACCTTTTTTAGAATGAGACTTGGAAGTGTTGGCTAAAAAATACAGTTATTCTTGTGGTAATCTATGGGTTTCTTTTGCTAGAGGCAGTTTAGTCATGAACGTTTACCATAGAGTGACGGCTGGTGCATAGCTCCGACTTTGCTGCACAACATGAGTGAACTTATCATGACCCACTGAGCGCTGAATTGTGAGGTTAGGTATGTTTTCTCTCTTTTTTCCATGTATGGGCTTTATAAATACATTACAAAGAGCCAACAGAGGTGTTCTATCTCCTACCTCCACTTGACAAATTCAGTGGAGGTAGGAGATAGAACAACTCTGTTGGCTCTATACAAAAGTAGAATAATGTCATGGAGATACATTGTCCTGGTCATACTATTACTCATTTTGAATCACCTCATTGGATACACAAACAAATAGCTAACAATAATGCTGAAAATGACACTCCATAGAAGTTCATATAATTCCTTTTAGGGTTGGACCAAAATTGCTGGTTGTGGGCACTCATCAACAAAGCAGTGCTTTTCAATTCAGGTATTCACTCGGCAGTGCAGAGAAAGTTCCATTAGGACTGCATTATAATAGGCCAGTGTGCAATGATGAGAGGTGAATTTTAAAAGAGCCAGGAGGGCAGATAACCTTGAGCTCAGTATTTGACACATTTGAAGAAAATGGGCGATTTAATGGTTCTGTAACTAATCTATTTGACATATTTTCCTTTGTTTACCTTTCTATCTTACCATTGGCAATTTGCTCCATTGCTGACATGAATACATACAGTATATTTAGACTATATTTACATGGGCAAATAAACTTGTGACCTTTAAAGGAGAAACTGTATAGGCTATCTTTTACAAAATACTTGTCTGAATCCATAACTTTGATTATTCACAGCTTTTGGCGTATAATGAGTCACTTTATGCAAATAATTACTGTAGTGCCTACCTCTCTGTCCATTAGGCTACCTGTGGACAAGGAAAGTTATTCTGATGCTTTGTGGGAGTACATTAAAGTTATTCATTCAGATTCAGAGTGATGGAATATGTTTGCAGAATGTCTCTCTGTATCACTTTATGCTAACACTGTGACCTTCTCCTGACAGCAGAGACCTGCTACTTCCTGCCTTGCAGCTTGTCTGCGTTGAATCCCAAGAGGAGCATTAAATGACTACTACTGTAGAAAATAGATGTCTGTATTTCAGGTGTTACAGTACACTGAATGAGTGCATATTTTTCTGTATACAGTATATGTTTTCAGCTGGAATTGAACTGCCAACTTTGGTTTTGCTAGCAGCACCATGCTCTACCAACTAGCCACACAGTACTACCAAGCTTCTATCAAAGTAACAGCAATTGCACCAAGAACAGAGCATAACTTTACTTAGTTAAATAAGCTCCTAAAACATACAAGGACAGAGTGTTTAGTCACCAACAATGTTATACAGTCATCCTATTGACAAGTCAATTGGTAACCCGACAGTCATCCAGTTTGCCATTCCATGTTACTGCCTGTATTTGTTACTTTGCTCAACAATAACATGTACTATACTGTATATTTAGGACAGGGCAAAACCATATGCCTATGGAATGTGCATGCTCTGCTCTGGTTTATCTATTTTCAAATCTATTTACTTTATTTGGGCCAGACTATTTTTGACCTCCCCACTGATTCTTCGCACATTTCCACAAGAAATAGTAGAGACGCCGCATTTGAGATTTGTCAAGAAGAAAAACAAATAAATTAGAGCATGTATTTATTGCAGAGACTATCCATCAACTCCTGTTTATCATGGTGTTAGCACCTGTATGAAAATTATGATTCTATTCAATCTCAGCAATGGATGACATGAAACGTTGTCTTTAAACATATGGATGCAGTGATGTGGTGAGAATATCTTCATTTCATAATTAGCTTTCTCTGTATTCTCATGTGCAAATCCATAACTGGACAGAAGAGAGCAAGGGTGGCATTGGTATGGATCCAACATCTTAAAGGTCAGGTTTGTGAACTTGGCCAGGTGAGTCATTTCCCTTGCTCCCCAAGGTCAAAACAGAGGACTTGATACACATACTAGGATAACTGAGGATTACCTGAACCTAGGAACTAAGCCTTCCTTGGCACTGGTGGACTTACCTTAAGGCAAACCTAGGCAATTGCCTAGGGCCTCAAGCAGAATGGGGCCCTCATGTGAGCGTGCAATAATTGAGGTAAATTGAGGATAAATGAAAGCGCCATAAACAACTGATCACATTAGATTAACCAACATGTTTCATCCTTATTATAATGTCCTAAAAACAGTAGCCTAATATTCTTAACTTTGCTCGCTTGCCTTGCATCGGGTTTTTTCACGCCTGCTATGTTCTCAATGTATCAAACGTCTCTGTGTGTATTCGGCTTCTTATCCAGCCTACATTCAAATGGCTATACCAAAAGCCTACCTTTGAGATTCATACAGAAACATACAGAAATGCAGCCAATGAACAGGCGCAGTTTCAGTCCCCATCACCTGTGATGCGTTTATTGCCAGCCCAACATACAATGAAGTTCAACTCTTTCTCAGTTTTCGAGAAAGCAAGCATCTTAATACATTTCCAGCTGTAGGAAGCCTACTTCTGATCAGTTGCTTCTGAACATCAACAATATTTCAGTGCTATAATAAGAGGTTAGACTCAACTCTGCCTGGAGCCATTAAACTCTTAAGTCCGCCCCGGTTCTTTGCAACATGTGGAGAGAACCTTTCATCACTTATCTTAAATCAGAGGATGTGTGTGAAGCCAGTTTTAATGACCCATTTGAGACTGGCTTTCAGGATCTCTTCAAAGAAAGAGGGCTTAAGACACTCTTACCCGTAGCCTTTTAGTAGGAGAGATGGGGCGCATCCTTGAGTCAAGGATAATACACTGTAAAAAGTTTAGCTGTGCTGCTAACATCCTCCACAATGTAATTGAAAGCATTTCAGTGTGTGATATTTCAGTCAACGAATGTGTTTCAGTCAACAAATGTGTGATACTATAAATGCACAAATGATGAATACTAATTATCTATATAATTCCGGTACTGATTAATACTACTGCCATATATGTGCAAGAAAATTAATTATCATTGACAATGAACACATGCTATACCAAACTATTACTAAAAGAAACAAATGTTCAATTTAGAAGAGAAACTTTCTAACAGTCTAATCCAAACATAATTTTAATTCCCAATACAGAGTGCAAAGACATTTCAATATTAAAAAGGGATTCTAGATATTAAGTGAGGAAAAATAAACAAGTTTTATTTGAATTTAATGGAAGCTTGTTGAGCAGAGGAATAAAATTGGGTATTTTTGGGCCATAGCACTCCATGTAGAATTCCTTTAGAACTACGTAAAACAGACACTGCTCTGTAATGAATTAATGATGAAATGCACTGCCACTGGAACAACTGTTTAAACATCTCACTTTCATTATATGCTCCCACAAATAATTGATTATTCATCTTCTGGCAAAGCTTGAATATCAAGTTTGGGCTTATAATTCACGACTCAAACATATTGTCATATGGTTAGGGCTACACAAACTATTTTAACCAAATAATGGCTTATCACTTGTTTAGTCCGGTTTATAATTTCTTCATTCAAGCCTATTCAGCCTATAGCATGTGAGGAATCAAATTGCATCACTGAGGACAAAACAATAGGATGATGACATCCTAAACCTACAGTAGTGTTTACCACATTGATTGACAGCCAAGTTGCAGCCTACAATCAACAAAGAGGCACAATCAACAAAGAGGGTTTAACTGGCACTGCACTGGCAACTTACTGAGAAGAAGACGTAGATGGAGAAACACATGGCCTTGCCCCCATGGAGGGCTTTCCCCCATCAATGAGAGAGCCACTTCATTAGAGAGCCAATGAGCCTACAGTTAAAAGCTAAATGGACTGGACATGCCGGGAATATCAAATCCTTTGCAGTGCGTTAAATGGTTCACATTTACACATGTTTCCAGTGGTTTGCCTCTGGGTTGTTGTATTGGCAGGTCTATTCATTGGCTTGTCTATGTGGTGTAACTGGACACAATAAAATCAAAGGAATTCGAGAGATCAATAGTGATTGATGTAACAGCTTGATAAATAATTAGCTTTCCTTTAGTTTCAATCAAACTTATTTGAGGTATTTTGTTCATAGCAACATTGTCTTTATTGACATCTGACCTTCCTTTCTTGTGTAATATAACAGAAGTACACAATATTATGAGCAGGTGTGTTGGCTACATATTTAGAGGAGGCCAACATAAAAACTCTTCACAGAAGCAGGAGTTGGCAGAGTACCCTGATGTCCACCCCCTCATAATCAGAAAATTGAGATCCTAAAACATTACATAAAGTGATGATGAATAACTAACTGAATTTTTGTGGGTGTGGGTGGAAGATTGTGTTTGTGTTGAGCTTATACCAACATGTAAACTACTGTATAATTGCACATGACATGTACTGTACTTTAGAGGCAGAGTGTAAATTTAAAAAAAAAGAATTTTTAAAACTTAAAAAAAAGCGCTGAGCTTGTTTTGGTTGGTGGAAAGCCATCAAGAATCTTAAACAATGACAACAAATTCAATTGTACACTACACATGGCCTTTGGCTCAGTAGCTGGTAAATAAAAAGATGCACTGATTCATTCAGTCAAAGGTCCTTCATGAGGGGTGTGAAGACACTTATGTGGAAAGCTTTATTTAACACAGCACACAGAGGGCATGACCAACAATAGCAGGCCATGATACAGTACACACTCATCCCCCTTTAGTCCTAACCGCCCTTATGAATAAAAAACATTAGTCATAATTGATGTGCTGTTGAGAACATGTTATTTTAGGGAGAAAATAAAAAAAGCAACATAATAGATAATAAATAAACAATGCAACTACAATAGCTGTTTTATCTTTTAAACCTTGAATATTAGGGAATCTGTCCTGTGTTTGTTTCCAGTGTCTCTTAAATGCAGTATTGGAAAAAAAAACGATTGCACCAGCACAATTGTTTTGGTAGTATATTAAAGGGTTAGGGTTAGGCTGTTTTTCTAGGTCAGAAAACATTTCTTTTGCTTTAAAGGAGATACAATGGTAACTAAGAATGAAAATCTAAAATAAGTCCACATCCTTGTCTAATTTTCTTGACAGGTGAACTAGCTTTTGTGTATTGTACCACTTTAAATCCATCAACACCCTCACTTCTATATATATATATATATATATATATATATATATATATATATATATATATATATATATATTACCGCCACACAGATTACTCTTTATAGCTCGTGTCCGATAGTTAACCCTTGACACAGAAACCTTTAAAACATCCTTTCACAGAGCAGTCACTTTTTGCTCTTGTCTTTAAAAAGGATGTGACACCAAAAGTAACAAGAAAACCGAGTAGTACATTCCATATTTTTATAACATCTAACACTATGATTATATTTCAATTGTAACTGAAACAGATATTATGATTTACAGTATAAGACACTAGCAGCAAGCCGTCCTACATGTGATAAAAAATTATTTGTCAATGTTGTCAGGGTACCTTATATTTTACACAGTAGGGTTAGGGTTAGGGTTAGGGTTATTGTCACAAAGTGGGAAAGCAGAGAGTGACAGTAGTAATTCTAAGAATAGCCTACAGTATACAAAGTATGTTTCCTAAGCCCTACATGAGGCAGTTTCCTCATGTAGCATCCATCCTCTCCTATAGGCAATAGGCTGTTGTGTGTAGGCTTAAAAAAAATAGTAGTGCTTATTTTATAGTAGCCTATAGCCTATAGTTTGAAAGCAGACCAAGGACAGTATTATTTGAAAGCCGTCAATGTCTACTTTTATAAAACCAAGTAGCCTGTGTGAGAAAAAGATCAACCTTCCCTGCACGCAAATAACAGGTCTCTAACCCCTCCATGTAAGATGAGCTCATGTTTGTAGACTCTATTGTAGTCATGCTTCTTTTATTCATGTGGAATCATACATTTACTTTACTTCATTTAATAGCATTATTTAAAAGCAGCCCACAGGAGACTGAGAGACGCGTAGTTTGTGTGAGTTGCCGACAGTAACTGTTGGAATCCCATGATGCAGGCCTCGTGCTTGTTGCCTGTCTAATTCAACCTTGCTTTAAGGGTTAGTTTAGGGGTTGAGGTAAACAGGACAGTCTATTAAAGCGGGCCAGTGGGGAGCAGGCCACGTGCATGGGCTCATTGGGGAGTTGTTGTAGTACTTATTTGTAAGTATTTGAGCATTCGTTTTGGATTAACGGGACAGTGAGAGTGTGCAAGCATGTATGCACTTGCCCACAACGGTTAAAATTGTTGGATCTGATTCCTTTGACTTATGTTATTTTACATTCAGGCCAAGCCATTTTTACAACGAAATTGTCATAACGTGGTAAAGCAAATACTGGGAAGGAACAACCCTGTCAAAGTCATGCAAGAATAGCCTGCAGAAAAGGTTCCAAAAGAAGCTCTGGCCATCAGGCATTTTCCCTCCTGTCCACTCTCGTCTCTCATCCAAGCTGGGTTGTTGCCTCTTGAGGCCAATGTTGTAGTGTTTATTTGATTCATTAGCAGCAAGGACATTGTACAGTATTATTCAAAAGCAATCAATCAATGTTTATTTTGTCCTATTTTACTATCCTGACCAAGTTAACATACACGCTCTTGAAGTTGCCGGGTTCATGTATAAAAGCTCATGTTTGTAGACTACATGAGTGATTCTTTGATTTGTGTGGAGGCTATAGACTAGCATCAGGAAATCATTGGATCTATGAATTTGTTTCAAGTGAGTCCAAGGTGGGCCGGATAAACTATTGTCAATTTATTTGTATTCATACGGCATCGTCCAGTCAAAGTAGCCTACACTTTCACGAAACATTTTCCCCACAATCAGGTCCTACTGCAAAAAATACCCTTAATACCCTTTCTCGTTAGATTGCTGGGAAGTAATTCATCTGATGCACCCCACACAGTTGATCCCATGTCAAGTCAAATCGCAGGAAATTCTGGGACTGGCAATTCCAGCTGTTTATCAGTGAAGGAGCAGTGCAGAAAAAGAATGACAGAGATGGTAGCAATAGGAAAGTGCGTTTTATATGTGCGTTACATATCCACTTGTAGGCTTACTTTGACCTGCTGGGATTTTGCCTGGACAATTTCTTATTGTTATCCGCCCTATGGCGAGCTTTGGGCCCCTGCATTGTAGGCCAAACATTACATCATTATATTATATATTATATGGAGATTAGACATTGTTCGTGTTTTACTTGGAGAATGACAGGATTTGTCTACTGTGAAAATCTGTTACCGGGCTCCATTAAAAAATAATTAGTTGTGAGCTTCTACATCTAATACTCAGTGCACAAAAGACAGATACACTGGATCTGTGTCAAAAACACGTGCACCAAATTGCATCTGATTACATTAGGATGGCAGCAAAATTGAATTTCAAACCTAATCTCAAGGAACATATCAAATTAGGCTATTTAGGATGATTAGTTTGAGATTACATTGATGCCTTCATACATTACCAAGTGGCCTCAATCACTGACCCTGGTGTCATAGAAAAGTACTGTGCCAGAAAGAGAGCTTTGAATTAGAGTTCAAGATAAAGAGTAAATCCCTACTTCCTGTCTTTATGAGCTCCTCAATCTCTACTGTATGTGTGCTCTTGTCATACAGTTACTACATTTATAACATTGACTGTGTTTGAGGGACTATACTATATATTATACCGACAGTATGACTTCAGATCATACAGAAAGAGTCTGTAATGATTATTACAGCATACATTATCTGTGATTTCAGCATTGCTGTGTTGTCTCACATCGCCTGTTGAATGATACTAGCAGGCAAATAGCACTGCTCTAACATCTTTTTTTTCTTAATTTTTAATTGGGAAATTGGGGGAAGAAAGTCTCCCCCATCAAAGGGAAAAAACACCAATTCCAGTAGAATGGTAAACATAGCCATCCTGTACAGATAAGAGATAACCAGGTGCTGAGCTGGAGAAATGCTCACTTGTAGGGTTTTCAAGTGGAACAATAAATCAGCGCTATCTTTTCTGACATTTGGAGGAGGAACAAGCCTCCACTGTTGATGACTGTAGATTAAAGAAAATAACTGTGTTATTGGAAAGAGATGATGTTGTTTTCGATCAAATGAACAACTCATCTTGAGGATTGTGTTTGTGTGGTCCACACCCCAGGTCCCTGAACCACCATGTTGTTCTCATTACCACTGGGGAACTGAAGATGCCTGATTTGCCAAGATTTACTGGAGGCCTCATGGGCAAAAGTTATGTCATAATGGAATCTAGCATCTCTGTACCACAGTACCAGTGACACATATAGTGTTGTATATCATAAAATCAAAAAAGAAAAAAAAAAAAGCTAGGCAGTTGCACCACCAACTGTGCACCACAACATTTCAATGCCTACATGAAGCTGCACCAATTATGAATCACAATATAATTCATACTGTACTCTGTATGTCCATTTAACAATAATGAAATAGTATTGACTTGGATAAGTAGATATCCAAAGTTGATGACAGAGTTGGCACTGCCACATATTACCCATAGGCTTTTGAGGCCTTGGCTTGGCAGCTCCATTACCCAGTAGCTTGCCACCATGGTAACCAACTGAGGCACAATTCCCAGAGCAACAATACAATAGTTCCTCAAATAAAGCTGTGATGCCATCCTTGCCCTCACTCTGCCCATTTCCATTTACTTGCTCAATTACAGGGTCAAATCAAATTAAATGACCTGACTGCTACCCTTTATGTTTTACCGAAGACAAATTGTATTGTATACAGTCGAGAAAATACACCAGAAGAGTTTCAATCATTTTGTACTGCATCATTTGCTTTCTAGGCAAGAGTGGCTTACAGAAGAAACATATCATGATACAATTCTGTTAAAGATGTTGCATTTTACACAAGCTGAAATAAGTGAGCAGTTTCAACATGAAAGCAGAGTGTGATTTGGCAGAGTGGTCCTCATGACACATTTGCCCTAGGCTTTCCATATGTCAGTACAGTGGTGCTCCCCAAGCACACTGCTTACACAACGCACCAAAGCTGCAGTGTAAAGGAAAATAACAGAGTGCCATACAGATAATAATGGAATCAGCTTGAAAAGGCCTGTATGATATAGTTTCATAGTGATACATGTTGGTGATTTGATTTCCTGAGATCTATCATGTTCAGATTGGTGAGCAGAAGGCTAGCTTCAGCAACATATGCAGACTGCCGCCTCACCATTTTGTGCAGCAATCAGTAATACTATTAGAAAGACGCTGACCTTTTGAGAGTGTTTAAAATACATTAGAATTTATATTGCTCACTCTGTACAGAAGGTTGAAAAAAACATTGGTTTTGGCCAGAAGGTCACATTTGTTTGCTTGTCAAACATACAGACTATTTACTTGAAAATGACATTTTGTGAGCTAAATGAGAGCAAAAAACTCAAGGCACTGATGTTTAATTGGCCCAGAATTCTTTAAAAATATACAAAAACCAAACAACTGATTTTAAAACTGTCCTTCATAGTGGGAAACACATAAGTGAAAGTAATTTTGTCCACAACTGATACCATCAACATATTGTGATGTGTCAAACGTAGCAACTCTTGCTGTTGCTATAGTTTCTGGTGCTTTGTGAGTGTGTCAGCTCTACCTGTGTGGCTGTGTGATTGGGTAATGGTTGCTGTGCCACTGACCTGCCAGACCAGGGGCTCCATTCTGTCTGTGGAAGTGGACAGGCACACACTGAGCACGATGGTGTGAGAGGAGGAGGTCAGGACGCTGGCGATTATGGCATCCCGCATGGAGAAGGGCAGCATGGTGTACACCACAAAGACTATAAACAGGAAGAAGGAGACCTGGGACAGAAACAAGAGAAGGGAGGACAGCATTAGGAGATATTACTTCAATAAAACAATTTTTAAAAGTAACAGTCATTTTAGCAAGTACAGTAACCAATCATATTGTGAGCATAAGAACTTGCTACTGTATATGTTGTCTAAAGTGAGGTTAAGGATTCAATTAAGATCATGCACAGAATTCAATAGGTGTGAAACCCTATTTTCTCTTGGGGAAAAAACACAATGCTTGACAGTCAAACAACTGTACAATGCATTTCACTTCAGCTTCCCTGATTGCAAGCACTAACAAGGGCTATCAAGTCTCATAGAAAACCTCATGCCTTTTCCTTTTAGCAACCCTTTCCTTTACACTGCTCAGTCCTTAGTCCATCTCATCTGCTGTCCTGCCTAAACAGAAAGAGGTCAGTGTTCTCGCTGGATGAAACTGCTGAAAGGTGCCAGTTAACCTTTCTAGGTTATTTTCAGTGAGAGGGAGAGGAAAAGGAGAGGGAAATTGGGAAACACTGATACGCTTGTTTAAGGCTATGCCACCAAGACAAAGTGTTCCACAGTGCAGAATTTCAATAGGCAAACTTGGGTTCCATCTGAATCACAAAGTAGAATTATTTTGGAAGCAGCAGTTGCTCCAGATTGTAAACTATACTAGAGAAACAAGAGTTTCATAACAACATAATATCCCTATTGGTCATCGACCAATAGGGATATTATGCTGTTATGAAACTTTTGTCAATACCTTATTTTCAATACCTTGTTTTGTCAATACCTTATTTTCTCAATTAAAACTACTACAGTAGCTAATTGAACAAACAATCCAGACACTATATAGCAAAATAGAAATAGAATTTAAGAACATTTAAATCTACAGTTTTATAATTGTGCAACAGATCCAAATCGGGTGTGCTTACTATAATAGAAGAAAGCAATTATTATATTGAAAGGGAAACTGTCAATACTTTAACAAGGTTTTTCTTTCATTAGTCACTATACAATAGGAAATGTGGGAGTGGGTGGACAAACAATAGACTATTGAGCATTTTGAATTACTGTCAAACAAAACACTTGTTGTAACAGACAATATAAAAAAGAAAATGTGAAATTCTCATGATAAAAAAAAACCTGTAGTGATGGTAATAATCTGAACAATATAGCAAATGCTCCAATTTCAATCATTATGAACCAACTCCTAAAAACTGCAATCTAATACTGTACATATCTTGCATCTTACAATATTGAACGCGTGTGAGGTATCGCCTGACTTCCTGCAAGGATTAATTATAAATGATTACATTCAAAAAGCTGAATGAAATGCACTGCTTGACACAGCAAACCACCAGACATAACCGAGGAAATAAAATGAGCAGTAAATTAGTGCTGTCTGTGGGCGAAAATTACAATTATTTTTGAAGTGGTTAAAAATAATGAAGCCTATGACTAATTCCTACCCAGAGAGCAGTGCCACTGCTGCTAGGTAATCCTGTCTTTAGAGCAAGAATGGCCTTCAAATTGAACACCTAATTAGCTCTCGCGACCTAAAAAACAAGGATTGTATTTGTAGTATGGTTCTTTGGGTCTGCAATCTCTTTGTCAAAGCCATTGTGAATGCAACAAATGTATCTCTTTGGTTATATTTCTGTACAGAATAGTATATACCCTAACAACACTAGCCTCGTGACATCTTTGTTTGAATTCTCCATGATTAGCCTCCAAGAGCAAACTCGAAACAAGACTAGGTTAGATGAACTGACAGCCAGTGTTTGTATAAACCCTAACCCTTTGTAATAAGAGTTATATATCTTGACCTGTCCCTGGTATGTCGTAATAACATCTGCATTCATCTAGTGAATGATAACAATGATGTTTAGGTAATAACTCATCACCCAAGTCATCTAATTACTGCCAAATATTCCTCTTACATTGACATAATTTGCAGGGGTCCAACCTCCTTTTTAATGCTCTGAAATCCAATGCTGGTAACTGAATTATGTGACATTGCAAATGGGAGCTGGAAAATATTACAGAGTGAGTTATCATTTATTTTTAGCCCTAATGCAGTAATAAACCAGTGTGCTCCACGGTGTGGCTATGGCCAGTAAAACAAGGACCTTCTAACCCACTAAGTGGTTTGGGCTCTGGGTTCAGTTCAGAACAGTCATTTCTACCAGGCCATGTATCATTTCTTTATAATGACCAGCAGCAAGTCCATAAAACAAATTATAGAGATGGTCTCAAGATTACTTTAGCCTTTTATCTACTGTGGCAAAATGTGTTGGGTTCAGGACACGGTAGATTCTATCTCCATACAGTCACTAAGTCAATACCAATTTTCCCAACAAGAATGGCAAAGTGTTCTTTTTGGTCCCAAAATCAGTTACGAGCTCTAGCCTATCAGGATAGTTAGGCATTACCAAACCCAAATAGAACATTAAATACAAACAAATGCCCCAATGACTGATTTCTCCATAACTATGCTAACAGTGGTGCTCTCTGCCTCCTCTTCCATTTGTTTGCTTGTCAATGGCTGTGCTGTGCTGTGCTCAGTGTGCTGTGAGGAGCCCATGCCCAGACAACACTCAGCAGGGGCATAGGCTGGCCCAGGCAGATAAGCAGCCTTCCTACTGTAGGCAGACAGAGAGGGCTTTGTGGAAATTGGATAAGCATCTGATTGATTTCAACTGAAAATGGAAAGAGTACTCAATACATACTAACAGACAGGGCAAGTTGGTGGGTAAGCACGGCATGTCAGTAGACTGCATTTTGGGGACTGGTGCTCTATGGACGACGGTATTGTCCCAAAGTCACCAATGTAGTGAACCTAACAGACATTTCCCCAGGATGTGTATGAATAGGTTTTCCTAACAACAAGTAAATATAACATGTTTGTCAAAGGATAAGCTAATGGAAAGTAATATCCTTGCAGGTTTACAATCCAACTGTTTGAACTGTCCCCGAATTTATAGATTATTGTATTTGCCTATTGTTTGATTAAAATCTGAATCCTCGGTTGATTAAAAAGATATAGGACTACTGACATTTTTTTCAATGCCCTCTATGTGTAGATATTCATTGTCTTTGCAGGAGAGCCCAGCTGAAGGCTTTGAGAGGCAGGTTTCCAGCATCGGGGTGGCAACACCCCAGTTCCTCTGGGTTTGTGTCAGTCCGCATTAGTCTCTGCTGAACCATCACCCACAAAGCAAGGTGAACATGGAGGGACCTCACAATATGAGCACCAACCATCATCACTGTGTGAGTTGTCACTATGGTTTTCTAGGGGAAATGGAATTGGCATCCTTAACTACATAATTATACTCTCTTTCATTTTGCAAAAGGTTGGCTCAAGTATGTATTGCCACCGACAACCAAGCTTATACCTGGTTCACCCTTTCTCACAACAGACATCACCATCTATCTGTCCTGCTATTGTCTCATTGAAAGCCTGTGAGGCAACATTAGTCAGCTCAGCAAGTAAGATGGTGGATAATAGCCATGGCACTTTGACAACCTAACCAACCAGCCTGGGAAAATAAACCTGTAGACCATTTGTTCAGTGCAGTTAGCTACCTTCATAATAATATTGTTTATGACAAAGTGAGACATGATGGTCATGTATAGCTTCTATATACAGTCTAGACACAGGAAAGTCTATGGTATGATCAATATAAATGCCCCTCAGAGCAAAATGAGAATGAGCTTTTTACCCATAACAATCCAGGAGATTTCTCAGGCTTACTCTATCAGAGCAACCTGGTGCCTAGAGAAGAGTTTTATCACGTACAGTAGGCGCCATGCAGACAATCTTCTATGCCACAAACCTCATAAAGGTCTGAGTCTTAGTCTTTTACACCAGACATATAGCTCTGTAAATATTGATTTTCCAGTCTAGATAATTTTCTCCAGATGTATTCAGGAGACTGGCAGATACAAGCTCCCCATAAGGTTTGCTATTGTAGATTATTATTGCTATTGTTATGTCATTGATTGACTCACGTAATTAAACTTTACTCTCTTCTTTAGAGCTACATCCAATGCAGAGAGAAACGTCTGTCATTAGTGAGTTGATTCACACAGTTGTATTTTCCCATATTCCAAACAATACAATATTGGACATTCTGCTTGAGATGTGATTCATTTGAGTGGTTTTTGACAGGCATCAAGGATAAGAGGGGATCCCTGTTGAAACTGTTCCAATGCCATATACTGTAATTCAATTCATGAACGCCATGGTTATAAAAAAACATACAAGCCTTTTTTGGGGTTGGATTCCTAATATTGCAAGCTCCATAACCCATTGCAAAACGACTTCCAAATGTGTGTGCCTGCCTCTGTACAGTAAGTGCTTGCTGTGGTATAATGCTGCTTTTCTAATTCATGTCACAGATACTTTAAATCATTGAACAAATTTGCATTTTACACTATACAGCCATGCACAATTACCCACTGACACATACACAGACACGTACACGAGCCATACACACACACACACATGCGCATGCACACATGCACACACGCACACACGCACACACGCACACACGCACACACGTACACACACACACACACACACACACGCACACACAGTATTAGACGGTCAGAATCATGCATGGCCTGAGACCAGAGCTGTCCAGCTGATGAAATGTCCAACTCAGGATGGATCACAGATTTATTCCTTGTAGCAAAATTAAGAGTTGTTTTTATGAATTCACAGCTGGGACAGTGAGTGATGCAGACATCCAAAAATAAAGAGAGCATCCCAGAGGAGAGGAGAGATATGCGCTCTCTCTTTCTTTCTCTCTCTCTCTCCCTCTCTTTCTCTCTCCCTCTCTCTCTTCCTCCCTCAGTCCCCCCTCCCTCCCATCCTCTCTCTCTCTCTCTTTCTCTCTCTCTCCCTCTCTCCCTCCCTCTCTGCCACCCTCACCAACTCATAGATTCACATAATCACACTCATGGCATGTGCAATGACTCTCACCCTATTTCATACAAACAGAACTGTTTAAGTCAGTTTATTTAAAGCACAGTGTGTGTAGTATCTTAGCAACTCAGGCATATCTGACAAAAAGATCCAGAATGACAACTCTCTGAAGAGGCACCTGCATAAACCATTGTACTAGCAACAGGAACACTGAGAGAGAGATCAGACTGAAGCCAATGATCTTAATGAGTTTAGAGGTGGAGCAGGAATACAATACAGGTGGAGCAGGAATACAAAGGAAACCTTATAATCACAGTTTAAATTACCATTTTTCATTGTTGCCTCTCCACCATTGTAAGCATTTAATTAAATTTGACTTTCTTTCCTTGCTTTTCCCTTTTCTTGGAAATTAAGTACTCTTAGCAACATTAACACAGGAGTAACCACAGATTAGACGCCTAGTCATTAATTTAATTGGAGGAAAAGGGGCCTTTCAAAACTATGGCCAGCCCACTCTCTCATTCTCCCACTGATTGAGTGAAGGGAATCAAGGAAACCAGACAGGGAGGGAAAAGCTCAACCTTTTCTGCCTGTCTGAGATCTATGATTCCACTTGGCATTTTGATAGTAATTTGAGGTGCAATTACAAGAGATGCATTGCTTACTGACAACGGACATCCGGAAGACTGAATCATCTAAGTAAAGAGCTTTGGAGGTGTATCTATATGGTATACTACTAGCTCTGTGGTGCCTCCTACCTCTTCTCTTTACAGCAGACGCTGACTGTCTTAGCAGTGTCATATCTGACTGAAGCAGGGGAGGCTGATGGAGGTAGAAATCAAATGACAGTCTCATTGATAACATTCATCATTCCATTCCATGCATTACAATGAGGAATGGTCATTGATACCATTCATCATTCCATTCCATCCATTACAATAAGCCCGTCATCCAAAATGTACCTCCACCAGCCTCCTCTGGACTGTAGTCTTCTGAGGGTACACATCGCTCGGTCGAGTGAAAGGTGTCAGGCACTGTATATTAGATGCCAGGCACCAAGAGGTGAAACCCTAGTACTGTAGGCTCTCTGGGTCTAGTGCTGTGAGAGAGAGTAATAACAATAGGGGCTTTGGCTGGTTGATTGGGGAACAGTGAGCCGCAAGGCAATCGGTGCATTGTGTGGTTAACAGGGGCTTTGGGCTCCCTGCTCTCCCTGTCAGGAGTCCCTGCCAATTCGACCAGTGAAATCGCCTTTGACGTCTGAGTAACCTCGAAGAAGCGTGAGATGAAAAAGGAGCAAAGGAAGGGAGTTCTCAGAGTCCCTGAGCCTACGAGTGGAGAAGTGTGCAGAAAGGGTAAGCCCATGGCACAGTTGGTTACAGGCCAGGCTCCTGCTCTTATCATGCCGTTTGAGGAGGGGTAAGGGTAGGTATGCTCTCAATGTTCTATACCAGTACTTAAAAGCAATGGTCCACACACTAGTTCATTCCACCAACATTACTGTATGTTGAGATCCTAAAATACCCATGTAGACTAATAGGATGCTAATTTTAAAGCTTTTCATTTAGGGCATTCGTTGAAGACCAGACAGTAATGTATTATTCATAGCAGATTCATTACTGGATGCATAAGGAGATTTTATGATAAAAAAAAGCAGTGAAGTAGCTTCGCTGGCCATATTCATTTTATCAACAGTGTCGGAAATGAGCTGAGAGCCTAGTGAGGAGGAGAACCAAGATGGAAGGCTAATGGTGCGAGGCCATATGTCCTTGATGGAATAGAGCTCTTCATCACTCAAAATCATCACCATTACTACCAAAACATCACACCCGTGACAGCTCTTCACTCTGTTCACATTGATTAAAACGTCTGAGATGGCATAGAAAGAGAGAGAGAGAGAGAGAGAGCGAGAGAGAGAATTAATGCTACTTGACATACAATGAGGAGAAAAAGCTGAATGGATCTCCTTTCTCCTGCATTCTAAGATAGAGTCAGGGTGGATTTTGTGTCAGAAGATCTGTTCAAGGCTTTATTTTCATGAATAGGGTAGCTGTATGATTCCTGCCTTGTTGTCTACAAGGCACGTAGAGCTGCTGATAATCCTCATCCCTGGTATTGACTTAGACAGGAAGTCCTTTTCCCTGGCACATCTGGCATGACTAGTGTTTGCCTCGCACCATATGTCGTCCTCTCTCCTCTCGTAGAATATGTCAGGGGGGAAAGTGGAGGTTACGCAATAAGGCATACATCTCCTCTCCCTCTCTCCCTCTCTTCCTCTCTCCCTCATCCACTCAATACAACAAACACTGGCTCTCCTTCCATGCCTTTCAGTATCTACACTCATCATCTCATATATTCACTTCTGCTCTTGTTATTCTTTTCTCGGGTCCCGTCAAAGCATATTCACCTGAAAAAGGGCCTCATTACTCTAATGTATTACTCCTTCTTGTCTTAATTACCCTAATCCTTGTGTAAAACTTGTAAATCTTAAAGACCATCTTCACTGAGCACAATAAAGACCTAGTTCTTTCTTCATACAAAGATGATGTAACTCAAAGAAATCTGTGAGTAATGTGTGATCGGTTTGAATGGCAAACATTTATTTTATTACAATGAAGGATGGGTATGATTAAAGCCACTGAAGATTTTTGGTCTTGTGGATAGCTCAGATGTCACAAATATCGATATTCATTAACTTCACAGTACACTGGATATGACTTCCTTAGAACAACCTGAAAACTGGATGTACACTTACTGAAGGATGGTGGAGGCATACATCGGGAGGACAGGCTCATTGTAATGCATGGAACAGCCTCAACCAGCCTCGTCTGGCTCATCATAAGGATTGATACCTCCACCAGCCTCCACTGGGATTAGTGCATTGTACACATCTGTCCTTCCTTCCATGAATAGTTTCAATAGTACAAGCCACTTCAAGCAGGAAGGGAAATGTATGCAACATGCTCATCTTACCTGGTCCCACGGACAGATGATGCCACCAAAAAACATGAAGAGGTAACCCATGGCAACGAGACAGGCCCAGATCACCAAGGAGAAAACACGCAGGAGTTTCTTGAAGACCGACTCAATGCAGACCAGGATGAAGACAGTGAGGAAAATTGCCAGCGCCGTGGGGACGGTGATTACGAATGCCACATGGTCCTCGATATTCTGCGGACAAACAAGTATGGGAAGTCACACAAAAAGGCTTGTCTCTGTCCTTCCCCCGAGTCCACTCATCAATCACTTGACAAAATGCTATCTGATGCTAAAGGGTTGGTGTCAATCACTCAGGCCGATAGGGCTGTTTAGCTTTGGTCCCATAGAGATCAGGCTGATGAAGCAGCATTCATGCGGATATACTGGATGAGCAAACACTTATCATCAGTTCACGTAATTAATCACTTGTGATGAATACTAAATAGAAAATAAATGATAATAAAAACAAAGTCTGGTTGTGGGTTATTTTTTTCGGGTCAACTGTCTTTGTATAAGAAAGTATCATCACTTTACACATATTTTTAAATAAAGATTCACCAGCATTGATATAAATGATGCACTCTATGTAGTGGACAGTTTGATATGGGAGCTTAACACTTTGCTTTCAGGTAATTTGGTCAGCTGTGATCAGAATTACTGTGGCTCAAAAGCATTTATATGGGTCAGTAAGGCACTTACCCATGACCTATTAAATAGCTGCAAACCAGGCTCAACTCTAACATGGCTGCCAGTCAACCACAGCAGACTATACAGTTCACTCGGAGCCTCATAGCAGGTTATAAATTAAGGATTTGTTGCCATAGTAATTCATCTGAACACAAGGTACAGTAGGCCCCTTCAGTAAACAAGGTTATCCTAGGACCTATTGATACTCTACCTATTGGTTTCTGAATGTTAACCCACCCACAAATGAAAGATGATAAGTGGAAAGTACTGAAGCAAAGATTGAACGACCCAAACCCCAAAATATAGTAAATATCAAAGCCACTGATTATCGTGTTCCGATGTGGCTCAGGTGGTAGAGCATGGTGCAAATAACGCTTAGGTTGTGGGTTTGATTCTCGCTGGGACCATATATACTGAAATGTATGCACTCACTCGCAACGTAAGTCACTTTGGATAAAAGCGTCAGCTAAATGGCATATATTATAATGCCAGTGAGTTTCCCAAGCTCGCATCAGTAGCAGGTCACATCACCATTACAGAATGAGAGTCAATCTTGCAGGTGCAATACAGTTGTTGATATGGCCACTAATTCTCCCCTTTGCACAAACACAAAAAACCTGAAGCAGCACAAAATCAGCAGTGAAAGTAGTCACACACCACATAAAGCTACTAACAGTACAAAAGTTGAAGCCCCATGCATTATGGATTAGCTCTGCCTTTCAGAAACCCACTAGATCTGAGAGCTCTGATAAAAATTGCAAGAGAATTCCTTCAAGGTGGATGTAGGGTTCACATCACAATGTCTGCCTCCAGAGCCCCACTCCACCATTTTACTGTTTACTTCAAAAGGGAAGGGAAAGTGCACAGAGCCTGCATAGCTACATGTAAGGGTCTAGCATTATCAGCCCCAATGTACTCTACTTTCACACTCCAAGCTGCATTTTATACCACATGTCCTTATTAAAGGTGAGAGGTAGCATGGGAGGGTGTCAGGGGGGCTTTTGTGAAGTAGCAGCAGGGTCTCAAAGCACCCCTGAAAGGCAGAAGTGTCCGCTCTCTGAAGCTCTTTCACCATCAATGTAATGTGTGCGGGCGCCGGGAGTGGTAGAAAACCAGCTTCACCAAGCAGACTCTGCATCAGCGCAGGATTTAGGTCAGCCAGTCCAGAGAGAGGAAGCAGGATAAGCAGAATGAAAACACATTTACATTCAGTGACTCCCTTGTGGCTATTCAAGCTGTTCATTGTAAAAACTAATAGGAAACTGTTGGTGGAATTATTCTGTCAAATTGCAAATTTTCAAAATATTGGAAATGCTTTAAAACATTCCTTTTGGCATATTGTACAGCATAAACAGTAGAGTTATATGCTTACCAGATTATAATCATCTATGTACATAGACTGATTTGGCCAATGTTGTACATTCAAGTGCTTTGTTCACATTTGACTAATCATGAGAAAAGCACAAAATGTGAAACTCAAACAACCTTTCTGTAAAAAAAGCACACTTGACTTCACTGCGCAATTAATTAATTGGAAGGGTCGGACATAAAAATGGTCCCAGATAATAATGACACATTTTTCCATGAAACAATGGCAAAACTGGCAGACCTAAATGAAAAGTGAAGAGCTTAATTTTCTCCTGTTCAATCACACATGCACACATACTGAACCAAAATCAATACATGAGCATGTTGCAGTGCTGTTAGGTTGTTGACACAGCTCGGTGTTGCTACAAATGGAGCTAGGCATGACTAATCCTGTTGATTTTCTATGCTATTGATCCAGGCAGGTGCAAGTTTTATAGACATCAATAAAAATCAATACATCTGTCTCTCTGGATGCAGAAGGAGACCAAAGTATGTCTCATACTTCATAACATTGATGTTTACAAAATTTGTAAGTATAATTTTGTGTTATCTTTCTATAGTTTGAATATATATATATATATAGAGAGAGAGAGAGAGAGAAAGAGAGAGAGAGAGAGAATTTTAAAAATGTTTCTGTTTTTCAACCCTGAAACGTAAGTTCCGCGATAAGTAGAGTGTGTCTCTCTGAGTGTTGTGAGTGATTGTGTGCGTTTCATTTTAATCCCCTCTCAATAGCCGGCCCAGCAGAGAGCAGGAGTCTTACTCCATCTACCCTGTCACTCGTTAAATGAACCATGCGCTTAGAGAACAAAGCCTTCTCCCCTTTTTTCCACTCATCTTGTCACATTAAAGTTGAACAGAGGAGGATGCTTACCAGCCCTAAAGCAAAGAACACAGCCAGAAGAGCCAGGCAGGCTCCCATCACGATGAGGAGCAGGAACACAATGAGTGGGTGCTGCTGGCTCATGCAGTAGTAGGACTCGTACAGCCAGTCTGGGGACCTCTGCCTCCTGCTGCCGCCAGCCTCCCCCGTATTCTCCAACAGATAGCGTCTCCTGCTCATGGCCTCCTGCCACATGGAGCCGGGGGCAGAGGCGGAGGAGGAGGCAGAGCCCTGTCCCCTGCTCTCCAGCCTCACCTTGGGGTCCTCCTCACTCAGCTCCTTCAGATGCAGAGAGCCGGCGTGCGCCCGGTAGGTGGGCAGGAACGCACCAACTGTAGACCGCAGCATCGTCCAGGCAACATGTTGGAACTGGAATGAAGTGAGGGGAGCGGTGTGGGAGAGAGAGAGTGTCAGGAAAAAAAGAGGGAGGGAAGTGCAGGAGAGAGGGAGGGAGCTGAGAAAGCAGCAGGAGAAGACAGCGTGTGTGTGTGTGAGAGAGAGAGGGAGAGAGAGAGAGAGAGAGAGAGAGAGAGAGAGAGAGAGAGAGAGAGAGAGAGAGAGAGAGGAGCAGAGAGAGCCGGAGAAGGACAGAGAGAGGGAGGATGATGAGTTTACTATACCAGCACTAATGTGTGATGCAATATAGAAAATAAGATATTCAATATTCGAGATGAGAAACAGATAGAGCTGTTCTGAATTAGAAAGCTGTTTATTCTCAAAGCTGTAATGATTTCCTTCTCTGCTTTTCCAGTTCCCCCATCCCCCATCCTACACACACAGTAATCTGCCTAAATGCCAGGTTTAGTTCCTCTGTTAAAAACAGCTTTGTGGATCCCAGGTTGTACGAGCTGTAGATTACTGCTGCCTATTGAAATGGATTTTTTAAAATGGTCTGTGTTAATTAGGTAGTTCACATTCTATGAGAAAATTATGTTGAAGAAATTATGGACTTGAAAGCATACTGCTATTCACTTGCATTCTGATTTTAAATTACAAACTTTGAATTACTTAGAAGTACATCAAATAAAAAAAAAAAAAATAATAATAATAATTTGATATCACATAATAAATGTATTTAGCATCCAGGATCCACAAGCCCCGCCCTTTCCTTCTTGAAATAAAAAAAAACACTGACTGCAGTGAACGTACACACACACACACACACACACACACACACACACACACACACACACACACACACACACCTGGAGCTATTGATTCACTTGGGGTTAAGACGAAAGAATAATCTGAGTTGATCCTAATCTACACAGTGTAATTGATTCCTATGTAAATCAGAGACACTATAAAAACAAAGATATTAATTCCAAAATTAGATGAACTATTATTCTTGCATTAAGGTGGACTCAATTCAACTTATTGAGTGATTTGTTGATGACATTTTTGCATTTTAGCTAATTTTAAGAGTGTCATAGCAAAGGGTCTGAATACTTATGTACATGAGGTATTTCTGTATTTCAATTTTAATATATTTACTGACATTTCTAAAAACCTGTTTTTATTTGTCATTCTGGGTTGTTGAGTGTGGATTGATGGCAAATTATTTTAATTTTTGATGGCAAATTATTATTCTATTTTTAATCCATTTTAAATTGAGTCTATAACACAACAAAATGTGGAAAAAGTTAAGGGGTCTGAGTACTTTCCGAAGGCACTGTAGGTATGTTTTGATGAATGCCCAGAGGCTAGCAAGCCAAGAGCCAAGAGTGCACCTACGGCACAATTTATCATCTGTCTTATTCTTTTTTATCTGGAAATAGCAATATGGAGTGAAATAGAATGTATTAATACATTTAAAATGAATTAATTGGTGAGATACATGTCTTGAGGCTGTGAATACATTGTTACATATCACCTTCCAGTTCAGCTTTATCCTATATTTTAGGAGCTCTCTGTACCAGATGGAGGTGACCAGGAGTGCACTATTGTCAGCTGAGGTGAGCTTTGCATAGAGAATGGAGACCAGGCCAACATACTTGGGAGGACTCAATAGTGTCTTGACAAAAGGATGAGTAATAAGTTGACTCATTTAGAGTGAAAATATTCCTATTGGATCATTGAGGGAAAACAAAAGGTTTAGCGCCTGATAATATTAAGTTGTTATTCCATATTGGAGAGTGCCTGTGTTATTGAATTGGAATATTTAGGTGTGTATTGGCCTTTCTCCATACCTGTATTGCATTTGCTATTATGGAACCGGTATGAAGATGGAGAGTTTTTTGCTTGCATCCAGAAAAAAATGGTCTTCTAGCCTAATAGGTTATGCTTGCCTCGTCCATAGGGCGCCAAGTGGCTTGGTTAATGGGGTCCAGGCAGATTTTCATGAAACAAATAATTTGGGGCCTTGTAAGGTAGTCAAGTGTATTCTTGGGGCTTTGTCTTTCCAAATGAAATTTCTACATATTTTTGAAAAAAATTAAATGAGGTAAGATATTCATTTTAATTACTGAAATGGTGGCCTGGAGAGTAATATGGAGAGGAGACCATTGGACCAAGTCCTGTTTAATTTTGCCAAGGACATAATTATCTTTGCTGACAAGATATTCAGATATTTTAAGCACATGTGGAAGAGAATGTGAAATATCTGTAAAGTAAATGAGAACATCATCTGCGTAAAGAGACACTTGATAAAGAGACCCTTTGGCATTGAAGGGGAGAGATCAGGATTTTGTCTTAGAGCTTGAAAAAAGAGGCTCAAGAGACAAGGCAAATAAGATAGGGGAAAGGGGGAAGCCTTGTCTTGAGCCTATATGGATTTCAAACTGCTGAGATCATATGGCCCGTGAGGACTCATGCCAGAGGCTCATGGTAAAGAGTTTGTATCATATGAATAAATGAGGAGCCAAACGCAAAGAGTATTTACAAGCTATCAAATGTTTTTTCTGCGTCCAGTGACAACACGGTGCAGGAAGACTCTTGGTGAGTGGCGAAGTCAACAATATGTAACAGACATAAGAAATGATCTGAGGCCAGTCTACCACTCAATTATAATTTCGTTGTAAAGCATTTGTAGAAATATCTCCTATTTACTGAGAAAGGGTTTGTTGGTTGACCTTCAAAGATAGGTCATATATGTGAAATGTAAGAATGACAAAACAGATTTTCTTAATGAGGTTACTTCATTTGGCACTGAGGGTCAACTCTGGCTTTATATTAAAAATATCCAAGACTATCTTAAGATCTGGGTGATTGGAGAGCTCCAGAAATGGCATCAGATGAGACTAGTTTCTCTATGGATTATGGAAAGTTTCTAAATGAACACATCAGGGATGGTGAAGGACAGAAAATATCTTGTGAAAATGGGCTCAAACTCACTGCTGTGTACTGATCCTAAACAGAACCATGGATTTACTGGTACACTCCATGGACATACATGGATGGTCTATGATTTTTGCCCACTTCTTAGAAACTGATGATTTGATTCAACCCAAACTCTAAACACAAGGGACATTTTTTAAATGTGCATATCATATTGTTCTAATATCCCTGATTATTAATTAATGACTGTATTAACCAGCACTTTCATCTGGTAATCTTTGACCATCTTTGAAGCATTTGAAGGCATTTGAAGGCACATTATGTTTGGACGGTTTGAAAAACCTGCTGACTCACACACCTTACAATGTAAAAGATCTTGTCTCTCCAATGAGTGGTTTCTGCACAGAAAATTAACAGTGTTTTATTGAGGTATGCAGTAATCAGGTTATAGCTGTTCATAGCCCATAATCTGAGAAAATACATTAATTCCATTCACAGCTTCTGCCTTCTTCTCACAGCAGAGGAATATTTGAGGGAGTGTATAAATTGGCTACGAAATTAAGTAACGTTTAGTGGTTACAGAGACGCTTTCATCATGCTCAAAAACCTCCTGGCTGCAAGCTTATTATACAGTATCATACTGCAGCAGCATACAGGCTCCAGACTGTAAGGGAGGCACAGTTGGGTCCAACTGGAGCACACAATTTGACCATGCAAATGTAGGACTATGATACCGTGATGTGTCTAAAATAACATTTGAGGCTAATTTGTTAAAAGCCAAAATGAAATTGGAGGACCACTCTAGATTTGAAAAAATGCATTTGCATGGTAACCAATTGGTCACATTGCCAATCCCTTGAATTTTGCAGTCCATTTCCAAATCATTATTGTTTGTGCCCAGCAGTCTGCTGTCTGTATACATGAGTTGCCATATATTCAATGCGAATTAAACAATTTATTTCATCTCTCAATCCCTTTATCTACTGAGATGGTTCTATCTCCACAGCTAAACAAAAAGCTATGTGACTCTTAGGTCACCTATGGTGACTTTGACTTTGTTTCTCCCCCAGCAACCAGACATGTTGCTCTGACCTCTCTGTTTAACTAAGAGCTCTGGTTGTGCAACAGGTCATAAACCATAATGCTGCCCTCAAGGACCTCTCACCACCTACGCAACATATTTGGATGTCAGTAACTATTGAATCAAGTCTCTCATATCGTCTCATTTACTAAATGACCTGGTGTGGGCTTGCTGGTCAAAGGAACGAAAGGAAAAAGCAGTGTTTGGTATTTTCCATTTACCTCCAGGCCTATACATTTCAGAGGATGGCATTTTTTTTTTTTTAAATTGCTTCAATTACATAGCGCTATACAGCATGAAAAGGAAGAATTTGCACTTTATTCACAGGTCTTGCCACACAAAGCCATCCATCACCCATCACCCCTCCTCATTTGCTCCTCTGAAGGAGTGCACTGCTGCATGGAGAAAGCTAATAGGGATTTTTGCCTTTTCTGTTAATTTGGTGAGAACCTGTCCAGAATCCTGCAATGAGACTGTAGATTAGACCTCTACAAAGAAGTTCCCCCTAAAATGAATTATGATAAAAATGTGCACTGTGATGTAAGGCAGACAGGCAGATCATGTTTGTTTGTAATAAGGGGCTGTATTGTTTTAGTCACCCTTTGAATGAGAAAAAAGATATGTGACAAGCACCTGCTCAGTGGCAAGTGCTTTGACAGAATGAGTGCAGTACGTGTGTGGATGGGGACTTCTTTGTCCTCCTTTAGCAGCTGCAGAGAGGAACCAAGGGAGAAACAATCAGTTGCACCCATACTGTACTTTTCCATTTCATCCTGTCTCAGATTTTCACTTATGCAACTCTCTAAGAGAAAAAGCAGGTGAATTTAACAGGCACTTTCTGCCCAGAAATATCTCCCAGTGGAGAGAATGCCAGGGCAGTTGAGTTACAGTATTATGTAATGCTTGATGCCTACACTGTTTTTGTTAAGTGTGAAGATGGGAGAGTGGGAACAGTCTAAAAAAAGAGCTGCATACCCTTTTGGATTTCACATATAGTGTGTGTGTGTGTGTGTGTGTGTGTGTGTGTGTGTGTGTGTGTGTGTGTGTGTGTGTGTGTGTGTGTGTGTCAAAGTGGGGGACATCTGTAACTTATAGAGTGCATAGTTAGTCAAGAGAACTAAAGAGTTAATACTGATTCGGGTGTGATTAGCTGTGAAGACATTCACCAGTGAGAGACTGACTTTGAAGAAATAAGTCCCCCCAAAAAACCTTGGATGCTTACTTTGCTGAAGGACATTTCTGCTCTTTTTGCAAAAGCAGAGAGGAGGTCATTGATGTAAAAAGTTCACACTATTCAGCTTTTAAGACACTATGGTGGGGAAGCAAAGCACTTAGCTTAACCATCGAGACAAGAGTGGCTATTCATTCCACTGCCAATCCTACCCATAATCCTCTCTGAGGGCAAGGTCAGTGTGTAAACAGTGAAGGGGGCTGAGGGTGGTTGGAAATTCTGCCTCTGGCAAAGACAGTGTAATGACCCGGAGACAGAGTGAGTGTGTGCAATGCTGTATTTCACACATGGTCTGTGTGTCTCTACCATCCTTTCTTTTAGTGAGGGGTGGATAGTGGGGGATTATTTCCACAAAATGTCAATTGCTGTTGCATTGAATTCAACAAAATAGATGGGCCTGCGTGCAGTACATTTGCCTTGCCTTCCCAAGCACCATATCCAGACATTTTTACTCAGAGATTATAAATATCTGGCATCTTGTGGACTTCAGTTAGGAATACAGATCTAGAGTTCAGCTATATCAGTTCAAATAATGTCGCTTCACAGAAAACGAAGGCAACCAGCCAGGCTTTTCACCCAGTCAGGTTAATGCCCTGCTGTTTTACAGTACCAAATTAGTGTGGCATTCATGCATAATCACACAGAGAGGATGAGACTATTGTCCAAGACACAGTTGGGGAGATTTACAGAAAGAGAGGGATTGAAAAGAAGAGCTAAGCACCTCCCTCTGATAGCGATGGAACACCAACTGTTTCTGGCAATGGAAGACTGCTCTGCATGCTGTGCTGTGACGTGACTCGTGATATGCCACGCTAAAGTCTACAACCCGCCCTCTTATCTGCCTCTAGTATGAATTCTCTAGTCAGTCAGCCATGAATAAAGCAGGCTTCCCCCTGTCAATGAGCTGAGACAGCAGGAAGACAGTAGAGTTAAATACATCATACAGTAGACGGTGATTGGATACAGTACATGGATATGGTGTGTGAGCGTTTAAAGGGGGGATACCTTCTATGATACTGTAACAAACACAAGGTTAAATCAAATGTATTTTAATCAGCTCTATAGGTTTATATGTGGATATTTGTATTATTTTGTACAGTATAGGAATGTTATTTATTGGCCTGGTTTAATCTTTTTCAAACCAAAAATAACTGCCATCTTTATTTTATACCACTCTCTTACACTAAACTGGGAACTGCACTCATATGTCTTTCAACTGTAGTATATCACATTAAACATTTAGATCTATTTCAGCTTCAAAGAGTGATAGAGAAGGGTAATCCAGATTTAGTAACATGCAAACCCATTTTGAGCAAACCCCATGGCTCAGAATGAAAGGCCTGAAATCATATTCACATTTTGGGAATTACTCTCATCTCAGCCACTGGGTCCAATTTTCATGGTCTAAGTGCAAAAAGAGAATCAAATTCAGCATTGTGTGTCATTGTGTGGTGTGGGCCAAGTTAAACTAAAGTTTTTACCGGAGTGCTACGAAATATCACACAGTATGCCAATTTCTTCTCAATTAAGCGTACCAAATCAAATTTGACTTTCATTTTGAGGCTTTCTTAGTTTGTTCTTACTGTGTTGTCAAATGTGTAATACATCTGTCTATGTCTTTTTAGAAAAACAAACAAACAAACAACTGTTTAACAACTGAATGGACTAATGCCAACACCTGACAATATGTCATTGGATCGGTTGCCACTTCTGGTTCAACAGTTTGGGTTAGGTGTAGACGCCTTGGGATCTGACTGTCATCCGACTGTGATCAGAGCTGGAAACCACCTCCCAAAGCAGACATAGCTGCAGATGACAGATAGTCCTAGCCTGGCAGTATGTTAGAAACCACTGTATTTGTTTCGTATAGTTCTGGGATACAATCTGGTACTGTACATACATTTTTGGGCTTTTAAATTAATGATATATAGCTATTGATTCTTGAAGAATAAAATGTATAAATGCCTCATGAGCTTAGTTCAACTGTCTTACCCCATCAGAACCCAACATATCAGCTTGTTTTACTCCATTGTTTGTAAACAAACACTGCACAGCTTTAAAACATGGTTAAAACTATAATTTTGATGGATGGTCAGTCCTTGCATCCATAGCTCCGTCTATGAATTTGCCTCACCCCACTGACTCCCTGCCTCACCCTCTCCTGGAGCTTCCCTCTGCAATCAAAAGATAACTCAAAGCTATTAGGGAAGAGGCTATTTTCATGCATACATCTGGCAGCCTATAAATATACTAAATACTGAACTTCCATGATGTTGGTTCTGTGAATAGTATATTGTATCTTATTTATCAAACATTTACATTGAACTGAAAAATGACTGACTACATTTCAGCTAACAAGGTAAATCTGTTTTCTAAGCTTTTGTCAGTTGAATTATACACAGCCGGAAAAAGAACAACATGATGTGCTGAATATTGTCATTGTTCTTGTATGATGTGTATGCATAAGGACCAGCTTATTGTGTGGTAAAGTCACTAATAATAGATGAGACTAAACACTTCAAAGAACAAAACAGTGGTGTGTGTCTGTATGAGGGGGGGGGGGTTGATTTGCAAATTGGACACCTCGGGGGTTTATCTTATGTGAAGCACAGAAGAAAGAGAGAGTTGGACAAATCCTTAAATTGCATGCTGCCCCAGAAATGGGGAGCGATAGGAGGGGAATGTGTAAATGAGGAAGACTGTAATTACAGCCTTGTGTTTGTTAGTGGCCACAGCTGCACCAGTCTGACTCCTGAACCTGACAAAAACACATTTTAGGTTCACTTTCAAGTTCTCTCTTCGCAGCATACAGTAGCAAAATTTTGAAAGTGAGAGGTTTCAAGACAGCGATTGTACTTCCACACTGAACGGACATTTTATTGATCTTGTATTGAAGGTGATTATATTCTCTACTGTTTCATCATCTCAAGTAAATGTCGACGACACTTAGTTACTTATGTCACTTCACACAAAGATGTTAGTACCTTGGCAGTTTCGTCATCAACACCTTCAAGCACTAAAGCCAAGTGCTTAGTCACTTTTAAAATAGACAATATTTGTTATAAAATGATGTATCTATCCCCATATTGGTAATATCTATTTTTTATATCAAGCCAGCCCCAGGCACAAATTAAGCAATATAAACTCGCTTTTTTGTTCCACAACAATCACTCTCATTTGACACTTGTGAGAGATCTAAATCTGAGCTGCAGAAATCATCTAACAGTTGATTTTACCTGTCACTCTCATTCCAGATTTTGACACCCAAGGGTATATTCAACCCAGTTGTCTGACTCCAATATTTTCACACAGCTTTTATTCCATAGTTATGTCTTTAATCTTGTCTAAAATCACATTAAGGGAGGACAGCAGTATTATGTAAATGAAAGTTTCAACACAGTTGTTGTTACAAGTATCTCCAAAATATATGTACTCTCTAAAACACATGTTACTCTGTGACCTTTTTAACAGCCCAGTGCAAAATATGGAATGACATATGGACACTAGCCTAGATTCTATATATTCAGGTATACTGTATAAGCAGATGCTTTTACCAGGTATCTTTTGACCTTCATAGAGAAGTCAGGCTTAGTCTTCCTCACCGTTCCACTCCTGACTCTCTAGGCTCGTGCTTTTATATCCGAAAAGACACCAATGAGAAGATTGTCAATGGTCGTCCAGCTGGGTGAAAATACCAATGTGATATTATCTGCTCTGCAGTAGGCACATTCCCAATGCCAATGCTAACTAAAGGAGTCTGATTGGGTCTTTACTGTACATTATCTGTAATGTGTAATCAGTCTCAACAATATAGTATACTGTAGGCTACAAGTTCATTGAATCAAATAACACGAGCAGGTTTGATGCATAGAAATAGATGAATAGATGAATATTAACAGACCATTCAAGTACAGAGAAATGCATTATTGACAGGAATGTGTGTACACACTGCATACATTATACATTGCACTGCATACTGTATACATTGGCAGTTTTTGAAGATACCTTCCAGCCTGGCTGAGGATGATCTACAAATGGCTGAAATGTTATATCCAATGATATATGCAAAGTATGTGCATGTAGAGTTCTTATTAAAGATGGAAGTGATATCAAAAGCAATAACCTGCTCTTCAGAGATCAAACATGTGACACTATCTAATTGCCATATTCATGAGGAACATTTGAATTAAATAATTGGAAATCAGTTTTCAGTGCCATGGTGATATCCTTTATATATCGCTACATGTAATGTAATGTATTGTGTATACACATCTAGGAATGGAATATGGTATGAAAGAAAATCATCACACACTGACACTCAACATGACAACAGTGGAGATGTAAACAGACAAGTCCACATCCTCTAAGTCATATTTGGAAAATAAAGAATATACTCTAGGCTCTGTTGGATGCATAAAACAATGAAACGGATGAAGCATTGCTGTAGAAATAAAATTATATTGTAATGCTTTAAATGGTTTGTAAACAATGAATCAAACCTAATCCACATTGCCTTTACATTGATACTTTCATATCTCCCTGTCATAGAAAAGGTGAATCTTAGTGCCTTCGGAAAGTATTCAGGCTTTTTCGACATTTTGTTGTGTTATAGACTCAATTTAAAATGGATTAAATTGAAAGAATTTGCCATCAATCCACACACAATACCGCAGAATGACAAAGTGAAAACAGGTTTTTAGAAGTTTCAGTACATTTATTAAAATTTACATACAGAAATATCTCATGTACATAAGTATTCAGACCCTTTGCTATGACACTCTTAAAATTAGCTAAAATGCAAAAATGTCATCAACAAATCACTCAATAAGTTGAATTGAGTCCATCTTAATGCAAGGATAATAGTACATGTAATTTTGGAATTAATATCTTTGTTTTTATAGGGTCTCTGATTTGCATAGGAATCCTGTTTTCACTTTCTCATTCTGGGGTATTGTATGTGGATTGATGGCAAATTCTTTTAATTTAATGCATTTTAAATTGAGTCTATAACACAACAAAATGTGGAAAAAGTGAAGGGGTCTGAATACTTTCCAAAGGCACTGTATTTCACTCTCTCTCTACTATGTTCTGCTGTCTGGGTCAATTCAAATGCATGATTTTGCACTTAGTATATCATTAAAATGCTTTTAGAAACTAAATACAGTGGTTAAAAATGTATTTGACTAAATGCCATGGGAATAATTGTTATGGCCAACACACAGCCACAGTAGACCATAATTTGTCTGATGATTTGACACATTGCTTTCTGATAGAGTGATATGAAATGTTGAATTGTTACTTTTGGGTAATAAGGTAGGATTCTGTCCTATTATCACTAGATTCTTCAACTTCATAGGGAAAGCAAAATAAAAAAAATGTTGCTGTGTTAGAGCAATGCTGACTGTATAGCTATTTCTACCTTTGTTCATATACTGTAGGAACTTCCCAAGGACACACCTTAGGGAAAACCTTACCTGTTCATGTGTTGGGTGTTCCATAACAAGATGTTAGTTTATTCACCATTAAACGTCCTGTTGAGTCTCTCACGTTTGTGTTGTTTGTCAAACATCAGACTGCGATGTTCTGTCTTGTGGGGTTGGGTGAACTATGCTCATTAGCAGTGCAGCATTGCAGACTGTACTGTGTGTGTTAGGTTTAATGTATCTCATGCATACCGATGAGGGAAAATAGAGAACACACCTGGGAAAAGTATTCTTTATTAGTCTGCCTTTCTTTAGTCTGTCTGTTCTTTTTAGTGTTTTGTCATAAAGGAGTAGCTGTTCCAAAAACTATGCCACTGGTAAAAAAATAAAATGAAGATATATTACTGACTTCCTTGAAAACCCCCCGCACAACCATGGGAATACAAGTTCTGAACATTGCTAGAAAGAATTATGGACTAAATGTCAACACATAAACTTTTGTACTCTTATTTTAAGGTATTCAGCTTACTTTGTTTATTCTGCTGTTTGTTGTACCGAAGTTGTTCTGAGTCAAACAGACAACATATAGTGAAATGTGTTCAGGTTACAGGGTTTGCAAGATTATATCCATGAATACACATCATGGCTACATAATCTGTAAACCCAGTAAACATGGTCAATATAATGATGTGCCACTCCAGCGTGATGAAGATGACATGTTTTGATACTGATAAGTTTTGATGACAGTGGCCCTAGTAACATAGCAGTGAGTTTCCATCAGTGTCTGTTCTGTTGGTGAATGACATGTTGTGCTTCTGCTATTATTGTTACAGTATGTTTGATGAGCCCATACTCCAACCACGAAGAGTGACAAATGAGTACTGTCTAACACCCGGCTGCTTGGGAATATAAACAGTATGAGGTGTAATGTGCTGCAAATAGTGCTTTTGCGATGGCTGGCTGCTGACGCCCGCTCCAGGCTCCTCCAAGACAGGGTGTTATTTCTTAAAATACTTCAGTTGAAAGGCCATTACTCACTGAAAACAACACTTACGAGTCACTGCACACATACCTGATAGTGTGTATGGCTTATTAGTCCTGTAATACTTTAAAATATGGTAAATATAGAGTTGATATAGGAGAGAGAAGGCTGATATGGATTCATCAGCTGCTTGGGGACGCATGTACATATCCATCTGCCATGTTGAGGAAAATGAAAACATTTGGGCTATTTAAACCACATAGCATATTATACTACTCACTCAGAGGAATAAGACTGAAATGTGACAGTCTTTCCGTACTTATGTCACCCTTATGTCCCATTGTGTTCTGTCTGTGCCCCTGCGTAATGTAATGCCACATTAAGGCTGTCCATCTATAAATGGCTTGGAAATCTATACCCAGGATTCACCAAAACAGAGCATGTCAGATGTCATTCCTGTGGCTTTGATCACACTCTTCATGGCTGTTTGACAACTTAATTAACGGCATAATCAACTTCAAATAATTGCGAAAAGAAGGAAGTACACAAATGCTTTTTCATTCTCTGTATACATCAAACACTCCAGTTGTTTGGTAACTAGTCCACAAATGTTTGTCTCACAAACATTTACAGTATATTTTCTTAGCATGGCAATAGCTAGAGATGTGTTACTTTATATAACATTCAACATTAGTCTTCCTTCCAGTATAATACTCTTGCAGGGGATCTAGTGCCTAGCTTGTGTATCAAATAGATACCAAGACAGAGATTAGTAGTGTACAGCTGTTTGCACTGAACAAGAAAAGGTTTAGTCTATTAACCCCAGGTTAGGGTATAGTAAGTGATGCTATGGAAGCAGCTGCTCCTTCCTTGACAGCAGCTGCATTGAACACCACCGTGTCTGAGGGAAAATTAGATTTCTGTGCTGCACACTGGACTTGAGGTTGAGAACAACAAGCAAAGGTTTTTCCAAGAGATCAATGGCAGTGTTTTGATTAATGTGACCCTCTATAGCAAAGCCTAGCTTTTAGCGATATTACAACCTAAACCAGTGCCAGATTATGGCTGCATAATTATCAAAGATGACAGCCAGGATATTGTATGATGCCAGAAGGAGCTTAATCCTCCCCAGCTTTAGTCAGACAGTTTGAGTGTGGCAGATAGGATGAATGGGTCTTGGGGGACAGTCATTGTTCCATGATTTTAATGGGAACAAAACTGTGATTCTTTCCTGTGATGGAGGGTTCCTTCATTGAAACACCTCCTCCCCCAAAAGAAGGGTCTCGAAGCCAATTCATGAGAGATCTACAACTTGTATTAGAAGATCCATCAGTGTCCCCAACTGGAGAGATGGGGAATTACAATATGGTGCATGACTCAGTTTGACTGAAAAACTGTTACCGTCACACATTAGATTCAAGGAAGACCATATACACAGGATCAAATCATTTTAAGATGTTTATTAAAAATAATCAAAATAGAAAACTTTACATAAAAATGTTGCTCAAGAAAAACAAAAAAAGTATACATCCATCCATGTCATTCATAACACATTGCAACCCAACCTTTGTGGTATAGGTAACCACTTGCTTTTGGTTCATGCTTGTTGACAGAAGTGTAACTATGCTTCTTTACCCTCATAGAATCTGAGAGCAAAGACTGCACTAAAAGTACTGCATGGCATAATGTACCATGATGTACTCACTTGTTTCTAATGCATTGTTCAAATCCTACAGTGACAATCTGTTAGTACCTTGGTCACACTTCAGCAGCTAACAACATTCGGCTGCAAAGCACTGCTGAGTACAGAACCTCCATAGAATGTATGACCACAAGTCATTGCACATCAGCTGCATGATTTGGGTTGATGAGTTAGGTGTGAATTGTTTAGGTTAGTTATACTGAGCAACAGTGATCCAAGTAATACCAACCTTAAATATGTATGTTTTGTGAAATAGTTTAAACCATTGACGTACTACATATAAATCCATTTCATCATTCATCAAATAAAAAATAAAAATAAAAAAAACTTTAAAACATGTACATGACACTGCCATTTAGCTTTACTGAGGTGTTCCTATAGTGAACCCACCCTCCAAGGTAGTGTGCAACGAGGTAACAAAACAAAAACAAAAACCTTGCATAGTATCTCTACATGAATGAGTGACTTACTGTATGACAGTGCTTAACAAAAACAATAAAACAAATAATACTGAAAACAAAACAAAAACAACTGGCACAGTACAAAAGAAAAGGAAATTGGTCATTTAGGATAACAGGTAGTTAAGTATCGCATAAAAGATTCCTGAATGGAATCAAAACTATTCCCTTGTCCACTTTCCATTTGCTGGTTTATACGTGGCACCAATACTATTCTGGGATGCCTTATGTAAACACTGCTCAAGTAAACAAACAGTTTTTCAGTATTTTCCCCCATTCATTCACTGTACATTCATGGAGATACAACACTGAAACTGAAGGTCTGAAAAGTAAACCAGTGAAAAAAGGACACTTGCACAGGCAATTGGCAAACTGTCAAATGGTAGAATGATGGTAGAAGCATGTTTAATTGAAGGCTTTCACGCTGGTCTAGAGATATTTGGCACGTTTGAATTGTTTATCCAACAGCTCCACCTGCTGTTAGGAAGCTGGAAGTACATCTGTCCTTCTATTGCACAGATCAAGGCAGTCTAGCAAATATACTTGGGGGGGAAAACCCCTAAAACTTAAATTAAAAAGTGAAATAAATTAAATAAAAACAATCATATTGCACAAAAAAAGTGACAAATTGTTCTAAAAAGTTGACAGTGCACCAACCAAATAGCATCTATGCATAGGTAGTGCCAATCTGACCTCATCCCCCACCCCTCCCCCGCCTCATAGAGGATAACGTTGCACAGTCCTATCCATGCCCACTGTACCATAGCCTGTAAGACAAAAATGACTAAACAAATAAAGGCAATAATCTAAATTTTAAGACATGAAACAAACGAAAAACTGTACATTCAAACGAGTCGTCACAGTTTAAGCACTTAACAGGGTCTTTAGTACCATTGCACAGAAAGAAAAAACAAAAAAACATGCAAACGTTGAGCTGTATATGAAGAAGTGCTACATACAGACTGCGATGCTGGTCTCGTTCCTTGGCCACGGCCAGGCTGAGGAGGGGGCCGACCTTATCTGCTGAGGCTGGTGGGTAGACTGTCCCGCTTCCTTCTCCTCCAGGTGTTGCGATTGTACTGGGGGTGGCTCCTAGTCCCCTGTGTGGGGTTGTGACTGTGCTCTTGGATGTGGCTGTAGCTGAGGTGGCTGTGCTGGTCCATAGGGCTGAAGGGGCCCTTCATACTGTACTTCTGTCCATGGTGGCCTGCTATCCACATGTGTGGATGGGGGCTTGGCAGTGGGCTGGGAGGTTCAGCGGCATGATGAACAGGCTGGGTCATGCGCTGGACCGTGTTTAGGGAAGCTGGCCCCTCTCGATAAAACTGTCTGTCAGGCAGTGAGTGGACAGCCATGTTCCCAGGGAGGGACATTCGAACCTGGTTAGACAGAAAAACAAAGAGGACAATCTTTGAGAAGAAGTTTGGAGAAGGAATATGGTACAAACAAATACCATTAAATATAACCTGAGAGGAACAAACCTGGGATCTGGCGGACCCAAAAACTGTGGAATGATTTGACTTCCCATTTGAAAACTGAAGGACAGGTGGCATAGTGGCAAGGCTTAGGGCATGGATCTGGAGAGTGGCTCCACTTGGTGTTGAATCTGAGTCCTGATAAAAGCAAAGATAAGATTATATAACTTGTATTGAGTGGCAACACAAAATGCAGCAACAATAATTTATAAGAGACATATAACATATAAAAGAGAACAATGTCTTACAATGTCACTTCCTGAGAGGGAGGACAATGAGCATGCGGAGGAGGAGTGCTGCTTGGGGCTGGGGAGGGACATGGGAGAGTCAGCGCTGTGGGGGGAGGAGGAATCCCTCTGCCGCTCCAGGGACAGGGCCAGTCTGCTGGGGTCCTCCTCACTGCCCTCCGCCGGGACCTGGCCTTGGAGGGTTAGGGTTAAAAAAAAAAAACACAAGCTCATTGCTAACACTCACTCAAAAGCACTATTAACACAAGCAATACGTACTTACTCAAAAGCACTGTTAGCACAACCAGTCAACACTCAATCGCAAACCCACAACAACACAACCAATACACACCTACACAATTATCTTTACATTTCCTTTAAAGATGCCCAATTTCTTTATGGTTATGGGCACCTATTTGTTACACAAAACATTCTAAACCTTACTATTTTAACCCAATTTCTATTATAATAGAGTTACCACAGTTCTCCAGCTTGGCATACTGCTTGGCCCTCCACTTCTTAATGGTCCACTCCCTGTAGTCAATCACTTCCTGGGTCACTTTGATGACACGGCCCAAAGTGCTGTAAGGAAGAGGATTATATTTGTGTCAATATAGGTTACTGCACTAACAGAGTAACTGGTTAAGAGGGATCTGAATGTCACTACATTGATATGGGGAGTTCTATAAGAGTCCTACACAGGATTTCCCACCTGTCAGTGTCTTTGTTGGGGTAGGAGCGTGCAAGGGGAGACACGGCATGACTTAGCACAATGTAGGCATAGTCAAAGACCTGCTTCACCTGCATAACACCATAGGAACTTCGACCCACATCGTTTCCTAGGGAAGACAAAACAAAAAAACACATAATTTGGACAACGTTTGCAATGTGGACAAATGACAATACAAACAGCAGGAAATCACCCTAAGAAAACAGCAAACTGCCAATCATGGCAATTCTCCAAATGAGGGCAGTGGCTAAAGCCAATTACAATGGTCCAGAAGCTGTGGGACTCCCATAACAACCACTAACATCACATTCCCTTACCTGGCTGGAGGGGATCCTCAATACAGAGCATTGACGGTCCGTATCCGTTAGCCAGGGTAATTTCCTCTTTGGTCAGATAAGCTCCTCCATTCTTGATCCTGATGCCCGTCTTCATATAGTTGAAATCCCTTCCGTACAGCTCAAAGAACTCAATGAGCAAAATGCCCAGGTTTATGTTTGCACGTCTGGTATCGATTCGGGGGTGTAACTGAAATATTAAAGCACAGAGAAGAATATAGCTGGCTGCAGTGTGCCTCCCTGCTAAATGTACAGGAAAGCCAGTTACTTTCTTATGATATACACAGTAGGTACCAATAGACTACCTGTAGGAAGTTGATAGCCATTAGAATGAGGCTGTAGGAGCTGATGCCTCCTGTGAACACCTCATTCAGGTCCCGCTGGAGAAGGAACTGCTTGAGGACAAAGATCAGGCAGGGCAGCACTGTGTACCTCTGGAAGAGACACAGAGACAGGGCTCAGCCAATCACAGCTTTGTCACAAGACTACAATAACACAGAGGTGGGGTCATGTTGGTGCATAAACTGAAATAATGTTATGATGGAAGAATTATGATCACACCTAGAGGGAGACAGATACTGAAAGATATTTTACTGTTCGTAGGTTTACATGGAATTTCATTTATTGTGAACCAGAATGGGTTCAAGTAGGAGATCAGCTGATGATGCCTGTTGAAACAAAAGCTTACCTTGAGATAATCTTTGATGAGCCGAGCTGCTCTCACCCCAGTTTCCACGTTGAAACTGATGTCCACTTTCACATCAGTTTCTTGGTCTGTCAGTTTTATGATTGGCACCTGGAGGGAATTGAAATTTAGGACCAACTTGATGAGGCAAGTTTATCAGTATATACCTGTAGGTCACAAACAAAGCTGCATTTCCACCAACAGTAAATATGATCTGACAATTGTATAATCTGACAATTGTATACTGCAACTGATCCATTAGTTTAACTACAACACAACTACAAAACAGATCATCACTGACCGTAGCCTTGTCCAGGACCTTGATGGAGTAAGGTCCAGCAACATTCTGTTTCCTGAGGGCTTGTTCCAGCTGTTGTAGTGGGGGATGATCCCACTTGCCGAAGACTACCAGGTCAATGTCACTTTAAGATAAAGGGATACACATCTATCTTTTTGATACAACAGGATGTCAGTTAACATTTAAAAAAGTTAAAAATAAACATTTATTATGAATATTTTGTGAAACATCAAAATGTTTCTGCAGTTCTCACGTCCATTACCTTGTCGGGAGATAGAGTCCTGTGCTGAAGCTGCCAAATATCTCAACCTACAAAAAGAGCCAAACATATGGTAATGATTCATCCAATAATGACTTTTGTAACTTTCAGCATACCAGCGTAACAATATTTTTTTCACAAAAGGATGATGTGATCATGATGGAATGCTACATTCCATATTCATTCAAAGGGCCAGGTATCCCTATGGGACATCCAGTGTTGGGGAGTAGTTCCACAATGTAGATCAACTATCTTTTTGCAATAGCATTGTGGCAGTTAAACTAAATTCAAATCCTAGTAGTGTTTTCAGTAGTTTTGTGTAGTTCATTTTACTTCTTCCCTTGTAAAGCAATTGGTAATTCAACATATTCAGAGTAGCCTCCCCAACATTGGGGGCATCATTTTCATTTCAATTATGCTACTGGTTTATGACTTCATGAAAACACAATAGACAAAAGTAATTATAGGTGTAATAATAAAAAGGTGTAAAATACAACCTATCCAGTTGTTTAAGTACTCACACTTGCTGTAGGCCACAGGTTTTTGATGACTGTCTCAATCCTGTTCACAACCTCACTTCGCATTGCCTCTTCCTCAGGGCGAGGAGACATGAAGTTG